>NC_066582.1:164865779-165176612 GCF_024323335.1 Lathyrus oleraceus
GCCTTTGTAAATATGTCAGCTAATTGCATTTCAGTAGTAACATGCTCCAGGGCTATGATTTTCTCTTCCACTAGTTCTCTAATAAAGTGATGACGAATATCAATGTGTTTTGTCCTGCTGTGCTGAATAGGATTCTTAGAAATATTTATAGCACTCAGGTTGTCACAGTACAATGTTATGACATCTTGCGTGAGATTGTATTCAGTCAGCATTTGTTTCACCCAAACCAGTTGAGAACAACTACTTCTAGCTGCTATGTATTCAGCTTCAGCAGTGGAAAGGGACACACAATTTTGTTTCTTACTAAACCATGATATTAAGTTGTTCCCCAAGAAGAAACATCCTCCTGATGTGCTTTTCCTATCATCAGCACTTCCAGCCCAGTCAGTATCACAGTATCCAGTCAACATAGATCCAGATCTATGAGTATATAACATCCCATAGTCACTGGTGCCAGTGACATATTTCTGTATCCTTTTCACTTGGTTTATGTGACTGACTTTTGGTTTAGCTTGATATCTAGCACAAACACCTATAGCAAAAGCAATGTCAGGTCTGCTTGCTGTGAGATATAGCAGACTTCCTATCATGCTTCTGTAGAGACTTTGATCTACACTAACACCATTTTCATCTTTGGAGACTTTTAGATGTGTAGGAGCAGGTGTCCTTTTATGACTTGCATTCTCCATGCCAAACTTCTTAACAATGTTTTTGGCATATTTTCTTTGAGATAGAAAGATAGAATCTTCCATCTGCTTGACTTGTAGCCCAAGAAAATGGGTCAGCTCTCCAACAAGGCTCATTTCAAATTCAGACTGCATTTGTTTAACAAAATGTTCGACCATCTGATCTGACATCCCACCAAACACAATATCATCCACATATATTTGAGCCACCATGAGTTTTCCTCCTTCATTCTTAACAAGTAGGGTCTTGTCAATGCCTCCCTTCCTGTATCCATTGTTAGTGAGGAACATTGTGAGTCTATCATACCAAGCTCTAGGAGCTTGTTCCAAACCATAGAGGGCTTTCCTCAACTTGTACACATGCTTTGGAATATTTGGATCAGTAAATCCTTTAGGTTGTTCAACATATACTTCCTCATTTAAGTAGCCATTCAAGAAGGCACTTTTCACATCCATTTGGAACAATTTAAACTTCAGAATACATGCCACTCCAAGCAATAGTCTAATGGACTCAAGGCGAGCTACAGGGGCAAATGTTTCATCAAAGTCAACTCCTTCAACTTGAGTGTATCCCTGTGCTACTAATCTTGCTTTATTTTTAGTAACCACCCCTTGTTCATCAGATTTATTCTTGTACACCCACTTTGTTCCAATGACATTTATTCCTTCAGGTCTTGGAACCAGTTCCCATACTTCATTTCTCTTGAGTTGGCCTAACTCTTCCTGCATGGCATTGATCCAAAAATCATCATTCAAGGCTTCCTTGACATTTCTAGGCTCAATCTTGGACACAAAACAACCATGTGAGATCACTTCCCTTGATCTAGTTGTAACCCCTTTATTTGGGGCTCCTATAATGAGATCTTTAGGATGATCCTTCTGAATTCTGATAGAGGGTCCCTTATTAGTTTTGTCAGCTTTAGGTTCAGCTTGAGTGAGTTCACTCTCATTACTTTTGTCTGGGAAATCAGCTGGGGAATCATTTATGGATGTCTCAACATCGTCTGTAACATCTGTCTGCTAATCATCAACCACAACATTGATAGATTCCATCATTACTTTTGTTTTGGAATTAAAGACTCTAAATGCTCTGCTGTTTGTTGAGTAGCCCGGAAATATTCCTTCATCACTCTTGGGATTCATCTTCCTTCTTTGTTCATGATCAGTCAAGATATAACATTTAATACCAAACACATGGAAGTAATTGACTGTAGGTCTTCTCCCTTTCCAGACTTCATATAAAGTAGTAGGAGTCCCTTTCTTCAAGGTTACTCTGTTGTGAACATAGCAGGCTGTGTTCATAGCTTTAGCCCAGAAGTGGTAGGGCAATTTCTTAGCATGAATCATAGCTCTGGCTGATGCTTGGAGAGTTCTATTTTTCCTTTCTACCACACCATTTTGCTGAGGAGTAATGGGAGATGAGAACTCAAGACTAATTCCTTCTGATGCACAGAATCCAACAAATTTGCTGTTCTCAAATTCCTTCCCATGATCACTTCTAATTTTGATAACCTGACTTTGTTTTTCTCTTTGAAGTCTTAAACAAATATCTTTGAAGACTTCAAATACATCAGATTTTTCTCTTATAAAATTGAACCAGGTGTATCTGGAGAAGTCATCCACCACTACATAAGCATACTTCTTCCCACCAAGACTTTCCACCTGCATGGGTCCCATCAAGTCCATATGGAGAAGTTCCAGCACTCTAGAAGCGGTGTCATGTCTGAGCTTCTGATGTGACATCTTTGTTTATTTTCCAATCTGACACTCCCCGCAAACTCTTCCTTCATCAATCTTCAAGTTGGGAATTCCTCTAACAGCTTCAACAAATATAATCCTCTTCATTCCTTTAAGGTGCAGATGGCCCAATCTTTGATGCCATATCTTTACTTCTTCTTCTTTGGCTAGAGTACACATTGATGAATAACCAGTTTCTTGAGAACTCCACATGTAGAAGTTGTCCTTAGACCTGACTCCTCTCATGATCACTTCATTTTCTTTATTAGTAATCCCCTTGATTTCACCCTTTGCTCCATCACCAAAGGTTACATAGATGGTGGCATGAGGATGAAGGCCAGTTAGCTGGTTTTTGTTTCCAGTCATGTGTCTGGAGCACCCACTTTCAAAGTACCAGTCTTCTTTGGCTGAAACTCTGAAGGAAGTGTGAGCTATCAGGTTTGTAACACCAGTCCTAGGAACCCATTGTTTTTTGTTGACATGTATGTGATGTTTGGGTCTAGATTGATGATGAGAAGGACTAGGATAGCCATACAACTTATAGCAGAATGGTTTTATATGGCCAAGTTTTCCACAGTAATGACATCTCCATCTTTGATGTTTCCCTTTCTGCTGTCTTCCTTTATGATGTTGTGACATATGATATGACATCTTTGGTTTGTTACCAGTGTGACTGCACTCAGGTCTGGATTTTGGTTTGCTACCAGTGTGACTGCACTCAGGTTTGGATTCATTGAACCCAATGCCAGACTTGTCTCCTGCCATTTGTCCAGTCTGGAGAATTTTGTCTAAGGTGTCAGATCCATTGTTTAGCATTTCGACATACTTTGTCATCTCATCCAGTTTGGAATTCAAGAACACTGCTTCAGTCTTTAACTTAGATATGGTTTCCAAGTGTTCTACCTTCTCATTCCCCAGTTGTGTTATCACTCTCTTCTGACTTTAACTTGTTGACACACTTCTTCACTTCTGTGACACAACTTTCTGTAGGTAGTGGCTAACTCATCAAAGGTTACTTCATCATCACTTGAGTCTTCATCAGAACCCCATCTTCCAGTCAAGGAAGTCACAAGATTTGTAGACTCTTCTGTTTCACTTTCATCAGACCAAGTAGCAGCAAGACTCTTCTTCTGTTTCTTGAGGTAGGTTCCACATTCAGCTCTAATGTGTCCATACCCATCACATTCATGGCACTGGACTCCTTTTCCTTCTTTGGACTTTTCATCAGATCTTGTTCTTCTTCCAGCATTATTGGACTTACTGATGTCAGATGAGACGTTATTGACATTAGACTTAGACCTTACATCCATCTTTTTCAGAAGTTTGTTAAACTGTCTTCCTAGTAATGCCACATCATCTGCCGGATCTTCATCAGTATCTTGACCACTTTCTTCCTCTTTATCTTCAGTGTTTGACATGAAGGCTATGCTTTTGACTTTCTTTTCAGATCCATCACACATTCCCATCTCAAATGTTTGGAGGGATCCAATTAGCTCATCAACTCTCATATTGGAAATGTCTTGAGACTCTTCTATGGCTGTCACTTTCATGGCAAATCTCTTAGGAAGTGACCTGAGTATTTTCCTCACTAGTTTTTTATCAGACATCTTCTCACCCAGGGCTCCTGAGGCATTAGCAATTTCAAGGATATTCATATGAAATTCATGAATATTTTCATCTTCTTTCATCCTTAAATTTTCAAACTTGGTAGTGAGCAGCTGCAGTCTAGACATCTTCACTCTAGAGGTGCCTTCATGAGTGGTTTTGAGAATGTTCCATGCATCTTTATCCACCTCACAGTTGTTTACCAATCTGAAGATGTTCTTATCTAATCCATTGAATATAGCATTCAATGCTTTAGAGTTCCCAAGGGCTAGATCCTCCTCCTCCTTGGTCCATTGTTCCTCAGCCTTCTTATCAATTGTAGCTTCTCCTTCCTTAGTAATAACTGGATTTTCCCAGCCTGTTAAAATAACCTTCCAAGCCTTATTATCCAAAGATTTTAGGAAGGCTAACATTCGAGGTTTCCAGTAGTCATAGTTGGATCCATCTAGAATAGGTGGTCTGTGAACAGATCCTCTGTCTCTATCCATAGTACCAAAAAGTAACGTCCTTAGATCTCACCCAGAGCCAGAGCAAGATGCCTGCTCTGATACCAATTGAAATTCTGGTATCAGATATGAGATGTCGAAGGTAATGTCACGACACTAATATCTGAACAATACAAACAGGATAAAAGATAAAGAACAGTAATGCAAGAGACACAAGCAATTGTTAACCCAGTTCGGTGCAAACTCACCTACGTCTGGGGGCTACCAAGCCAGGAAGGAAATCCACTAAACAGAATCAGTTCAAAGACTCTCAGTAAACAACTTCAAGTTACAATCTTTTCACCTAATCTCTACCCGTGTGACTTCTACCTAAGAACTCTTAGATATGAGATCCTACTCACTCCCCCTCAATCACAGCAGTGATATAAAATAAGAATTACAATGAAAAGAAGACACTCTTCAAAAACACATACTTGATGTTGCTTAAAAGCTTCAATCAAGTAAACACACACTCATGCTTCAAAGCTTAGAGTGGACAAATTACAACTCAAAAATCAGTCAAATTCAATCATCTATGGATGAATTAATGGCTTACAATTCACACGACCACACAAGACTGAAACCCTTATTCTCTCTCAATATTTCGTTCGTTATTTCTTGTGTATAAAACCAGGTTTTCCATGTCCTTTATATAGAAGCATTTGGCTCGGCTTGGACATCATAAAACCCTAAAACTATTTTCCATTCATATCTTCTCATGACAGATGATTATATCTTATTGGAAAATAAGTCAATCTGGTTGTAATTACTGATTGAATGCGCGTTTAATCATCTCTTCAATCATACATAGATTAGCATAAAAAATGCAATCACACAATACATAACATTCAGACTGAATGTTCTGTATACAAATGTCATGACATCGGGTCTAACATCTCAATAAAAATCCTGCATATTCACATTTTAAACATATTGCAGGTACAAGTTATCTTATGTCAAGACAACACTTGTGACAACTTGTGAACACTATTGGTTTTACCAAAATTGCTGCCAACACATAGAACCAACAATTTGCACACTCGCTTTCACTTTCCAAATTTGGAAAATGATGATGGAATGGTGCATGGGCGTGTATAGGCCCATGAAATGATGGTTTGAAGTCCATAATTGAAGATCATATGTGTGGAAGTAGGCTTGGATTTCAAGGCACATGTACATTGATGCTTGAAGTTTTATTCTTGACAAATGATATCAGTCTGTTTAAGCCATGTGTAGCCTATGCATTTCTCATCCAAAATGAATGAATTTGAGCTCTTTGGAAAGGTGAGATCAAGAGGAACAACTTTTATGTTCAATACTTTTTCATTTGGAGCTTGTAACTTGGAGAAATTTAAGGTGGAAGTTTGGAAAAATTTGACATATCAAAATGTTTCTAAGTGTCAAGCCATATGTCTCAATATTCCACCTTGCTTAACTTTTTATAGGAGCTTCAAATGAGAAAAGAGTCTTCACTAAAGTTGAAGCTCTCTCAAATACCTTCAAAATGGTCACCAATTTCACGTCATTTGGATGTGAAATGATAGAGTTATGCATTTTTGAAGTTTGGACAGATCACTTAATCAATGGTATAGGTCAAAAGTGACCTATAATGTAGCCTCATATCACATGCTCAAAAAAGTTGAATTAGCTCCCACTGAAAACATAAAAGTTGAATTAGACACATTTAATTTGATTGTAAAACTTGGAAATCTTTCATCTCAAAAAATTGAGCAAGTTATGGCCTTGGGAAGTTGACTTTCAAATTAGGGTTTAGACAAAATGACCTATAATGTTTCGACATAGAAAATGATTTTCCAAGCAAAAATAGCTCTAGGTCTCAACATGAAAGTTGTTTGGGATGTCATTTAGAGCAAGTTTTCTCTTGGAATCATTTTCATATGGTGAAAATTGTAGGTGATAGGGTCTAGGGAGACCCAGTTTTGATCAGATGAATTCATCTGGCCAACAACCATCAACCAACTTGCTAATTTCCAATTCTCTTGACTTTCTTGGCTCATGGTAGATCATATATGCATAAGATGATGAAATTTGAAGTGTCCCTTGAGAAATTTGATCAATTGGTGAGATAGCTTTTTGGAGAAGTTACTCAAGATACCCAGTCAAACTAGGCTTTCCAAGGCAAATCACCCTCAAACTCTTGAAGAAAACTTGATCAATATAACATGTAGAGATCATTGGGACTCATATATGATGTTCATAACCATTCTTGAATCAATCCTTGGTTGTGCTCTTTGTTTATGAGGGTCTCAAACCCTAGATGTGATCTTGATGAATCAATGAGATCATACCCTACCTACAAAAGAGTTAGACAAATACAAAGACATATTTTTGGTATTTTGGTTAGTGAAATGATAATATACAAGTATGATATAATAACAAAGTTCTTGGTGATCTCTCCCAAAAAAAGCCCAATGAAAGAGGGGTAAGGAGGATGCCAAGACATCATCCCAATGCTAATGCTTATGATGAAATGCATGAGGGATCTTAGGGTCAAAATTGGGGTCTTATAACTTTATTCTGAAAATGGTAATCACAAAAACATGAATAAATAATATAATTGTCCATTTGCATAATATTTGGCCACAAATTCACTTCTCTAAAATCAAAATATCAAATCATTATGCAGGTTGGTTTTTAACCCCATTGAATACAATGATCCTTCTCATTCTCCAGATTTTGAATTCCCCGTGTTTGAGGCTGAGGAGGAAAGTGATGAGGAAGTGAGTGATGAATTGTCTCGTCTTCTTAAGCATGAAGGAAACGCCATTCAGCCATTAGAATAGCAGATTGAGCTAGTCAACTTGGGTTCCGAAGATAATGTGAAGGAAGTCAAGATTGGGACTCGACTGTGTCTTGAAGTGAAGAAGGGGTTGATTGGTCTTCTCTGAGAGTATTCATATGTGTTTGCTTGGTCCTATCAAGACATGCCTGGTTTGGATTCTGAGATAGTGGAGCATAGATTGTCGTTGAAGCCAGAATGCCCGCCAGTCAAACAAAAGTTGAGAAGAACTCATCCCGATATGGCAGTGAAGATCAAAGAAGAAGCGCAGAAGCAGATTGATGTCGGTTTCCTTGTGACCGCTGAGTATCTGTAATGGGTGGCCAATATTGTGCCTGTTCTGAAGAAGGATGGAAAAATCGGTATCTGTGTTGATTACCTAGATTTGAATAAAGCTATTTCGAAAGATGATTTCCCTCTGTCACACATTGATATATTGGTAGACAGTACAGCTAGATTCAAAGTCTTTTTGTTTATGGACAAATTTTCCAGATATAATCAAATCAAGATGGCACCCGAAGATATGGAAAAGACCATATTCATTACACCTTGGGGAATACTCTGTTAAAGAGTGATGCCTTTTGGTTTAAAGAATGCTGGTGCAACGTACCAGAGAGCAATGACTACTCTTTTTCATGATATGATGCATAAAGAGATTGAAGTTTATGTCGATGATATGATTGCTAAATCCATTGATGAAGAGGGGCATGTTAAGCATTTGTTGAAGCTATTCTAACGTTTGAGGAAGTATAAACTTCGCTTGAATCCCAATAAATGTACTTTTGGTGTTCGTTCTGGTAAGCTGTTCAGTTTTATTGTCAGGGAGAAAGGTATTGAAGTTGATCCTGCCAAATCAAAGCAATACAAGAGATGCCTGCACCAAAAACTGAGAAGCAAGTAAGAGGTTTTCTCGGCCGCTTGAATTATATCTCAAGATTCATTTCACACATGACTGCCACATATGCGCCTATATTCAAGCTTCTTCGGAAAGAATAGTCTTATGATTGGACCGAAGACTTCCAGAAAGCTTTTGATAGTATCAAAGAATATCTACTTGAGCCTCTGATTTTGTCTCCACCTGTTGAAGGAAGACCATTTATCATGTATTTGATTGTGCTTGAAGAGAGTATGGGTTGTGTTCTTGGTCAGCAAGATGAAACTGGAAAGAAAGAATTTGCAACTTACTACCTTAGTAAGAAGTTCAACGACTGTGGACTCGGTATTCTATGCTAGAGAAGACTTATTGTGCATTGGCTTGGGTTGCTAAGCGTCTACGTCAATACATGTTCAATCATACCACTTGGTTAATATCCAAAATGGATCCAATCAAGTATATATTTGAGAAGCCTGCTTTAACTGGTAGGATTGCCCGTTGGCAGATGTTGTTATTAGAATATGATATTGAATACCAATCTCAGAAAATGATCAAAGATAGTGTCTTGGCAAACCATTTGGCTCACCAACCGATTGAAGATTACCAGTCAGTGCAGTATGATTTTTCTGATGAAGAGATCTTGTACTTGAAAATGAAGGATTGTGATGAACCATTGCTTGAAGAAGGGCCAAAACCTGGTCCCCGTTGGGGCATGATATTTGATGGAGTTGTTAATTAATATGGTAATGGCATTGGGGCGGTGATTATTACTCCTCAAGGCACGCATTTTCCATTTACAGCTAGATTAACCTTCAAGTGTACAAATAATATGGCAGAATATGAAGCTTGCATTATGGGGCTTGAGAGGCCATTGATCTCAGAATCAAGTATTTGGATGTCTATTGAGATTCAACTTTGGTTATAAATCAAATCAAAGGTGAATGGGAGACGAATCAACCCGGTTTGATACCATATAGAGATTATGCGAGGAGGATTTCAACTTTCTTTAAAAAGGTTGAATTTCATCATATCCCTCGAGATGAAAACCGGATGGGAGATGCTCATGGAACGTTGGCTTCCATGATTATGGTTAAATATTAGAATGAGGTTCTTAATTTGACTGTGATGCGTCTTGATAGGCCAGCTCATGTGTTTGCTCTTGAAGAGATCAAAGACGAAAAGCTGTGGTATTACGACATCAAGTGTTTTCTCCAAAGTCAGATATACTCGTCTGAGGCATCGTTGAAAGATAAGAAGACTTTGAGAAGATTAACCGGCAATTTCTACCTGAATGGTGATGTGTTGTATAAGAGAAATTTCGATATGGTTCTGCTCAGATGCGTGGATAGACCCGAAGTAGACTTATTAATGACTGAAGTCCATGAAGGCTCCTTTGATACTCATTCCAACGGACATGCAATGGCGAAGAAGATGTTGCGAGCAGGTTACTATTGGCTGACAATGGAATCTGACTGTTACAAGTTTGTGAAGAAATGCCACAAGTGTCAAATTTATGCAGATAAGATTCATGTTCCTCCGACACTGTTGAACATCATTTCCTCCCTATGGCCCTTCTCCATGTGGGGAATCAACATGATTGGCATGATTGAGCCGAAAGCATCGAATGGACATCGTTTCATATCGGTGGCTATTGACTACTTCACAAAATGGGTTGAAGCGACATCGTATGCAAATGTAACCAAGCAAGTTGTTGTAAGGTTTATCAAGAATCAGATCATATGCCGTTATGGTGTGCCAATTAAGATCTTTACTGATAATGGATCAAACTTGAATAATAATATGGTGGAAGCTCTTTGCAAAGACTTCAAGATTGCACATCATAATTCTTCTCCCTACAGGCCCAAGATGAATGGGGATGTTGAAGCTGCAAACAAGAACATCAAGAGGATTATTCAGAAGATGGTTGTAACGTATAAGGAATGGCATGAGATGCTCCCATTTACTTTGCACGGGTATCGTACATCCATCCGCACTTCAATAGGGGCAACCCCTTTCTCACTTGTTTATGGCATGGAAGCTATGCTCCCACTAGAGGTGGAGATCCTCTCATTGTGTGTCTTGATGGAAGCCAAGTTGACTGAGGCTGAATGGTGTCAGACCAGGTTTGACCAGGTGAACTTGATAGAAGAGAAGAGATTGAATGCCATGTGTCATGGTCAGTTGTATCAGCAGAGAATGAAGAAAGTTTTTGATAAGAAGGTCAGGCCTCGTGTATTCATAGAAGGTGACCTTGTTCTCAAGAAGATTCTATCTTTCAAGCCAGATTCTAGGGGCAAATGGACTCCTAATTATGAAGGCCCATATATTGTTAAGAGAGCCTTTTCAGGAGGTGTTTTGATACTTACAACTATGGATGGTGAAGTGTTCACTCGTCTTGTGAACGCAAATGCAGTCAAGAAATACTTCGCCTAAAAAAAGAAAAGAACAGCTCACTAAGTTGAAAACCTAAAAGGGCGGCTTAGGCAAAAATGAGCATCTCGGTGGATTGAAACCCGAAAGGGCGATTAAGGCAAAAATTAGAGACATAAAAACAGAAAGAATCATCCCTATAAATTGAGTACCCCACCTTGGGGCAATTTATGCAAATATTAGGGATTATGGCAAGTAAATGCATCCTGCTGAAGACGTTCTTGAGCACAACCGTTGGATTCTGATCCCCAGTAGCAGCTAAGAGCACAGGGGATATCAGGAGTTGGTAGAAGGATTAGTGATCATTGTATTCGATGTAACCCTTTTCCATGTAAATTACCATTTTCAACTTTGAAAAGATCTATGGAGTCTTGTCATTTACAGACTACTATTCTATTAAATAAAGTTGAACTTTTATCCAATTGTTTCTACTCTTGTTTAATTCAGCCGAATAGATTTAAATTTTATTATGATCACTTTTGAAATTAAAATTTTTAAATCAAAATCATTTTTCTTAAACATGTAAAAACATGAATTTTAAACAATCGATTTCATTTAAGAGGAATATCAACAATGGTTCGAAAGCAGTAAGCCCTAAGTGTGGAGCATTATTGGTTCTCCCTAAGCAGTAGGTGTTATTTCTCTTTCATCCTCGACAACATTGTTCAGCACCCGGTGTTTGTTGTTTTTCTCCAGACGATTATTTTTCTCCGTCGTCCCAGCTGAGTTGGTTGATTAATCCCCTACGGAGTTTAGTATGTATTCCCCAGCCGAGTTTATATTTGGTCTCCAGCAGAGTAAGAACGGTTCTTTGTAGCAGTTTGCATAGTTCTGATAGGACTTTGGTTTCCCCACCAGTCGCTAACAGATTCGCTCCCAGTCAGAGTTTCCTCCTGGTTTCTGAGCAGTTATTTTTGTTTATCCCCTACATGGTTGTCTCCCATTTGATATGGTGTTGACCTAAAATTCCCCTTAGACTTGATATTGGTTTTCCTCAGCAGATCTCCTTTGTTTCCCCAGCTAGGGTTGAGCCTTCGGGATATTGATTTTCACTTTTCTCCAGCAGTTGTTTCCATCTTTTATGGATTGGTCGATAATTGTATCGATGATTCAAATCTGTGACATCTTTGTATCTTTCATGATTGTGTTGTCGGCATAATCATCATATATACATACACATATACATATACATATACACTCATATAATTTCATTATTGCATCATCACACTTGTTGATTCATTCTTGTGATTTTAATCCTCTGTATTGGTGGTACTTTATCCCCATACAAGTTTGGTGCCTGTCCTCCTTCAATTGTAGAGTGTCAGCCCCTTAAGTAGAAAGACTTTAACCTTTCTCCTTTCCCCATTGAGTTATTTCCTCGTGGATGATGATTTGTTTCAACTTCCTCCCCAGTGGATTATATGGATGGAACTACTCCCCTTGAGTTATATCCTCATTGGGTTGAGTCTTAATTGACTGTTTTCTTTCTAGATCTTACCTAGATCGATGCTTCAGGTCCCCTAAGATTTTATTACCCAGTAACTGGTAATGTTCTTCTTAGGTTGCAGTTTGCTACTTCTTGCCCAATACCCGGAAAAAGTAACATTTTTCTCCCCAGCGGATTCATTTTCATGTTTCCTTAGGAAGATTATCCTTGATATGTTCATCCTAATCGGTGACAGATATTCTCTTCCTCTGTTTTGAGTATATCCTTGATATGTTCATGCTAACTGATGACATATATTCTCATCTTTAGTATTCTACCAAGTAAAAAGGTAGTTGTAATCCCTACTTGTTCCCTAGAGAATCCTTGATATGTTCATCCTAACCGCTAATGTGTTTCCTTCTCTTTGCGGTCTTCTACCCAGTAACCGGTAGTTATAAAGCCTGCTTTTCTCCCTTTGCAGAGTTTATCCTTAATATGTTCACTTTAACCGGTGACAGATATCCTCTCTGTGGTATTCTATCCAACATTCAATAGATGTAATTCCTACTTTTTGTTCAGATGGTTTATCCTTGATATGTTCATCCTAACCGATGACGGATTCTCTTTCCTTTGAGTCTATCCTTGATATGATCACTTTAACCGGTGACAAATATTCTCATCTTTGGTCTTCTGCCCAGTTATCGATAGTTGTAAATCCTACTTCTGTAGTTTTTCCCCATCAAGACTATTCTTACCCAATAACTAGTAATGAATGCACTTTTTGGCGGCCCTCAGTGAGTCATCCTTGATATGTTTACCCTAATCGGTAACGGGTGTCCTCTCTGATCAGATTTTATTATCTCCTTACCCAGTAACAGATAGTGGATAATAGATTTCTGCTCCTCCTGTGTTGAAGTTTATTTCTTCCCCAGATGAGTTGAGTGCTTATTTCCTTGGTGAAATTTCTTTTCCTGCATGATTCGAGTATTTCAATTTTATTCTGATCTACCTGTTTCCCATGCATACATCTTTTGTTTCTCCGGATGAGTCTTTCCATTTTCATGGAATTCCTCTAGTCTCCCAACAGTTTTTAAGTCGTAGCCTGGCCTACGCACAACCTCTTTTATCCCCTCAGAATCTCTGTCTCCCCAGTCATTTTTTCCTTATGGAATGCATCATGCTCCTGCGGACCTTCGGTCTCTCTGACTTCTTTTCCTCTATTGCAATATTTCCCCATAAATATTTGCTTTTGCATCCATATCATATGCATCATGAGGTCTCTAAGGGACCAAAATTTATTTCTATATGTTTTTATTTAAGCCCATTCTACTGAGTCGATACGAATATTTTAACCTTCACCTCCTCAGTTAGAATATCCTTAAATAGGGGCAGCTGTAAGACCCTAAGATCCCTCATGCTACCTCATCATATGCATTAACATTGAAATCATACCTTGGCATCCTCCTTACCCCTCTTTCATTGGGCTTATTTTGGGAGAGATCACCAAGCACTATGTGATTGTATCATACTTGTATTTTATCATCTTTACTAACCAATATACCAAAAATATGTCTTTGTATTTGCCTAACTTTTTTGTAGGTAGGGCATGATCACTATTGATCTATCAAGTTCACATCTAGGGTTTAAGACCCTCATTGCTAAGATCACAACCAAGGAATGATATATAATGGCTCTAAGCATCATATATGAGTACCCATGATCTCTACATGTTATTTTGATCAAGACTTCTTCAAGAGTTTGGAATTGGTTTGCATTGGAAACCCTAGTTCATCTGGGTATCTTGAGTAACTTCTTCAACAAGCTTCTTCACCAATTAATCAAATTTCTCAAGGGGAACTTCAAATTTCATCATATTATGCATATATGATCTACCATGAGCCTAAAAAGTCAAGATAATTGCAAGTTAGCAAGTTGGTTGATGTTGGTTGGCCAGGTGAATTCATCTGATCAAAACTAGGTCCCCCTAGACCCTATATCCTACAATTTTTATCATATGGAAATTATTCCAAGAGCAACGTTACTCTAAATGACATTCCAAACAACTTTCATTGTCTATGTTAAAACATTATAGGTCATTTTGTTTAAACCCTAATTTGAAAGTCAACTTCCCAAGGCCATAACTTGCTCAATTTTTATGAGATGAAATATTTCCAAGTTGCAAAATCAAATTCAAGGTGTCTACTTAAACTTTTATGTTTGGAGTGTGATCTAAATCAACTTTTATGAGCATGTGATATGAGGATACATTATAGGTCATTTTGGACCAATACCATTGAACACGTGATTTTCCTCAACTTCAAAAATGCATAACTTACTCATACCAAATCCAAATGATGTCAAATTTTTGACCATTTTGAAGGTTATTTAAAGATCTACAACTTTGATGAAGACACGTTTCTCATTTGGGTCTCACATAAAAAGTTAGGCAAGGTGGAATAATTGAACATGTGGCTTGACACTTAGAAAATATTTTGACATGTTGAAATTTCAAAACTTCCACCTCAAAATTCACCATGATACAAGTTCCAAATGGAAAAGTGCTCAACATAAGAGTTCTTCCTCCTGATCTAAGCTTTCTAAAGAGTCCTAATTCATTCATTTTGGATAAAGTTTGAGGGGTCTGCACATGGCTTAAACAGGGTTGTATCAGTTGACAAGAATCATGTTTCAAACATTCAAATATATTTGCCTTGCAATCCAAGCTTCATTCAGACCTCATTTCGGTTGATTGTGGACCTAGTAGAGTTACTTCATGGGCCTGCACACGCCCATGCAAGCATGTACATTGCATTGCCAATTTTGGAAGTATTTTCAAGCGTGCAAATAAGACTCACCTTTTCCTATAAATAGAGGTCCAACGCTTAAGTTTCAAGGACCTTGTGCACCATATTTGAATCCCTAGCTCCAAACCCTCTCAATTCAAAGGAAAACCTGATAAATTTCAATTGAAATTTGAGTTTGAATCTCACTGTTTGGAGATTCAAAAACTCTAGGATCCAAAGCTTTGCATCCTTCTTAATCCACTTCTGCAAGCTCCACAAGCAAGATCAAGCAAGAATTGAAGCAAGAGAGATCCATTTCTGCATAACATTGAAGGTATTTTTCCAGATTTTTCTTCTCTTCGATTCTCTCTCAATTCTCATCAATTCTGTTGGATCCTTGGTTGTCTGAAGTCCTACAAATGTAGGCAAGAAGATTGAGTTGCTTTGAGGTCAAATCGAAGCAACTCAGTTGACACACCTCAAAATTCAACTCCACGTATCTCTCTATATATTTGGAGTTAGGTTAAATTAAGGTGATATTCGTTATCTACGCCATTTTTTCTTTAGGATCATGTCCTCCTTTTTCATTTATGATATGGTGATGAATGAACTAGTCCGACAAGGGTCATCGGAGAAGATGACCGGCGTTTGGCTCCGACGATGAGCTGGAAGTGTTCAGAGCCATTGATTTGATTTAAAACGTTTTAATCTGAAGCGCTCATTATGATTACCAAACGTGTGGAATGTTGACTAGCGCACACCATGGAACGCGTGCTCTCCACCACTTGATCTGCCACCTCAATTAATGAGGGAGATCAAGTGGTCCACGTTTTTTTGATTATCTAATTTTTATTTTTATTCCTTTGTTTTTCTTTAATTCATATTAATTTTAATATTGATCCAAAAAATATGAGAGTTTCACCAAAACATTTTAAATAAAATCCTCTTTCATTTTCTGAATTAAAATTATTTTTTTGGATCATTATTAATATTTTTCATGATTTAATTGATTTTTTGAATATTTTTAATTGTTTAAAACTACTTTCAAGTTTCTAAAAATTCTGAAAATATTTCTCCAAGGTCCTTTGACCTTGTTTGACCTATGATAAGTCTCATGGCCATTTCTTTGGTGTTTTGATGAGGTTTTAGGAAATTGACCAACCATATTTAATTTAATGCATTATTTTTAATATTTTTAAGTGATTAATTGCCAAATTAATTGTGTAGAGCCATTTTAATTGACTCTGTGAGTTTAACTTATGTTTTTGGGCCTTGGTCAAGGTTGATTTGACTTTGTTAGGTTAAGATCATTGGATTTAGGGGATTGATGGAATGTATATTCCATCTCCCAAAATGAATGAATGATCTTAACTTGGTAAAAGTCCTCCTTTGTCCAATTTGGGTTTGATTCATCCCCCCCCCCTCCCTCTCTTCATCTCATTCTCCTTCTTTATGAATTCATGTCATGGACTTATGATATCTTAATATCCTAAGGCTAGTTGATTGCAAAATCAACATAAGTATGGATGAGATTAGGCCCCCCACTTTGCATATTCTTTTTGTGAGTGGTATGTTTCATGAGGATAATTCATCATACTATGTCTCTGACATGCATTAACACCGGAGTTCTATTGCCCGGCCTCAAATAGTTGTGACTTCTACATAAGTCCAATTACGATTGCTTAACATAGCACTAAATTTTGACACAAAAAGGCATAACATTCTAGTTAGTGAGATTGTAAGTCTCCCCTCTTTCATGGTATTGTGTGGAAACTTGGCCTTTTTTCCTTCCTTTGGAAGATGTCTTGGTTCAAGGATCCATACTTGTGATAAGTGGGTTGAGTGTTCTCCAAAGAATGACTTAAAAAAAAGAGCAAAGCAAAAGTAATACTAACTTCTAACTCATTAACAACTAACATTTAATTTCAAGTCATTTATTTTTTAATTCAATTTAATTTTCAAGCTTTATTCATTTGCCATTATTCATACCATTCAAATTGTTTATGTTAATGTCATTTTCACTTTGTCCACTTGGACCATATTTTGTAATATATTTTGTTTGTGTATATTGTGTTTTTTTATGTGGTCTTTGACCATTAATGTACATGATAAGAACAAAAAACCCTAAAAAATATCTTGTGTGGACTGTTGATTTGATCTGAGACAATTGGACTTAGAATTTAGGCAACACTCCCTATACAAAGGACTTTGCCAATGTCAACTTTCATGTAACCAAGTGCTTGAAATTTGAAATTTCATCTGATACATCATTGAAGATCCACTTGAGTTCATTTGCAACATGATCATGGTGAAGTTGCTATATTGAACCTGTGATTTGTGCCATCTTGAAATTCATCTGCTACATGGGCAAACTTGAAGAATATCATGAAGTTGACAAGCTTGGATGTGGCTATCCTTATTTGATGCCTTGCTCTTCAACTTGCTGTTTGTATATTGATTGTTGTGTGATTCTAAAGTCCAAGGGAAAATTGGGTTTCTATATGACATTCTTGTCAATTGGATTGCAGCCCATTGGTCAAATCTTTTCAACTCTCAACTTTTAAATTTATGCTTAGGATTAGTCTCTTCATCTCCTCCCAACTTCTTAAATTTCAAAATCTCTCCCTCCTTTTTAAAATCTTTGCCTGTGTTTGTTGATTTCTAAACTTTGACCATTTTTGGAAACTAGAAACTTTGGTCTTATGCCATTGCATTTTCAAACTCATTTTCTTAATCAAAGTTGTAAATAAACTTAACTATACTTGACTTAAAATTTCAAAAGCCAAAAAGAACTAACACTCATTCAAACCATTTCTAGGCCTTTGTGCCTTTCAAACTTAAATTTTATTAAAAGCAATGCACTCACTTTGAAATTGATACCACGAACTTTGAGGTTTTGATCCCTCATTTTTATGTTGGTACGTAGGCACAAGTCCGAAGGTCTTGTCAAACACAAAAATATAATCAATGAATTATTTTCTCACCCCTCCATTCTATTTGTTTATAAACATCATTTGTACAAAAACACATATGCACACAAAAAAGTGCTCCCTAGGAGTGCCTAGGATACTTTGGGTGCTAACACCTTCCCTCTGTGTAACCAACCCCCTTACCTGTAATCTCTGGCATTTTATTAGTTTTGATTTGAAAACTTCATATTCTTGGGTTTTGTTCGTACTTTTCCATTTTCCGTTGGAAACAATAAAAACACGGTGGCGACTCTTGTTTAATTGATGTCTAGCTTATCCATAACTTGATGATCATGAATTTACCGCTACAATAATCATTGGATAACTTGGGGATAACATGGGATAAAATTATTTTATAATTCTTAGGGATAAAATCAGGTATTAAAGTCTGGGATAAGAGATATGTTCTTTGGGGTTTCTAAATTAAACTTTTAATATTTAATAATCATATATAGTATCATTATGAATATTTTTTTATAATCAAATTAACGGGATTTTTTTGTTGCAATTAATCAAAGGGGATAAGTCAAGGGATAAAATCCGGATAAAGGGTTATGTCTAATACCTAATTATGACTCCTAACTTATTTTCTTAAATAAATTAAAATACTATTTTTGCAAGGGATAAAAGGGATAAAATCAATCTAAACTACCCTCAAACTATAAGTCCTCCGCTTTAGTGCATTGAGACATTTTTCATAATCAATTACTTCTCCGCACCCGATGCGTGAGAACTTTTAAGGGATAAAAAAACCAACCAATCAACACTTTTAAGACGAACTACGGGGCTTTGATCCTTCAATACATTTGAGGGTACGTAGGCATAGAGTTGTAGACTCTACCGAGTATAATAATAAAAAATATTTCTTAGGGATTCCCTTATAAAAATAATAAAACAATTTTGTAAATAAATAAATAATTAAATGATCAATAAATATTAAAGCAAATGTTCCTTAGAAACACACTAACCCTAGAACTAAAGGAGGATCCCATTGAGTATAATGGAGGTAAGGGGTGCCTAACACCTTCCCCTTACTTAACTGACTCCCGAACCTAGTCTCTCACCCTTAGCCATTAGGTTTTATCATTATTTCCCTATTCCTTAGGAATGAATAAAGGATGATGGTGACTCTGTCATTTTTTCAGCCGCGACAGCTGGCGACTCTGCTGGGGAGTTCTTATACTTTCCCTAAAGAGAGTCCGTCCCAACCTTTGGTATTAGGGTTGTGTGCTCTTTATTTGCTTGTTTATTTATTTATTTACTCTTTTTATTTTTTATATATTTTATTGTATATTTTAATATTATATTATTATTCACATATCATATGGATGGGATTGTTACATGTGTGAAGCCAAAACCCAGGCTTGAGGAAAAAGTAATAAGCTTAAGTAGGTGGTCGTCCTGTCTCGGCCACCGGGGTTCTCATCCCGTAGGGTCTTTGATGACGACTCCATCCAGAATAGATCAATTCAAAAGGACTGTCATGAGAAGGCCAACATTTCTTCATGATAAAACTTTGAGTTCGGTCCATGACTATGGGGATCTCTTCTAGAACCCTCTCAACTTAGGGTGACCTTATGTTATCAACCTGCAAAGGTCGTTACTAAGGTCCTGCCTAGATGAGAGTTATCCCGAAGGATTGCCGTAGGAAGACTTGCTTCTTCTCATGGTAAAATAAGGGTATAATCTATGACTCTAGAGATATCATCCTAAAAACCTAGAGCTTACCCTGTGAGGGGACTGGGTAGTCTAAACTTAGAGCTAGCCTATCATAAGGAAACTCCCTTAACTAGGTCATGCTTGCATATTACCTTACATATCCTTAAACATGTTTGGGTTTCCCATGTCGATCATTTTTCCTATCTATATGGAGCCTTCTTAAACAAGGCATCCTTATATTTGGCATTATCCTGAAACCCGTGTGGGTTCTCCTATTTGTCATTATCCTAATACGACACTTGCATTGCATCTAAAAGAAAAATTTTAGCATACCTTCAAAAATTTTTTTTTTTTGCATACATACACATACATTTGCATATCCTTTCCGCTTTCGCCCTCATCAAACTATCATCCAGCTAGCAGACTTCCTGATACTCACGAACAAACTCGAAGGACATCTCAAGAAGTTATAAAGGGACTCAAGAAGGCAAAGTACCATTGAAGAGAGAAGGTAACCCTTCGCCATGCAAGCTACGGCCTACCTAGAGCCTCAAATACAACCTTGGATGATGATGCCTCAATAAAGTCTGCAACAATATCTACTTTAGTAGCAACCTCATGCGCTTCATCAATAATAATAAAGGAAGCTTGGAAAGAACTTGGATCTTATACCAAAGTTTTATGATCAATTACTGAAGCCTTTTCTCAGAGGTGCCCTAGCGGAACTACAACCTCAAGACTCCCCTCCTCGTCTATACCCTACAAGTCATGACGAGAATCTCCGATGTGAGTACAAAGTACAAGACCTACATTTGACTTTCGAATAAGGAGTCCAATTGGTGAACAGTCACCCCTTATCTTTATAAGTTGAAGAACATCAAAGATAATGGATCAACAATAAAGCTCATCCCTGGGATCAATATGGTTTATCAGTTCAAGTTGTAATTTCTTTTTTGCTAAGTGTTTTTTGTATTAAAAGTTGTACACTTTAGGAAATAATTTTCATAAAATGAGCATGCATGTTTTTGAAATCAATCCATTCGTTTACACTCTCTTTCTTATGCCATCATGAAAATAAAAATAAAAAGCAATCAAACCTTTTATTCTCACTTCTCATCTATTAACAAACTTATGAGGAGAATGATGTAAAAAACAACTAAATTTGCTGACATATGCTTTTCGTAGTAAGACCTAGCTGATGATGTAAGGCATTGTTTCACTCCCCAAACATTGGAGAAATAAGGAGATAATCCGTAGTCAATTCCCTCGAGTCTGAAGTCGGTGTTCTTTCTATAAAAAAAACCTTAATCTTAACCAGGGGCAGGGTAGTTTTTCAATTAAGTCAATGATGCATTCTGATCTCAAGAGAATTATTCCATCTAATCACAAGGATAATAAGTTCAAACACATCTTATTCCTCGCATATATCATCTAACATCGAGGAAGTTGAGAAAGTACAAAGCTTACAATAACTAACATGGCAGTCACAACTTTTGAAATCAAAAGCAAAATCACAAGAGTTGTTTAAAAAAAAGCCTGCTAAGTAAAAAAAAAGGGAAGCAACCAGAATTTTTTTGACTTAGGCAAAAGTTAGGGCATTATTTTGTTTAAAAAAAAGCCCGCTAAGTCAAAAACTAAAAAGGAGTTAACTTAGGCAAAAATTAGGGCATCCCAATGGACCACAAATTCAAAAGAATGGTTCCATGCAAAAATAGGGATTAAAAAGAAAGAAAGAAAAAGGGAAATAATCTTGTGAGTGAAAGAAGGTGACTTCCACCTTAAGAATCTCATTAGTGCTTGAATCATTAAATCCATAATCATTATCAAAATTCTCTTGTAGACTAAATGCATTCGTTGAAGTAATTGGATTTAGGAATGAAGATCATCAAGGAGAAGGGGTGGGTCTTAATAAAAATTTGAGCCTTATATATTTTGTTTCATAAAACGTGAACCAAGCCATATTATAACATTTAAAAGTCCTAATTGAAGCTAGGTTCACTATGAAAGCATACTCAGTAAAATTTGCGTTAAATTGACTCTGAATGTTTGTTACTAACCATATTGTTCTATCACATCTTTATTTGTGCCAACCTCATGGCCATATATCATATATATACACAATATATGTTTTCCATAACAATTTTCAATTTCAAAATCTTGCATGAGCATGATGTTAGAATTACTTTTCAAAAAGGATCATTTTTCTCGCAAATCAATACTTAGCACCAAGGAAATATCAACAATGGTCTGATCAAGGGTACACCACTTCGAGACATTCCTGACTAGGGGAAAGTCACCTAAGGATCTTTCCAATTAGGGGGAAAATCCTTATGATCCTCGGGGCACATCATCTGAAGATCCTACTGATTAGAGGCGAAACATTTCAATATTTGACGCATCTATGTCAAATAACATCCATGACCCTCATAATCAGAGGCATGTCTTTCAAGACTCTCATACTGGGGCATGCCAACTCAAGGGCATAAAGAGGCCAATCACTCCAAAAAGTCATCTATTCGGGGCATACTTTTCAAAGGTTCAAATATTGGGGCAATTCCTATAAAGGTCATATCACAACATTATGGGATCCAAGTTCCTTCTCAGGGTACTCCTCCAGACCCTAGTAATCAAGGACACACTTTTCAAGATTCATTAACTAGGGAAGTTTATATCAAAGTCATACTACAACATGATGGGATCCAAGTTCCTTTTCGGGAAATACCCTCTAAAACTTAATCAATCCGGGGCAAACCGTATCAAGGCTTGATAAAAAGAAACCGCTCCAAAAAATAGTTTGTCGGGGGCATATCATTCCAAGGGTCTATTAGTCAAGGAAGAATATCTCCAAGGCTAATACTACGGTAGGATGTCTCAAGTGCATGGTATGGTTAAACCACTTCAAATTCATATTGAGGTGAATTTATTTCAAATACCCAACAGGCTGGGGCAACTATGGGATACTACAGAGACAATCCCTCTTAATAATTTCAAGATTCACGTACAAGCTCTTCCATTTATCAATAATCGTCAAGTTTGAAACGAGTATCGGGAAGCCATGCTAGCGTAACACCCTACCACCTTTTGAAAAAATATCCTGGTTACACGAACAACCTCTCTAAGCCTTGACAACTCTGACTCATCACAGGCGCACTTGTTGAAACATTCAAATCATTGTCATGCATTAATTATGTCGCTACGCTCTAGCGTCAAACCATGCATATCATCTCATTCATCTAGCACGTTCCCATAACATGAATCTAACATTTACGAAAGCCCAACCTCACTTGGAACCTACATCTAAAAAGCCCAACCTCATTTGGAACTCACCCCAAAAGTCCAACTTTATTTGGCATCTCATAAAGGCCCAACCTTGCTTGCCACTCAATACCTACAAATGTCTCAATCTTCAGCGGCACAACCTAAAGACTAATACATTGCATGCATCAATCATCATATTAATACATCATATCATGCGTAGCATATCCATGAATGTGAAGCATTACGTCATACAAACTTTAAACATGCATACATAACATGCATAACATAACATAGGTTGAGACTCAGGACTCGTCGTGAGAGTCTGGAACAATCCCTAGCTAAATAGGTGATAGATCTTTGTCCAAGCTTCTCCCTAACTCTTTTCTCGTTGTACACCCCAGTGGGTCGGTCTTAAGGATAATTCCCCAACAAGTATCCTTGGAGCTCATTCTCCAAGCAAAAACTACTTAGCAACACTGTCCCTAGTATGCCCTAATGATATACAATTCCTTCACCGGATCCTTGCAGGGATTTCTTAGGACTTTCTCTAGCACTCGCGCTCCTTAAGGAACATTGCTTGGAAGCATATTCCCCAATAGATGGTCATCTTACATGACACCAGTCTTCCCCAGTAAGTAACATCTTCACAAATCCTTTTCAATAAAGGACTTTCCCAGCAAACTCACTCACCGTGAGTCGTCATAGGAATCTATCCAGTAGTCGGTCATCCTTAATGATTGTTATCAACTATTTAGTGGATCTTCACCTCTCACATATCCAGGTTATTAACCTAACTCACGCAAGGGATGCGTTCAATCAAATACACTAGGGTTTTATCAAAGGTTTACATCAGGGTTTTTCAAGGGGTTCCACCAAGGGTTTCATCAAAGAATTTTTACCATGATTTCCATTAGGGGTTTCATCAGAAGTATAAATGATTTTCATAAAGGGGTTCTATCAAGGGATTTTATCAAAGGGGTTCAATCAAGTGGTTTTCATAAGAGATTATCCGCCGAGGGTTCACTGGGATTTTACCAAGAAGTTTCAACAAAGTGTTATTATCAAGGGGTTTCATCATGGATTTATCAAAGGGTTTCACTAGAATTTTCTATCAAAGGGTTCCGCTAGAATTTTTTCAAGGGGTTTTTTCAAAAGGGTTTTATCAAGGGATTTTATCAAAAAGGGTTTATCAGGAATGTCATCGAAAGATTCCATCAAGGGGTTCTGCAAGAATTTCACCAAGGGGTTTCATCCAGAGTGATCGGGGTATCAGTAGAGTACTACCCGATTCCAGTAAAATGATCGGATGATCATGGGAATCGTATGCAAGTTTCACCTAGAAGGGTTATGATTGATTAAAAAGGGTTTCATTAATAGGTTTCATCAAAGGTTCCCTTAAGGGTTTCATTAGGGATTTCATCGAATTTTTACCAGAGGGATTTCATCATGGTCTTATCAAAGGGTTCCACCAGCTGTACACTATGGGTTTCACCAAGGATTTTATCAGGGGTTTCATCAAAGTATTATATCAAGGAGTTCTATCAGGAGTTTCATCAAGGGGGTCTATCAAGGTATTTCACCAGATTTATATCAAGGGGTTTCATAAAGGGATTTCATCAAAAGAATTTTATCAAGGGTTTCATCTAGGAATTCTATCTGAAGTTTCATCAAAGGATTCTATCAAGACTATCATCAAGGGGTTATATCAAAGGGATTTCACCATATTTCTATCAAGGGGTTTCATCAAAAGGGTTTTATAAAGGGTTTCATCTAGAGATTCTATTCGAAGTTTCATCAAAAGTTTCCATCAAGGGGGTCAACCAAAACTTTCTCAAGGGGTTTCACAAGAGTATCACCAGAGGGGTCTCATCCAAAGTGATTGTGATATCACTAAAGTCCTACTCGACTCCAGTGACATGATCAAAGGATCATAGGAAAATATCACCCGGAGAGTTTAAAACTGATCATCAGGGATTAATCAAGGGGTTCCATCAGGAATTTGTCAAAGGGTTTCATTAGGGTTTTATCATCAGAGGTTCCATTATAAGTTGTATCAGGGGTTTCATCAAGAGTTTTGCAAAGGATTTTATTATGAGTTTTATTAGGGGTTCTACCAAGGTTTTATCAAATAACGACAGGAGGATCGTCAGAGTCCTACCCAATTTCAATAACATGATCGGGTGATCATATGAATTGTATGCAAATTTCACTCGGATGGACTGAAATTAATCTCCAGGGTATTATTGGGGTTCCATCAAAGGTTGTTCTTGATCCCATTAGAGCATCAATGATTGTTCAATCATTGTGTATTCCCAGAATCTACTGACTATGTGGTCAAAATTAGGGTCTCTCTCTATATTTAATCATCTTCCACCATGAGAAGATGAAGGCTCAACGTCATCATCCTCTTAGTTTGAAGCTGATTAAATAGGGGCAACTGTCGTACCCCAAATTTTGACCACCTTTCAGCCGACACTAACACATTCAGAGCATATCAGTCATCTGGTCAAGTGTTCTAAAAAGTCAAAGGGAGACCATTTTAATTTTTTAGTCCCTCTTAGGAGTTGATTTTAGTTTAGGGGTATTATTTAGATTTTCGAAAAAAAAGCATAATTTGTAGGAGCGTGCTCAAAAGGGTATTACTATTAAAGAAAGTTAGTAGGGTTAGTAATCACGATAATATATATTATTTATAAATTAAAAAAAATCAATTAATTAGGGGTACTATTTACTTAATAAAATTATAAATTGATGTAATTATAGAGGTTTTAATATTATTAATTTAATTAACTCTCATTAAAATATTAGTATTATGATTTTATTTTATTTCGACTATATATAATGGCCCAATTGGGAAAAGAGGACTTCTACAAATTTAGAATGGAGAGGTCATGTGTTTGAATCTCACCTCTCCCATTTTTTCCTTTTTACGTGTTTTAATTATAAAAATCACAAAAAATTCAAAATTTGCATTTTTTATCTTTTATTAATTAATTTTTCGTATTTTTAATTTATATATTTTTTCTATCACAATTAATTCTTTTCTATTTATAGTGACCTAATTTATCCTATAAATAGGACTTATTTTCTCATTATAAGGGGAGACAACAATTAGACAAAATTAGAGAAAATTTCATAGAGTGTTTTTTTTACAGAGTCCCAAACCTTTTTTATAGTCTTAATTCTTCTTCTAAATAATTTTTTTCCCTTTCTCGTTTGTTCTTTTATTTTAGGTAAGTCATATGATGATTTCAGATGGCTTTTTCTTTTTACTTTTCCTTGTAAAAATTATTTGATTAAACTCTCTCACCGAAGATTACAAAGTCTCAATATTTCCAGTTAAAATTGGTTTCTACTTTTTATTTTTCCAAACCACATGATGATCATCTGATGGTTTGTTTTTCTATTTCATTATTATTTTATTTTGTTTTCATCGTTTTTTAGATTATCTACTAATATAATTTTTATTTTTCTTATAATTTACTAATGGTTTTTTTACTAATAATTTACAAAAATTTTTTGTAAATAATATGAACCAATTACTACACCACCATATGATGTTCATCTGATGGTTATCTTTAAATTTCTTTACCTCTTATTTGTATTAATTACACACCTTTTTCACATTCAACCATATATTCATCGTTCACTAAGAATATATATTTTTTAATTGCATTTTCTTACAATATATATTTTCTAATTGAATGTACATTTTTTAAAGTTTTTTTACAATATCTTCTATTATTTTAAATTTTTTATCTCACATCCCTTTATTTTATTTGTACAAAAATAATCAACAACAATTAATAAAGGTTCTTCATTCAATATACTCTCTCAAATCATGTTCTCATGTACCTCTGAAATTTAATTTAGTTAGAAACTTTATCAAATACTATATTAACAGGTTGAGTGGATTTCCAATTTGAAACATGGGAAATGATTAATGGAAGAACAAAAAGATTGTTCATTTGGTTTCTCTGCAATTTTGACGTGGGAAAGAGAAAGGAAATGAGAGGTAACATACATATACCATTTTGTTTTTATTTTCTTTTCTTTTTATATTAATTAAATTTCTTGTGTTATTTAATTGTTATTTGCATATTCTGATTGGAAAAGTCAACTAAATCATCATATTAAATTGCTTTGATTATTTTTATGTGTAAAAAAAAAGAAGCCAGAAATAGAGAAAAAGGGGGAGCGACTCCTCCATCTAGGTTTTTTTATTGAAATTTAATTAGGATTTTTTTTGGTATGAGTATTGGATAACATTAGGTTCCATCATTTTATCTATTGATATTCTTGAATAATTAGTACACTCCTTCTAACTTTTTAAGAAAAAAATAATATTTTAGATTAATTATCATTATTAAAAAATATAAATAAATACAAAGATTTAACATTTATCATGGTTAATTAATAAGATTTTTTTGTATAATTTAGATTAGGTAATTTTGGGTTATCAATTTAATGACGAAACATAAACAGATCACATCTCTTTTATTTTCATTATAATCTTTTTAACATAATTTAGATTAATTAATTTTGGGTTATCAATATAATGAGAAAAAATAAAAAAAATTATGTCTCTTTTATTTTTCTAGAATCATTAAGTAATCAAGTAAAAATAAAAATGATAAATATTAAAAACTAAAAAAAACTTTTTCTTTACTTTAGGTTAGTAGGTCAACTATTAAATTTATTAAATTAATATGGATTTTCTACTCTTATAAAGTAATACAAATATATATCATAGTTTCTCTTTGTAGTTAAACCTTATTAAGAGTTATCAAAGTGACTTAATCTTTTCCGTAATTTTAAAACTTTAAAAGACATTCCCCATGTTTGCTCATACACCCCATGTTTTTTTTTCATAATTTATTTAATTAATAAATAATTATATATAATTATTTATTAAATTGGGCTTTTTTAATTAATTGACTCTTAATAGGTTGATTAAATTAATAATTATGGTTTTCAACATTTTAAATTTTTATTTTATATTTTATTTATTTATCATTCTATTATTAGAATAAAAAACATTTAATTAATTAAAGGATTAAGATATATTTATGGATATTTGTTGGGAATATAATATGGGATAAAATTATGGGTAATTTATAGGGTTTTAAGGGATGAAAATTATGGATAAATTCGAAATAAGGGATATATCATATTGCATATAATTTAACTTATTTTCTTAACCAAATTAAATTATCTTTTTTTACAATTAAATAAAAGGATACAAATATGGGATAAAACTATAAAGTTTTCAAGGGTTAAATCAGGGATAAAATCGGGATAATAGGTTATGTCTAATGTTCAATTGTAATCACTAATTTATTTTCTTAAATAAATCAAAATATTATATTTTTGCAAAATGATTAAGGGATAAATCAAAGAATATAAATCGGGGATAGAAATTGGGATAGGGATAAATCAAGGGATATAAATTGGGATAAGGGATATGTCATATAAATGTATAATATTTAAGTATTATAATTTTTCTTTTGTAATTAATGGGATAATCATTGGATAACTTGGGGACAACATGGGATAAAATTCTTTTACAATTCTTAGGGATAAAATCAGGGATTAAAGTCCGGGATAAGGGATATGTTCTTTGGGGTTTCTAAATTAAACTTTTAATATTGAATAATCATATATAGTATCACTATGAATATCTTTTTTTATAATCAAATTAACGGGATTTTTTTTGGTGCAATTAATCAAAGGGGATAACTCAAGGGATAAATCGGGGATAAAATTCGGATAAAAGGTTATGTCTAATACCTAATTATGACTCCTAACTTATTTTCTTAAATAAATTAAAATACTATTTTTGCAAGGGATAAAAGGGATAAAATCAATCTAAACTCACCTCAAACTATAAGTCCTCCGCATTAGTGCATTGAGGCATTTTTCATAATCAATTACTTCTCCGCCCCCGATGTGTGAGAACTTTTAAGGGATAAAAACAACCAACCAACCAACATTTTTAAGAGGAACTACGAGGCTCTAATCCTTCAATACATTTGAGGGTACGTAGGCATAGAGTTGTAAGACTCTAGCGAGTATAATAATAATAAATATTTCTTAGGGATTCCCTTATAAAAATAATAAAACAATTTTGTAAATAAATAAATAATTAAATGATTAGTAAATATTAAAACAAATGTTCCATAGAAACACACTAACCCTAGAACTAGAGGAGGATCCCATTAAGTACAATGGAGGTAAGGGGTGCCTAACACCTTCCCCTTACTTAACTGACTCCCGAACCTAGTCTTTCACCCTTAGTCATTAGGTTTTATCATTATTTCCCTATTCCTTAAGAATGAATAAAGGATGATGGCGACTCTGTCATTTTTCCAGCCACGATATGTGGCAATTCATAAGGATATCTATTTGGTCAGTGACTGTGAGCATGACCATGATGGTTGTGTGATATGCAGTGGATGTGTTATTGCCAAGAGGGATATTCAGAGGTTGATGGATGAAGGACTTATCCAAATTTGCCAGTCGAGATATGTAAATGTAATCGTGCTAGTATTCAAGACCCCTGAGCGGGTAGTTATTTAGTTTAATAGTAGCAGCAATAACAACAACAATAGATCGGTATCTCCGTTGGTAATACGGTTAGCAGGCCCTGTTCCGTATGCATCTGATAAAGTTGTGCCTTATCAGTACAATAACACGATGATTGAGAATAGTCGAGAGGTTCCTTTACCAATTGCAGACTCCATGGTAAATATTGCTGATATTGCAACGGTGACCTGTAGTGGTCGTGTATTTGGTCCAGTTTTCTCGAAGGAAGTAGAAGATGCTGCAACCAGTAAGAAGATAGAGATTCTAGTGATGAATCGGTTAGCACTCCAGTGTGTCAGTCTGGTGAATCCAGCAAACTAAAGGCTAGTGATGATGATGAAGTTTTAAAGTTGATAAAGAGAAGCGAGTTCAATGTTGTGGAGCAGCTGCTCCAAACCCCGTCAAAGATCTTTGTGCTATCATTATTGATGAATTCTGAGGCGTATAGAGAGGCGTTGCAGAAAGTGCTTGAGCAAGCTTATGTAGAACATGATGTAACTATGGATCAGTTTGACCATATTGTTGCAACCATCACTTCTTGCAATAATTTGAGTTTTTGTGATGAAGAGCTTCCTGAGGAGGGCAGAAATCACAATCTGGCGCTACACATTTCGATGAACTGCAAGGAGGACGCTATGTCCAATGTGTTTGTTGACATTGGGTCATCACTGAACGTGATTCCAAAGTCAACTTTGTCCAGGCTTTCTTATCAAGGCACCCCAATAAGATACAATGGCATGATTGTTAAAGTGTTTGATGGTTCCAGTAAAAATGTCATTGGTGAAGTGGACCTTCTTGTTAAGATATGTCCGAGTGATTTCCAAATTACTTTCCAGGTAATGGATATCCACCTGGCCTACAATTGTTTATTGGGAAGGCCATGGATTCACGAGGCATGAGTAATGACGTCTACTCTACACCAGAAATTGAAATTTGTGAAGAACGACAAGCTTGTCGTTGTTGGTGGAGAAAAAACACTTATGGTGAGCCATTTGTCATCCTTTTCTTATGTTGAAGCTGAGGAGGAGGTTGGAACACCGTTCCAAGCATTGTCTATTGCTGAAGTGAAGAAAACTGGGGCACCTATGTCCTCTCTAAAGGATGCACAAAAGGTTATTGAGGCTGACAACATTGATCAGTGGGGCCGAATGATAGAGATTGTTGAGAACAAGAATAAGGCTGGATTGGGATTTCAACCAGGGCCGTTCAACATCAGAACTGAAGATGTGCAACCGAGTTTCCATAGTGGAGGGTTCATTCATGGGAATGATCAACACTTAACTACTGTAATCGAGGACAGTGACGATGATGAAGAAGCTTGCGCCAACTTTGTGACACATGGCCAGACTTGAAACAATTGGGTTGTTGTTGATGTTCCTACTGTTATTCATAACTCTAAGTAATTTGTTTTTCATTTTTAATAAAAATCATTCTTCTATGCCTAAGGGAGAAATGGACATTGTTGGGCATTTCTATTATCATCAATAAAATACAATTTTATTCATCCACATCTATGATGTTTTATTTTTACTTTTTGCTTTTCTGAAAATGGTAATCACAAAAAACATAAATAAATAATAATATTCCATCTGCATAATATTTGGTCATAATTCACTTCTCTAAAATCAAAATATCAAATCATTATGCAGGTTGGTTCTCAAACCCATTGAATACATTGATCCTACTCCGTCTCCAAACTCTGATTTCCCTGTGTTTGAGGCTGAGGAAGAAACTGATGATGAAGTATCTGATGAATTATCTCGTTTACTTGAGCATGAGGAAAAAGCCATTCATCCATTTGAAGAGCATATTGAATTAGTCAACTTGGGTTCTGAAGATGATGTGAAGGAAGTCAAGATTGGGTCTCAACTGTGTCTAGAGGCTAAGAAATGGTTGATTGATCTTCTTCCAGATTATTCTGATGTTTTTGCTTGGTCCTATCAAGACATGTCTGGTTTGGATTCTGATATCGTGGAGCATAGATTGCCGTTTAAGCCAGAATGCCCGTCGGTCAAACAGAAATTGAGAAGGAATCATCCTGATATGGAAGTAAAGATCAAAGAGGAAGTGCAGAAGCAGATTGATGCAGGTTTCCTAGTTACCTCCAAATATCTGCAGTGGATGACCAATATTGTGCCTGTTCCTAAGAAAGATGGAAAAGTACGTAGGTGTGTTGATTATAGAGATTTGAACAAAGCTAGGCCGAAAGATGATTTTCCTCTGCCACACATTGATATGTTGGTAGACAATACAACTAAATTCAAAGTCTTTTCATTTATGGATGGATTTTCCGGTTATAATCAGATCAAGATGGCACCTAAAGATATGGAGAAGAACACATTCATTCCACCCTGAGAAACATTCTGTTATAGAGTGATGCCTTTCGGTTTAAAGAATGCTGGTGCAGCATACCAGAGAGCTATGACCACTCTTTTTCATGATATGATGCATAAAGAGATTGAAGTTTATGTTGATGATATGATTGCCAAATAAAGTGATGAAGAAGAACATGTTGAGCATTTGTTGAAGCTATTCCAGCATTTAAGGAAGTACAAACTCCGCTTGAATCCCAATAAGTGTACTTTTGGTGTTCGTTCTGGTAAGTTGTTGGGATTTATTGTCAGCGAAAAAGGTGTTGAGGTTGATCCTGCCAAGGTCAAAGTAATACAAGAGATGCATGCGCCCAAAACTGAGAAGCAAGTTAGAGGTTTTCTCGGCCGCTTAAACTATATCTCAAGATTTATATTGCATATGACTGCCACATGAGCACCTATATTCAAGCTCCTCTGGAAAGATCAGTCTTATGATTGGACCGAGGACTTCCAGAAAGTCTTTGATAGTATCAAAGAGTATCTACTTGAGCCTCCGATTCTGTCTCCGCCTGTTGAAGGAAGACCCTTGGTCATGTATTTGACTGTGCTTGAAGAGAGTATGGGTTATGTTCTTGGTCAGCAAGATGAATCTGGAAAGAAAGAGTATGCAATTTACTACCTCAGTAAGAAGTTCACCGACTGTGAGACTCGGTATTCTTTGCTTGAAAAGACTTGTTGTGCATTGGCTTGGGTTGCTTAACGTCTGCACCAGTATATGTTAAATCATACTATTTGGTTGATATCTAAAATGGATCCAATCAAGTACATTTTTGAAAAGCCTGCTTTAACCGGGAGGATCGCCCGTTGGCAAATGTTATTATTCGAGTATGATATCGAATATCGATCTCAAAAAGCTATAAAGGGCAGTGTCTTGGCTGACCATTTGGCTCACCAACCGATTGAAGATTATTAGTCAGTGCAGTATGATTTTCTTGATGAAGAGATCTTATACTTGAAGATGAAAGATTATGATGAACCATTCCTTGAAGAAAGGCCAGATCATGGTTCCTGGTGGGGCATGGTATTTAATTGAGATGTTAATTCGTATGGTAATGGCATTCGGGGCAGTGATTATTACTCCTCAAGGAACTCATTTTCCGTTCACAGCTAGATTAGATTTCAAGTGTACAAACAATATGGATGAGTATGAAGCTTGCATTATGGAGCTTGAAGAAGCCATTGATCTCAGAATCAAGTATCTTGACATCTACGGAGATTCAACTTTGGTTGTGAATCAAATCAAAGGTGAATGGGAGACGAATCAACCCGGTTTGATACCATATAGAGACTACACGAGGAGGATTTCAACTTTCTTTACAAAGGTTAAGTTTCATCATATCCCTCGAGATGAAAACCGGATGGCAGATGCTCTTGCAACGTTGGCTTCAATGATTGTAGTGAAATTTTAGAATGAAGTTCCTAATTTGACTGTGATGCGTCTTGCTAGGCTAACTTATGCGTTTGCTGTTGAAGAGATGAAATATGAAAAGCCATGGTATTCTGATATTAAATGTTTCCTCCAAAGTCATATTTACTCGCATAGGGCATCTTTGAAAGATAAGAAGACTTTGGGAATATTAACTGGGGACTTCTACCTGAATGGCGACGTGCTTTACAAGAGAAACTTCGATATGGTTTCGCTCAGATGCGGGGATAGACATGAAGCAGACTTATTGATGACTGAAGTCCGTGAAGGTTCCTTTGGTACTCATTCCAATGGACATGCTATGGCTAACAAGATGTTAAGAGCAGGTTACTATTGGCTGACAATGGAATCTGACTGTTGCAAGTTTGTGAAGAAATGCCACAAGTTTCAAATATATGAAGATAAGATTCATGTTCCTCCGACACTGTTGAATGTCATTTGCTTTCCACGGACCTTCTCCATGTGGGGAATTGATATGATTTGTATGATTGAGCCTAAAGCTTCGAACGGACATCGTTTCATTTTACTGGCTATTGACTACTTCATAAAGTGGGTTGAAGCGGCATCATACGCAAATGTAACCAAGCAAGTTGTTGTAAGGTTTATCAAGAATCAGATTATATGTCGTTATGCTGTACCGAGTAAGATCATTACTGATAATGGATCTAACTTGAATAACAATATGGTGGAATCTCTTTGCAAAAACTTCAAGATTTCATATCATAATTCTTCTCCCTACAGACCTAAGATGAATGGGGTTGTTGAAGCTGCAAATAAGAACATCAAGAAAACCATTCAGAAGATGGTGGTAACCTACAGAGATTGGCATGCGATGCTCCTATTTGCTTTGCATGGGTACCGTACATCCATCCGCACTTCAACATGGGCAAACCCTTTCTCACTTGTTTATGGCATGGAAGATGTCCTCCCAGTAGAGGTTGAGATCCCATCATTGCGTGTCTTGATGGAAGCCAAGTTGACTGAAGCTGAATGGTGCCAGACCAGATATGATCAGTTGAATTAGTTGACGAGAAGAGATTGACTGCCATGTGTCATGGTCAGTTATATCAGCAAATAATGAAAAAGGCATTTGATAACCACTTATCCCCCAGAGTCTCTGTCTCTCCAGTGATTTTTTTCCTTATGCTCCTGCGGACTTTCAATCTCTCTGGATTCTTTTCCTTTGTGGTAATATTTTCCCCACGAAGATTATTTTTAACATTCATATCATATGCATCATGAGGTCTCTTAGGGACCAAGATTTGCTTCTATATGTTGTTATTTTAGTCCATTATGCTGAGTTGATACGAAGATTTTAACCTTTACATCCTCAATCAGAATGTCCTTAAGTAGTGGCAACTGTAAGACCCCAATTTTGACCCTAAGATCCCTCATGATATCTCATCATTTGCATTGGCTTTGGGATCACACCTTGGTATCCTCCTTACCCCTTATTCATTGGGTTTGCATTGGAAGAGGTCACGAAGCACGTTTAATTGTATCATACTTTGGTTTTCATTATTTACTAACCAAAATACCAAAAATATTTCTATGTATAGTTTGTTACTTTTGTAGATAGTGTGTGTGTTCACCCATGCTCCATCAAGCTCATATCTATGGTTTAAGACCCTCAGTGCAAGGAGAACAATCAAGAGATGGTTTACATTGGCTCTAGACATCACATATGTATCCCCATGGTCTTCACATATAATTTTGATCAAGAATTCATCAAAAGTTTGAAGCTTGTTTGCCTTGGAAGCCCTAATTCATTTGGGTATCTTGTATGACTTCCTCAACAAGTTTCTTCAACATTTGATCAAATATATCAAGGTATAATTCATATTATATCATCTTACACATAAATGATCCTCCATGAGTCCCAAATATCAAGATAATGTCAAGTTTTCAAGTTGGTTCATGGCGGTTGACCAGAGGAAGTCAATTGGTCAAAACTGAGGTTCCCTAGACCCTATCTCCTACACTTTGTGTCATATGAAAATGATTCCAAGAGAAAAGTTACTCTGTATGACATTGCAAACAACTTTCATGTTGAAGTCAAGAGCTAATTTTGCTTGGAAAGACATTTTTTATGATGAAACATTATAGGTCATTTTGTCTAAACCCTAGTTAGATGGTCAACTTCCAAGGACCATACCTTTCTCAATTATTATGAGATGAAATCCATTCAAGTTTCATAATCAATTCACGATGTCCTTTTCAACTTTTATGTTTGGAAGAAGTTCAAATTCAACTTGCAAATGCATGTGCCAAGAGGAAACATTATAGGTCATTTTTGGCCATTACCATTGAACAAGTGATTTTCCTCAATTTCTAAAATGCATAACTCTTTCATGCCAAATCCAAATGAGGTCAAATTTGTGACTAAATTGAAGAGGTTTGATATAGATACAACTTTTATGAAGGAACAGTTTCCATTTGAAGGCCATAGAAAAAGTTATTCAAGGTGGAAGAAGTGAACATTTGGCTTGGTACTTCGAAAATTTTCAAATATGTTTGATTTTCCAAACTTCGACCTCAAAATTCATCATGATACAAGCTTCAAATGGAAACATGTTCAACATGAAAGTTGTTCCCCTTGACATCACCTTTTCAAAAAGTCCAAGATCATCTCATTTGGCCAAAGAATGAAGGACTTGCGCATGGGTTCTTTTCAAGGGACCAATTGGATGAATTTCACCTTCACATTTCAAATTCAAATGCATGGCCACATGACATGATTTCAGCATGATACACAAGCATTTTTGGACCTCAATACATCACTTGATGGGCCTCTCACATGCCCATGCAAGCATGCAATGCAAATTACTAAATTTGGCAAAATTTGGAAGTATGTGGAAATGAATCACACTGGCTATAAATATAACCCTCATGGCTCAGAACTGAGGACCTCAAGCCCAAGCTTTGAACCTGCAATCTAAACCCTCATCATTAAAGGATAATCTTGAAGATTGTCATTTGAAAATCGAGCTTCAAATCTCACTCTGTTTTGAGATTGAAACTCCAAGAGTCCAAGCCTCTCTTTGATCTTAATCACCTCCTACAAGCTTCTGAATCCAAGCCAAGCATAATTGGGATCAAGATCAAGAAAGGTTGAAGCTCCTTCGAAGGTAATTTTTAAGAATTTTCATCGCTTCGATTCTCCCTAAATTCTTCACTATTCTTTGTGATTTTTGGTTGGTTGAAGTCCTACCAATGTAGGCAACAAGATTGAGTTGCTTTGAGGTCAAATCGAAGCAACTCAGTTCACGATCCTCAAAATTCAAATCTCTGTATCTTTTTATATACTTAGAATTAGAGAAAATTGAGGCCAGATTCGAGCTCCTGAGCATTTTTTCTTTAAATCCATGTCCTTGTTTTTAGTTTTAGTGGTGGTTGGTGGTGGACCAGTCCGGTGAGGTCCACAGGAGAAGTCAACTGAAGCCCTAGCTCCGGTGGTATGGTGGCATGCTCCTATCCATCAGATCTTCCCCTCATCTTCTAATCCTGGCCTTCGCTTCCGATTACCACGCATGTACACGCATTAACTGTGGTGCATGATGGAGCGCGCATTTTGACCATCAGATTTTCCACCTCGATTAATGAGGGAAATCTGATGGCCCTTGTTTTTTGTTGTATTTTCTGATTTTTCATTTAATTGCTTTATTTTGTTTAATTCATAATAATTTCATTTTTAATCCAAAAAATATGGGACTTTCACCAAAAATCTTTAAATATTTTTATCTTTCATTTTCTGAATTAAAATGATTTTTTGGATTAATTTTGATATTTTTGTTGAATTAAATGTTTTTGTGCATATTTTTAATTGTTTAAAAATACTTATGACTTTTCAAAAATAATGAAATTTTTTGTCTAAGGTCCTTTGACCTAGGATAAATCTCTTGGTCATTTATTTGGTGTTTTGAAGAGGTTTTAGGTTTTGACTAAACTAATTTGTATTTTAATGCATTTTTAAATTGATTTTTAATTGATTAATTGTGTAAAAACCATGTTGAGCCATTTTTATGGTCTTGTGATGTCTGACTATTTGTTTGGGCCTTGGTCAAGATTGATTTGACTTTTGTTGGATTAAAAACATTGGATTTAGGGGATTGATGAAATGTACATTTCATCTCCCAAAACGAATGAATGATTTTAATTTGATAAAATTCCTCCCATGACCAATTTGTGTTTCTCTCATTCCCCCCCCCCCCTTCATATTCATCCCTATTCTTCCCCATTCCTTTCATTGACCAATGAAATATCAAATATCCTAAGGTTAATTGGTTCATCAATGACCTTGTGTCAGATGAGCCAATACAAGTATAGATGAGATAGGTCCATCCCTCTTGATCTTTTCTTTTAGTGTGTGGTATATTTTAGGAGTTTGGTTCATTATACCAAATCTCTAACATGCATTAACACCTAAATTTTTTTTGCCCGACCTCAGATAGTTGTGACTTCTACATGAGTCCAATTACGATTGCTTAACATAGAGCTAAATTTCACCCTAAAGGCATATTATTCTAGTAAGTAAGATTCCAAGTCTCTCATCTTTCATGGTATTGTGTGGAAACTTGGTCTTTTTTCCTTCCTATGGAAGATGTCTTGGTTCAAGGTCCATGCTTGTGAATAGATGGTTGAGTGTTCTCCAAAGAATGACTTAATCAATTAAAAAGCAAAAGCCTACTAACATTCAATTAATCTTGGCTAACATTTGACTTACTCTTATTAGTATTACTTTAATTTCAAGTCATTTACTTTATGCAATCTAATTTTTAGTCATTTATCATTCATTTCCATTTACATTTCATTTAACTTGTTTATGTTTATGTCATCTTCACTTTGCTCATTTGAGCCATATCTTGTGATTATATTTTGTTTGTGCCTTTTGATTTTGTTTGTGGTCTCAGGACCTTAAAACACCTAAAAACAACAAATACCCTAAATAATGTTTGGTGGACTGTTGATCTTGATCTGACCTTTTGGACTTAGGATTAGACAACATTCCCTGTGCAAAAAGGACTTGGCCAAGGCCAACATTCTGAAATCAAGTTATTGTGAACTAAGCCTTCATCTGATGCAAGTCCTGGGATGTGTTTGAGTTCATCTGCTACATTTTCTTGGTGCAGACTGTTATTTTGATCTTGTGTCTAATGCTTTATTCTGAGTTGATAAAGGAGTATTTCATCTAGTACATGAGAAGATAAAGAAGACTGCTAGCTATGGGATATGCTTGCTTGGATGTGGCTATCTTTATTTGATGCCTTGATCTTCATGATGTCTGATATTGCTAATTGCCTGATTTATTATTTCTTGATTCAAAGTCCAAAGGAAAAATGAGTTTCTATATGACATTCTTGTCTGTTGGATTGCATCCCATTAGTCAGATCTTTTCAACTCTTAACTTTTAATTTTATGCTTAGGATTGGTCTCTTCATCTCCTCCCACTTTTTAAATTTCAAAATCTCTCCCCCTTTTCAAAAACTTTCTTTGCTTGTGATTTCAAACTTAAACCTTATTTCAAGTAGAAACTTTGGCCTTATGCCATTGAATTTTTGAACTTCTTTTTCTTAAATCAAACTTGTAAATAAATTTGATCATATTGACTTAAAATTTCAAAATACAAAAAGAACTAGCAATTCCATTCAAACCTTTGGCCCTCTGTGCCCTTCTCAATTAAATTTTGGTTAAAAAAAAATTCACCAACTTTGAAATTTTTACCATGAACTACGAGGTTTTGATCCCTCATTTTTATGTTGGTACGTAGGCACAAGTCCGAAGGTCTTGTCAAACACAAAAATATAATTAATGAATTCTTTTCTCATCCCCACACTCTATTTTTCTCAAACATCATTTTATACCAAAAACACATACACACATAAAAAAGAGCTCCCTAGGAGTATCTAAGACACTTTGAGTGCTAACACTTTCCCTCTGTGTAACCAACCCCCTTATGTGTAATCTCTGACATTTTATTAGTTTTGATTTGAAAACTTCTTATCTTTGAGTTTTGTTCGTACTTTTACCTTTTCCTTTGGAAATAATAAAAGTGCGGTGAAGGCTTTGGATGGATTGAGTATTGGGTTTGGCCAAACCCAAGCCGTATTGGTCCATGTACACCCCTTTTAATAACGCCTGCTCACATTCGTCCGTCAATTCAAACCTCTTCTATTTCTTCAATATGGGGAAGAAGTGGAAAGCCTTGTCACTTGCACATGAAAGAAAACGAGAGAGAGCAACTAAGTGGTTGGTTAGCTGCTGAACCTCCTTGAAATTGGAAGGGCTTATCATATCTATGATGGCTCGGAATTTATCTGGGTTTGCCTCTATGCCTAATTTTGTGAGCATGAAACTCAATAACTTTCCCGCTTGTATGTCAAATGAGCACTTGGCTGAATTCAGACGCATGTTATAATTCCTGACTGAGCCCAACATATCTTCTAAGTCTTCTACATGGCTTCCTCATTTTGTTTTCTCTACAATCATGTCATAAATGTAAACCTCTAGCCTGTGTTATATCTGCTTTGATAGCACTGCATCCATGAGTCGCTGCTAGATGGCACCATCGTTCTTGAGCCCAAAAGGCATGACGTTGTAGTAATAGTTACCATGGTTGGACATGAACATCATCTTGGGATCATCTACAAGATCCATTTTAATCTGGTTGTACCCTGAATATGCGTCCTTGAAACTCACCAATTTGTAACATGAAGGCTTGTCAATCAGGTGATCTGTGTTAAGGAGACGATATAAATCCTTGGGACTTACGACATTGAGGTTGATGAAATCAATGCACATACACCACTTACACGATGCCTTGCTTACCAAAACCATATTAGTTATCCATAAAAGGGTATTTGATATATGTTATGAAATTGCAGTTTGTCTTCTTATGAACTTCCTCGTCAATCGCTATTCTATTTTCTTCGCCAACCTTGTATTTTCTTTGAGATACTTGCTTAAATGAGGGATCTACAGCGAGTGGGTGACACACCTGTTCCAAGCATACTCGAGGGCTCCCAAGAGAATAGGTTCATGTTCTTCCTAAGTAGGGAAATCAAATCATCCTCTTCAGATTCGGAAAATGAGGTGCCTAACTTATTTACCTAGTGATACATGGCTTGATCTAGACCTCTTTAAAATCTTCGATTATGATAACCCTTTCAATTTCTTCCCTCAATATTAGGGCCCAAATTTTTGTATCGTATCACCCATTTCAATATGAGGGATGGAAGCCATAGTGAGGGGCTCCCTCACTACTTCCAAGTTTTTTAGGTAATAATCTTGGGTGATTGTCTAATCTCCTCCACCATACCCACATGCACATTATGTAGTGGATATTTTAAGCTTAAGTGTCTAGTGGACAAGATTGTCTTAAGTATGTTAAGATCGGGCCTTCCTAGGATGATGTTGTTCGGAGATGTGACATCTACTACGAGATACTCTACCTTTATGCCCCTAGCGTTCGCCCCTGAACTGAATGTTGTTTTGAGGGAGATGTTGGTGTAAGCCCTAGAGGCCAATACTTTTGGTACTTGTATCGAATTATTATTAATAATAAAAGGCTTTTTCTTTATTATGTTTGTTTAATAAATTCCCTAGAACAGATAGTCCGTTTAATGTATCAAGTGTGACTTAATCATGAGATCACATTAAACATAAGGACACTATTCTTAAAGTATCTGTAGTCGAGCTTTATTGTGAAGTGGGATAATATTAAAGCATTAAGACTATTATGTATATAGACGGATGATCACATCTCATGGATCATGGATAAGGAGTTATCAAGTCTTAAACATAGGTATGCATATTAAGAGTAATATTTATACTGGATTGACCCGCTATGAGAATACTATATAGAATGTTATGCAAAGTGTCATAAGTTATTCTCATGGTGATAATGGTGTATACCACCCTTCGACCTAAAACCACTATGGACCCTAGATGTAGAGTCGAGTGCCTTATTGCTGATCAAACGTTGTCCGTAATTGGATGACCATAAAGACAGTTGATGGGTACTCCACGAAGCATGCTAAGGGACATGAGTGACCTAGATGGAATTTGCCCATCCTGCGTAATAGGATAAATGTCTATGGGCCCAATATTGAACTGGACAAGGATGACACGATCTATGCCTTGTGTTCAATATAGACATAAAGGCAAAAAGGTAATTGTACTCATAAGTATTATCACAGAAGGATTTGCTAGATCACATGACATTTTCGTGTCTTGGGTAGTAGTGATGTGTTGCTAGATACCGCTCACGGTTTATTATGTTAAATACGTGATTTAATATAATTGCCAATGCCGCGAAAACCTACAGGGTCACACACAAAAGGACGGATTGATGAAAGGTAGAGTAACTAAGGAATACCGTAATGTACGGTGCACTTAAGTGAATTGTAGAACATCGTAAGGTGCGGTTTACTTAAGTAGAATATGAAATATGGTAAGGTACCACGCGCTTAAGTGATATTGGCATATTATAAGATATGGGCCACATACACTTGAGTGGGCTTTTTAGCTTGCAGCCCACACAAGTGGTTCTATAAATAGAACCCTTGTGTAGAAGCATTTGTGCAGTTGCAATTTCGTTTCTCTATCTCTCTCTCTCACTCAAAGCCTTCATTCGTAGCAGCTAGCACTGAGATTGAAGGAATCTGTTTATGTGGACTGAGTAGAGGCGTTGTCATTGTTCAACGTTTGTGATCGCTCCGTAGATCTGCATCAAAGGTTACAATCACCACAAGAGGTAACGATTCTATCATTGATCATATCCACTCGTAAGGATCACTAAAGGAGAAATTTTAAATTCCGCTGCATTTTGGATCGCCCTTCTCCTTCAGTGGTATCAGAGCCACTTACGAAACCATGCATCTGATAGCTATTTATTTTCTGTATTTTCTGTATTAATATGATTAAAAGACAGAATCAATCAAAGAATAAACGAGTAATTAAATTTGGCATCATGTGTGTACGATTTGGATGATTGATGTTGACTATGCTTCGGAATCCTACATTAGTATGGTGAAGCAGCGATACATCGCTCGTCCATAGGTTATGCAATTGAGATCGATCAAGTTATATATATGATATAAGTAATCCTGATGCAAAATACGGTATATATGATATACTGTTTCTGTTTCATCCATTCAAACACTTAATGGTTGTTTTCCTTTGAGCGATCAATGGTTGTTTGCTTCTTGATCCGACATTAGTATGGTGAAGCAATGACGTATTGATCAATCATACTGAATCAACAATCGAGATGTGTTTGACGTTCTGAAATTGGTGCATTAGGGTTAATGACGGTACAAGGATTGTGTTGTCAAAGAGTTATGCGATTAGGATTGTGACTGCGCAAGAGTTGTGCTTTAAAGTATCAAGTGTTGATGCGAAAAACGACGTCGATTTCAAATGAATTGTTCATTAAAACTTTCGGCCCGGGCCGCTTCCCCTACAAACCTGCAAGGGGAGCTGCCCCCTTGACCACCGTCCGCTGACCGGGTAGCGGAACCCCCGTTCCCGCTGACCGGGCAGCGGACCCCCGGCTAACTCTGCGTAGTGTGATTGGTCGCCGAAATTTAATTTGGTTTTAATTAATTACAAGAATTAAAATTAATAATAATAATGTGTTTATTATTATTGTCTTGTGGTGAGCGGTTATGGCCTTAGTTTTCCTTTATTTTGTTTTGGGTTTTTAAAATATGACCCGCGTGTCGTGCCTCTCTTTTAATCTCATAATGTAACTTCTTTTCTCATCTCACTCCCTCGTATGTAAAACGAGTTTCTTTTATGTAATGTAATGTTATGAAGAAAGAGAAGAATTCAATATCAAAGGAGGACAACCTTGAAGATCTTGCTTGGAGAAGCTTAGATCGTTATTAGGTTAGCTTAGGTTCTCTCATTGGCTTGGGAGAACAATTGCGCTAGGGGCCATAACTGTTTCATTATGTATGTATGTTGATGCATGTGAATGTATCTTGATGCATGTGAGAGACGATTTATATGATAAATAAGCCGGTGAGATCAGAATAATTGCAAATTCCCTCAAATTAAATATTAAGTTTATGCTTTCCAAGTTTTAGCACTCATCAAGACTAGTATCGGATAATGTAGGTTCCGCCTACGCAAGGTGCATGTTCTATATTAGTAAGGTGCGATGGATTAATTGTAATATCCAATTGTTAAAACAATGGGTCAAACTTAACTAAACAAATTATAATAAGATTATATATGTTTAGAAGCAAGAGTTGGAAATGATCCAGGTGATGGATTGGAATAAGGAGTTATTCACCCACCTAAAAAATTTGAGAGTTGTATTAGATACAATTGGAAGGAGTTCCTACCTAAATAACCTAGTTTTGTGTAATCTGCCTACGCGGACTTAAAACAAAGTGAAATATGGATCTCGACCCACTAGAAAATCTTCCAACGGGATTTTCCGAATCAAATGGTGAGGGTCATTTGTTTTGAGTAAAATAGTGGGAGCATATTTAATTAAAGGCCTAATTAAATATGTTATTGATACTTATATTTTCATTATTTTCATGTAGATTACCATGACAACAAACACCTCTAACAACATTTTACGATCAATCCTTGACAAGGAAAAAATTGTCTGGGACAAATTTTCTGGATTGGCACCGAAATCCGAGGATTATCCTCAAACATGATAGAAAGTTGTATGTCTTGGAGAAACCTGTTCCTGAAGAGGAACCTCCTAGTTCTGCACCTAAGGCGGAAAGAGATGCTTATAAGAAGCATGTCGATGATGCCAATGAAACTGCTTGTCTCATGCTAGCTACCATGAACTCAGAGTTGCAAAAGCAACATGAGAACATGGAAGCATTCGATATGATCGAACACCTGAAGATGCTCTATCAAGAGCAAGCAAGGCATGAAAGGTGTTGATTCTTAGTGTTGGCAGCAATTTTGGTAAAACAAAGAGTGTTCACAAGATGTTATGTGTGATGTCTTAACATAAGATATCCTATGTACCTGCTGGAGCTTAAGGAACATGATCATTCAGGATTGTTTCAGAATGTCATACACAAGGTCATGGCATCTGTTATGTATGTACCTGCTGGAGCCTAAATGAAAGACATGTTCATGCAGGATTGTTTCAAGATGTCATACACAAGGTCATGGCATCTGATATGGTTGTACCTGCTGGAAGTTATAAAAGGAATTATGGAATTATGCAGGATTTTTCCAGGATGTCAGACCCGATGTCATGACATCTTGTACACAGAACATTCAGTGTGAATGTCTGATGTTTTGTGATTGCACAATTAATGGCAATCTATGTATGATTGAAGATCTGATTTGCAGGTGCATTCAATCATGGATTACAACCTGATTTACTTATTTTCCAAGGAGATCTAACCAGCTGTTATAAAAAGATTTGATTGGAAAATAGATTTAGGGTTTTCAAGATGTCCAAGCCCAGCTATAAGCTTCTATAAAAAGGGACTTAGAAAACCTGTTTTACAACACAACCAATACTGAGCGAAATATAGTGAGAGAGCTAGGGTTTGTGTCTGTTTAGTCGTAAGACTTGTAAGCCATTCAAGTCATCTTTTGATGATTGAATTGGACTGATTTGTGGTTGTAATTTGTCACTCTAAAGCTGTTAAGCAAGAGTGTGTGTCTACTTGATCAAAGCTGTGAAGCAAGATCAAGTGTGTGTCTTCTTGATCAAAGTTGTGAAGCAAGATCAAGAGTGTGTCTTCTTGATTGAAACTGTGAAGTAAAATCAAGAGTGTGTTATTGAAAAGTGTTTTCTTTTCTCAAGGGATTGTTGTTTAAGATCACAGGTGTGGTTGTAGGGAAGTGAGTGGGTTCTCATATCTAAGAGTGCTTAGGTAGAAATTGTACAGGTAGAGATTAGGTGAGAAAGACTATAATTTGTTGAAGTGTACGGAGAGTCTTTGAACTGATTCTATTTTAGTGAATTTCCTTCCTGGCTTGGTAGCCCCCAGATGTAGGTGAGTTGGACCGAACTGGGTTAACAATTGCTTGTGTATCTTTTGCATTAGCTTTCTATATCTTTCTTCTGTCACTGTAATTCAGATATTAGTGTCGTGACATTACATTCGACATCTCATATTTGATACCAGAATTTCAATTGGTATCAGAGCAGGCATCCTGCTCTGGTTCTGGGTGAGATCTAGAGACAATACTTTCTGGTTCAATGGAGAGAGATGGAGGATCTGTTCATAGGCCACCAATTTTGGATGATTCTAACTATGACTATTGGAAGCCTCGAATGGTAGCCTTTCTAAAATCTCTTGATAACAAGGCTTGGAAAGTTGTGTTAACAGGCTGGGTGCATCCTGTCATTACTAAAGAAGGAGAAGCCACTACTGAGAAGAAGCCTGAAGAACAATGGTCCAAGGAGGAAGATGATCTAGCTCTTGGAAACTCTAAAGCATTTAATGCAATTTTCAATGGGGTAGACAAGAATATTTTCAGGTTGGTAAACAACTGTGAAGTGGCCAAAGATGCTTGGGACATTCTCAAGACCACTCATGAGGGAACCTCTAGGGTAAAGATGTCTAGACTTAAGCTGCTCACCTCCAAGTTTGAAAACTTAAGGATGAAAGAAGATGAAAATATTCATGAATTTCACATGAGTATCCTTGAAATTGCTAATGCCTCAGGAGCCCTGGGAGAGAAGATTACAGATGAAAAACTGGTAAGGAAAATACTTAGGTCACTCCCTAAGAGATTTGCAATGAAGGTGACTGCCATAGAAGAGTCTCAAGACATTTCCAACATGAGGGTTGATGAGCTAATTGGTTCCCTCCAAACCTTTGAAATGGGATTAAATGATGGTTCTGAGAAGAAAACCAAAAGCATTGCCTTCATATCAAACACAGAAGAGGAAAATAGTCAGGATGTTGATGAAGATTTGACCAATGAAGTTGCAATGCTGGGGAGACAGTTCAACAGATTGTTAAAAAAGATGGATGTAAGATCCAAGGAAAATGTCAAGAACATCTCATCTGACATCAGCAATGAAAGAAGAGCAAGGTCAGATGAAAAGCCCAAAGAAGGAAAAGAAGTAAAGTGTTATGAATGTGATGAGTATGGACACATTAGAACTGAATGTGGAACCTATCTCAAGAAGCAGAAGATGAGTCTTGTTGCCACCTGGTCTGATGATAGTGATACAGAGGAAGTTGCAAATCTAGTGACTGCATTGACAGGAAAATAGGGTTCTGATGGAGACTCAAGTGTAAAGAAGTGACCTTTGAAGAGTTGGCCTCTACCTACAGAAACTTATGCCACAAAAGTGTAGAGCTGTGTAAACAGGTTGAAAACCAGAAGAAGGGGATAACTCAACTTGAGAAAGAGAAGGTAGAACAATTGGAAACCATCTCCAAATTAAAAACAAAAGCAGTGGCTCTGAAGGTCAAGCTAGATGAAAGTCAACAAGTTAAAAGCCAGAAGATAGTACAGCTGGAGAATGAAAAGGTTGAACATGTGGAAACCATCTCCAAGTTAAAAATAGAAGCTTTGTTCTTGAACTCAAAACTAGAAGAGATGACCAAGTATGTAAGGATTATAAATAATGGATCTGACTCCTTAGACAAGATTCTCCAAACTGGACTAATCACAGGAGACAAATCTGGAATAGGATATAATAAATCCAAGGCTGATATTAGTTACACTAGTTACAAACCTTAAGCCAAACCTAAATGCAGCAATAGTAAGAGCAGTCCTGAGATGTCACAACATCAGAGGAGAAGACAGCAGAAAAGGAAACACCAAAGATGGAGATGCCATTATTGTGGGAAATTTGGTCACCTAAAGCCTTTCTGCTATAAGCTATATGGTTACCCTATCCCTGTTCATCAACAGACTCACTATCAATAGCACATGCCTGTCAACAATAAGCAATGGGTTCCTAAGACTAATGTTGCAAGTCTAATAGCTCACATTCTCTTTAGAATCTTAGCCAAAGAAGAGTGGTATCTTGATAGTGGATGTTCTAGACACATGACTGGAAACATAGACCTGATAACTGATCTTCACCCTCATATCATAAGCCATGTAACCTTTGGTGATGGAGCAAAGGGTGAAATAAAGGGGATAGGCAAGCTTGATTATCCCGGAGTTCCTAAACTTGACAATATCCTGCTGGTTAAGGGTTTGACTACAAATCTAATAAGCATCAGTCAACTATGTGATCAAGGCCTGAATGTCAACTTCACTAAAACTGATTGTCTGATTAGTAACAAAGACAGTGAAGTGATTATGAAAGGAATCAGGACCAAAAACAATTGTTACATGTGGATCTCTCAATTGGATCATTCCTCAAAGTGTATCTATGAAAAAAAGGAAGGGATGAAGATAAGTACAGCTGCTAGAAGAACCCTCAAGAGTAATGAAAGCCAAGCCTGTGGGAAATGTCAGACAAGGATGTCACACTAGAAGCTCAGACTTAACCTTACTCTCAAGGGAGAAAAGGTCATGATGGCCCAAATGGCTGAGAGGTTAGATCAAATAGGTGGACATGTGACTAGTTATATGCAGTCTGATATTGAAGAGAGCTTTGTTGGAACTGAGCCACAAGGGGCTATGTATGCCAAGAACAATATGGAGAGGATTGAGATGAAGAGTGATAGGACTCCTAATCCTACACATATGAAAGATAAAAATGATGTTGGTGATGAAAGTATATCAGATGAAAGCAGCTGTTCTCAACTAGGTTGGATGAGACTACTGATAATTGCATACAATGTCACACACGATGTCATGACATTGTATTATGACAACCTGTATGTTGCAACTATGTCCAAAAATCATATTCAGCACAGTTGGACCAAGTACATTATTTGTTGTCATCACTCAATTAGAAAATATGTGGAAAACAAATTCATAGTTCTACAGCATGAAATGCAACTAACTGACAAGGCTGCAAGGGATTTGGATGATATCCAACTTGAATATGTAAGGGGGAAATTAGGGATTTGGACTCTTGTGAAATTATGGCAATTAAAGTGGAAAAGAAAAGGAAATAAAAATCGTGTCTGCCCTTTTAAAAGAAAGAGCCACATTAATGATAAATCATTCCCTAGCATTGAAAATAGTATCTATGCCCTCAGCACACGCTACCTAAACACAGCAATTTCCATCTCCATTCAACTTCTCAAAGGAACTCAGCTAGGGCAAAGAAAATTCTCTCAAAAAGTCTACAACGTGTCTCAACATCCATCATCATCTGGTTCAAAACCCTCTCACCATGCAAAGACTCCCTCCATGGAGTTTCTAGATGAAGACGTGCTGGACGTTACTCCCCTTTGTGTGATACCAGGTGACACACCAGGTCCCTCTTCCATGGCTGGAAACCAACAAGGTAATATCCCTGATAAATCTTCTCTTCCAAAAGACATGCATTATGCTGATCGTGCCATTAGGAACCTAGTTACTAGGATTCTAAGTGAAGGGCATGAAGTAAAGGGGGTTTCTACCCCTCTGTCTAGAAGGGACCCCTCTCCTGAGGAGAACCCCAAGCTGAGAAAGATGATGACTCATCTAGATCAGAAAAAGAAGTGGCTGCTGAGGGGCTATGATCTCTAGGAAAAACCTTGCCTAGCAAGAAACCAGAAAATATGTCTCAGGAGAATGTTATTAACCTAGAGGAAGAAAGCTCTGAAGAAGAGGATGATTCTTTGGTCCATCTTGTAAAACCTAGTGTGGCTGAAAAACTGAGGACTAGAAAAGGGAAAAGTGTGGCTAAAATGAGAACAGCAAGAAGAGTGAAAAAGACTGCTGGTGTAGGACCCTCAAAATCCTGGAGTAAGGTTGAGGTTAGGAAAAGGAAAGAAAGAGACAGTTCCGACTTTGATAAAGATGTCAAAGACGATGTCCCAGACATCTCCCCTGCAAAAAGGCAGGCTGTTTAGAAGTCTCCTGGCAAAGCTGTTGCTATGCACCTAGACAATATCTCCTTTCATTTAGAAGATGGTGCTGCAAAATGGAAATTTGTCATTCAGAGGAGGATAGCAGTTGAAAGAGAGCTTGGAAAAGAGGCTGTAGAGGTAAAGGAAGTAATTGATTTGATCAAAAATACTGGACTAATGAAGACTGTGGTAGCTCTACCTCAATGTTATGAGGGGTTGATAAAAGAGTTTATTGTGAATATCCCTGAGGATATTTATGAAAAGAGCAGCAGGGAGTTCTGCAAGGTGTTTGTAAGGGGAAAATGTGTGAAATTCTCACCAAGCATTATCAACAAGTTCCTAGGAAGAGGAACTGATGGAGGAGTGGACCTAGAGACTACAGACAATGAGGTCTATAGGATTATTACAGCTGGCCAAGTTAAGGAATGGCCTAGTAGGAATCACTTATCAACTGGCAAGCTCACTGTCAGATATGCCATATTACACAAGATTGGTTCAGCCAACTGGGTGCCTACTAATCATATCCCTACCATCTCCATTGTTCTTGGAAGAATCATTCATGCAATTGGAACCAAGATAAACTATGACTTTGGAAAGTTTATATTTGATCAAACCATCAGACATGCCTCCACAAATGTTGTGAAGTTACCCATTGCCTTCCCATCCATTATTTATGGGATTATCTTGAGTCAACAACCAGGCATTCTTAATACAAAGGACATGCCAAGCAGAAGAAAACCCCCTCTATCCATTCATTATAAGTTGTTTGAGGGAAGTCATGTCAATGATGTTGTCATGACATCTGCCAGAAGGGAGCCTGCATCTCAAGGGAGCTTAATTGAGCAACTAAAAGATACCTGCAAGGAATTGGAGAATGGTATAAGGGTGGCCAAAGCAAGAAAAGAAGCTTTGGAAGTTCTTATTTGCAGCATGGAAAAGGAAGAAATGGAGAAGGTTGCTAAGAATTCAGATGCAAAAGCCCAATCTAGTGGCAGCTCTGAAAGCTCTGAAGGCTCTGAAGGTGAAGGTGATACTTCTTCTGATTAATGGTTCCTTCCTGTGTTGAAGACTGGTGTGATAAGGTGAAGCCTGTAAGGTGTGATGGGAAGATTGATGTCTTGGAAGTTGTTATGCTGTTTGGAAGACTAAAGTTTTATTGTTTTTTTGAAAAATGTGTATTTTGTGGCAGTCCTCATTGATGCTTGTTTGTAATATTTTGGGCTCTAAATGAGTTCCTTGTATTTGTTCATTATCTCAGCTATCACAGCTGTGTATGATGATGGTTTGTACTGCCTAACTATTATGTTTTAACATTTCTAATGTTATAACATCTGATCTGACATTCTCTACTAGGCTAATTGACATTTATTTTGTCTAATTGGTCACCTTTGGTCAATTTTGACTAAAAAGGGGGAGAAGTGTTAATGTGGAAGCAGTTGTTGATGTGGAGTTGTGAGATGTATGTAGCTGAACTGAAGGACAACTATTATTGAAGGAAGTGCACAGGTGTTAAAACAGAATGTTATTCTGTTTACAAATGTCAAAGAGGATGTCTGAGATGGCGCATAGGTGTTGATGTTGAAGCAGATGTCAGAATGACATTCTGGCTGGTACAGGTGTTGTGGTTACAGTAGTTGTGATGTTCATGGAAGATGTTTGATGTGTGCACAGATTTAGGGGGAGAAGGAGTACCCTTGTGCATTTGTGTGTCTTACTAGTTGCATCCATAACTAGTAATTCTGTTTTTGTTGCACAGATTTAGGGGGAGGAGAAGTACCCTTGTGCATGTGTGTATTACTAGTAACTAGCTAGTAGTTGTGTTGCTTCTGCTACTGTTTAAACTATTGTTATGTTGTTTAACTGCTGATAGTTTACCTTGTGAACAAAAAGGACAGATATATGTTTTACCCAAAATTTGCCAAAGGGGGAGTTTATTGATTCCTAGTGTTGGCAGCAATTTTGGTAAAACAAAGAGTGTTCACAAGATGTTATGTGTGATGTCTTAACATAAGATATCCTATGTACCTGCTGGAGCTTAAGGAACATGATCATGCAGGATTGTTTCAGAATGTCATACACAAGGTCATGGCATCTGTTATGTATGTACCTGATGGAGCCTAAATGAAAGACATGTTCATGCAGGATTGTTTCAAGATGTCATACACATGGTCATGGCATCTGATATGGTTGTACCTGCTGGAAGTTATAAAAGGAATTATGGAATTATGCAGGATTTTTCCAGGATGTCAGACCCGATGTCATGACATCTTGTACACAGAACATTCAGTGTGAATGTCAGATGTTTTGTGATTGCACAATTAATGGCAATCTATGTATGATTTAAGATCTGATTTGCAGGCGCATTCAATCATGGATTACAACCTGATTTACTTATTTTCCAAGGAGATCTAACCAGCTGTTATAAAAAGATTTGATTGGAAAATAGATTTAGGGTTTTCAAGATGTCCAAGCCTAGCTGAAAGCTTCTATAAAAAGGGACTTAGAAAACCTATTTTACAACACAACCAATACTGAGCGAAATATAATGAGAGAGCTAGGGTTTGTGTCTGTTTAGTCGTAAGACTTGTAAGCCATTCAAGTCATCTTTTGATGATTGAATTAGACTGATTTGTGGTTGTAATTTGTCACTCTAAAGCTGTTACGCAAGAGTGTGTGTCTACTTGATCAAAGCTGTGAAGCAAGATCAAGTGTGTGTCTTCTTGATCAAAGTTGTGAAGCAAGATCAAGAGTGTGTCTTCTTGATTGAAATTGTGAAGTAAAATCAAGAGTGTGTTATTGAAAAGTGTTTTCTTTTCTCAAGGGATTGTTGTTTAAGATCACAGGTATGATTGTAGGGAAGTGAGTGGGTTCTAATATCTAAGAGTGCTTAGGTAGAAATTGCACGGGTAGAGATTAGGTGAGAAAGACTGTAACTTGTTGAAGTGTACGGAGAGTCTTTGAACTGATTCTATTTTAGTGAATTTCCTTCCTGACTTGGTAGCCCCCAGATGTAGGTGAGTTGGACCGAACTGGGTTAACAATTGCTTGTGTATCTTTTGCATTACCTTTCTATATCTTTCTTTTGTTAGTGTAATTCAGATATTAGTGTCGTGACATTACATTCGACATCTCATATCTGATACCAGAATTTCAAAAGGTTTGAAGTTTCAAAATCCCTTTTTCAAGGCAAGTTAGCTGAGGGAGCCCCTATAGGTTCCCATGGGCTCAAGATGATTGGGTATGTGGAAAACCTTGAGAGGTTGGGTTTTCCCCTCGGAAAGGAACTTGCGACTGACTTGATCTTGCAATCGTTGCCATATAGATTCAATCAATTTGTCCTCAATTTCAATATGAATGATATGGACAAATCTCTTCCTGAACTGCTAGCCATGTTAAGAACTGTTGAGCAGAATTTGAAGTCAAAAGGGAAATCCATTCTGATGATCGGAAATGGAAAGAGACAGAACAAGAGACCCACCAAGCAGGGTGATAAAGGGAAAGGCAAGGAAGTTGCCAAACCCAAACCCACTGCTGCTGCTTTGAAGCCTAGTGGAGGCATAGCAAAAGAAGGCACCTGCTTCCATTGCGGTAAGACCGGACACTAGAAGAGAAACTGTCCAAAGTACCTGGAAGATAAGAAGAATGGAGTAGAGACTTTAACTTCAGGTATTTTTGTTATTGAAATTAATTTATCTACTTCTGCATCATGGGTATTAGATACTGGATGCGGTTCTCACATTTGTACCAATGTGCAGGGGCTAAAAAGGAGTAGAAATTTGGCAAAAGGTGAAGTTGACCTACGAGTTGGCAATGGAGCAAAGCTTGCTGCTTTAGCCGTAGGAACTTATGTATTGACTTTACCTAGTGGTTTAATAATTCAGTTAGAGAACTGTTATTATGTACCTGAAATTAGCAGGAATATTATTTCTGTTTCTTGTTTGGACAAGTTTGGTTTTTCATTTATAATAAAGAACAATTGTTGCTCAATTTATTTGAATGATATATTCTATGCTACTGCACAAATGAACAATGGACTATATGTCCTTGATCTTGAAATGCCTATTGATAACATTAATACTAAAAGGATAAAACCTAATGAGTAAAATCCAACTTACCTTTGGCATTGTCGATTAGGCCACATAAATGAGAAACGCATTTCCAAACTCCATAAAGATGGACTCTTGGACTCTTTTGATTATGAATCATATGAGAAATGTAGATCTTGTTTAATTGGAAAGATGATAAAGTCTCCATTCACAGGAAATGGCGAAAGAGCTAATGATCTTTTGGCCCTCATACATACTGATGTATGTGGACCACTGAACATACCAGCCAGAGGAGGTTTTCAGTACTTCATCACATTTACTGATGATTTCAGTAGATATGGGTATGTGTATTTAATGAAACACAAATCAGAGTCCTTTGAAAAGTTCAAGGAATTCATGAATGAAGTACAAAACCAACTAGGTAAGAATATTAAAATTCTTCGATCAGATCGAGGTGGTGAGTATTTAAGCCTAGAGTTTGATGACCATCTGAAAGAGTGTGGGATCCTATCCCAACTTACTCCTCCTAGAACACCCCAATGGAATGGTGTATCTGAGAAAAGAAATCGAACCCTGTTAGACATGGTCCGATCCATGATGAGTCACACCGATCTTCCAAACTCCTTTTAGGGACATGCACTATTGACGGCAGCTTACACACTTAACCGTGTTCCATCCAAAAAGGTTGAGAAGACACCATATGAGATATGGGGTGGTAAGAAACCACATATGTCTTACATGAAGATTTGGGGTTGCAAAGTTTATGTGAAACGACAAATTTCAACTAAGCTTGAGCCCAAATCTGACAAATGCTTATTTGTGGGATATCCTAAAGAAACAAGAGGGTATTACTTCTACAATCCTTCTGAGGGCAAAGTGTTTGTCGCTCGAACTGGAGTTTTCCTAGAAAAGGATTTTATTTCCAAAGGAATCAGTGGGAGGAAAGTAGATCTTAAAGAAATTCAAGAATCACAAAGCATCGATACACCTATGGAGGAATTAAAGCAGGAAACACAAGTAGTTATGGAAGAGCAACCTGCTCAAGTAGAACAAGACAAACGTAGGTCAAGCAGGATACGTCACCTACCTGAGAGATATGGATATCTCATAACTGATCAAGATGATGTATTACTCATGGATCAATATGAGCATGTGACCTACCAAGAGGCCATAACTGGTCCCGAGTCTGAGAAGTGGCTAGAAGCCATGAAATCTGAAATGGATTCCATGTTCATAAACCAAGTTTGGACCTTGTTAGAGCCTCCTGTAGGAGTTAACCCTATAGGATGCAAGTGGGTCTTCAAAAAGAAGACTGACATGGATGGTAAGGTACATACCTATAAGGCAATACTGGTTGCAAAAGGATATAAACAAATTCATGGGGTTGACTATGATGAAACATTTTCACCTGTTGCAATGCTTAAATCTGTTCAGATTTTACTTGCTATCGTTGCATATCATGATTATGAAATATGGCAGATGGATGTCAAAACTGCTTTCCTTAATGGGAATCTTCTTGAGGATGTGTACATGACACAACCCGAAGGATTTGACATACCAGAAGAAGCCCAAAAGATATGTAAGTTACAAAGATCAATCTATGGATTAAAGCAAGCTTCCAGAAGCTGGAATCTTCGTTTTGATGAAGCAGTAAAACAATATGGATTCATCAAGAACGAAGATGAGCCTTGTGTATACAAGAAGGTTAGTGGGAGCATGATCATTTTCCTGGTATTATATGTAGATGACATATTACTCATTGGAAACGATGTCCCTACCCTGTGTAGCACCTCAAATTTGCACCTCCCATTTTGTACATTCATTTTCGTTTTAGGTCATTAGCATTAGCATTGTCCACTACATAGCATTGCATTGTCCATTGCCTAGTGCAAGTCATCAGTCAAGACTGGTCAGGAGATCCAGTTGTGCAAGCAAGCAAAAGCATACCCTAAGGAAGCAAAGCCCTAGGGTTGGTTCATTGAGTTCATATGACCTAGGGATCATTTTGAAGTGGTTTGGCCAAAGGTTGGATGTTCAGAGATTATCAGTCAAGATGCACTTCATCTGAAACCCTAGAAAGTCAACAGAAGTCAACTGTCAATTCAATCATGGATTTGAAGGTGGGAGATGGTTAGAGATGCCTCATTCATGTCCATGCAAGTCTCATTTGACATTTCAAACATCAACAATGAAGAATTTGAGGTCAGATGAAAAGTTTCCAAAAATAGTAAGTGATCTATAATTTGGAATTGCCAAAAATGGAAAGGTCTTCTCCTCAAGTTTACATCATCAATCGAGCTTCAAATGGAATTTTGTCCAACATGAAAGTTGTAGATATTGCTCTCCCATTTCCAAAAAGTTAAAGAACATTCATTTCTCATGTGTGGTTGAAAAGATATGGATCAATCATGGCAGAGTGAATTTGAACTTCAAGCATGCATAACTTTTTAACCATAAGGCCAAATGAGATGGCTCTTTTTGCAACATTTTTCTCTTGATCTCTACTATCCAAATCATGCATCATAAGCCATGCATTTCCATCACAAAAATATTTGGTTTTTCATTTGAATTTTGGAGGGAAATTACAAATTTGAAAATTATGCATTGTTTTCACTTCCCACCACTTGCCTTGGCTCTAAAACAACATTTCAAGTGATTCCTAAAGCAATTTCGTGCACTGTAGCATTGGCATGCATGCATAAGGGGTGAATTGGCAAATTTGCATCAACACCTCATTTTCACTAATTCCATTTGCATTAGCTTAATTGTGATTAACAAGCATCATTAGCAGCTCATATATAAGCTAAAGCCTAACAGAAATTGGATTATCACTTCATAATTTCCAGATCTGAAACTTTTATCCACTTTGCTCTCAAACTTTTTCTTCAAATTTCTTCATAAATCTTGCTTTGTTCTTGATCAATCCTTGATCCACAAGCATAATTGGACATTTTAGAAGCAAGATCCATCAATTTTCGAGCTGATTTGAAGACTGTTGAAGCTCACCTCCATCAATGGCAGTTGGATCTTCTGGCCAAATCAAGCACGATTAACACTCAAACTTTCCTCCATTCATTCAAGAGCTGAGGAGCAACTGTTTCTGCATTTCAGGACTTGAATCTACCTGTTTCACTTCTGCACTTCCAACAAGGTTAGATTTCGAATGTCACGATTCATGAAATTGATGTATGCATGTTGTAGATCCTTTAATGCTGGTCACACTGAACTTTAGATCCATGAAATCCATGCAGAAATGAAGTAGTTATGTTGATTTTAGGTTTGATACATGAAAATGTATGGCTTCGAATCTTTTGATACATGTTGATTTAGAACAAATTGATCATTGATTGTTGATGTATGATGAAAGACGAGTCCAATGGTATGCTGGTTGTGAATTTCTGAGCACTTTTGTTCTTGAGCTCAAGAACACGTATGAACATTGTATGAATGTTAGGGTTTCTGTCCAGAAACCGTGTTTGATCTTGCTTGGTGTTGGTTTGCATGCATTTTCATGTTAGTAAGCATGTACTGGTCCACGTGTGTCCGGCGTGTCAAGATGATTGGTCCAGAGCGCTTCACATTGCCACATGTGCTTTAATGAAACGGTGTGTTTCATTAAGAAACGCGCCACATTCAAAAATCCACTCGGTTTGATCCTTGGTGGAGACATTTCCAAATAGGCCATTTGCATTTTATTTCCATTTCTCATCCATTCATGAACATGCTTCATTCATGATTTTTATTTTTTCTCTTCACTTAGAAAATTCATAACTCATTGATGGATGATCCAAATGACCTGGGAATTTTTGCATGTTGTTCCTCATCATGTCTAGTATTTTATGAGATTTTTTCCAGAAATTGTGCACGGTTGGATTTTAATTTTGCCTAGGGTTTGTATATGCATGTGCTTTCTTGACCTACCTTGCCATATGCTTTGTGAAATGATGGATTTTAACCCAATGCTCTTGAAACTTTGCATGCTTAAACTAGACATCTTTAGGGACATTTTGGTGTTGAGTTTGCATTTTTAGCATTTCTGGTTGTTGAGATATGATCTGGTTAATGTAGGTGTGACAATGTGTGTCACACCTTTTCTTGCTCAACTTGTTGATTTTCTTTGCCATGCCAAATAAATGCTAATTGATATGATTTTTCGCATGATGCTTCTTCTGGATGTTAGGATCGCTCATGATTTTTTTTTGTGGAATTTTTAGATTCATTTATGATTTTTTTCGAATTTTCCTTTCTGGCTTGTCATTTGTGGACTTTTGAATAGTCATGAACTTCAATGATTTGTGAAATGCTGGTTGTTTATCATATGGATTTGAAATTTTGCACTTTGTTTCTAGACACTTTGAAGTTTATTGTGGCTTTGGTTTGATATCTTTATCATGTTTGGATTCTGTTTTAGGCTTGTGCTAAGTTGATGCATCTAATTGTGCCCTATTTGAGCTTGTTTTGCTTACCTTGACTTGATGAATTTGATTGCCATGCTTTAAATTGTCCAAATGCCTTGAATTTTGGTGTGTTGATCATATGACGTGTGCTGTTTATCCATGATTTTTCTTGAGATTTACTGAATCATTTTTGAATTGATGTGGATTTGTTCATTCTGTTGCTTCAATGAGCTTCCAACTTGTATGCTTTGCCTTATTTGACTTGTGAAATGATTTTGGTGCATGATATGAATGTGAGACTTTTTGCTATGTGTCAATAATTGTTTGAAGTTTCATCATGTCAAATTTCATGTTCTGTTTTGAATTATTTCTCCCTCTTTGACCCTAGGCCTTGTCCTAGTGGTTGGTGCTTATGTTTGAGCTTTGTTTTCAGGATAAGAAGCATATGGCCTTGAGGAGATTGATTCATTGGCTTGAGTGGCCTATTTGGTTGATGTTGATTAACATTGAGTTGTTTTGTAGGTGATTTAGCTCATTTGAGTTGAGCTTGTGCCTTGCACATTGTAGCTTGCACTTGTTGTCTGTTTGACTATGTCTGTTGACTTTTGGATTGTCTGTTTGACTTTGTGAGTTGTGTACTGACTGAGTTAGATTGTTTTCAGGTACATTAGTTGCTAAAGTTATTTTGAACTTGCTTTGTGCTTGTGTTTGGTTGCTTAACCAATTAGGTATAACCTCTCTTCTTCATGTAGTCTGGAAGACCTGGCCTGTTATGTGGTCAGGCACCTGTCTGAAGTCCTCCTTAAGAGGCAATGTCTTTGTGTGTTTATTTTTGTGCTAAGTAGGAAAAGTCCTTTGATAAGGCAATTGGCAGACAAAAGAGATGTGTAGTCCATCTCCTGCTACTCAGTGTGTCACTCATCTTGCTCACACCACCTGTGTTGATGCATAGTGAGTAAAAGCCCAAGATCTTATAGAGTCTAATTCTTGTGGAGAAGAGTTCCTACTTTCTGAACTCCCACACCTTCTATTATTCAAAGCTCTCCCTGACCAGGGATAAGAGCTGTGAGGCACACCCCTCATCTCCATTTCATCTGCTTCACCCTAACTCTCAATGTTAGGGTTAAGAGCTAACATCACCCTGATACAGTGGCTTGTTTGTCGAGGTTGACATGACCCCTTGACTAAAGCCTAACCCTGTGTGAGCCCACTTTGTTTGTATATAGTGTGTGCTATTTGTGTGTATGCTTGCTCTTGTGCTTTGCCTATGCTGCTTAGGATAGCTTGCTCCCTGTGCAAGTTAGATAGAAACTTCAACCTAGGACCATGGTGAATTTGCATGATAACTATTAGGCTCGAGTTAGTCTCCCTTCTAGTATGTCATTTCCCAGTCTCTGGTTAGGTTAGAAGTTCTTTCCCTGCGTAGGGGAACTACGTCGCCCTGATCCTCATACCAGATGAGGTACGTAGGCAGGAGATGAGCTGATCTCTCCGGGCGCCCTTTTGTTTTCAACCCCTTTTGTGTCTGGTTTGTTTTGTTTGGAGTCTGACGTAAGTCCAGCGATTGGCAGTCGGTTTCCAGCATGCGTTTGTTGGTTCGGAGTATGATGTAAGTCCAGCGATTGGCATTCGACCTCCATGTTTGCCGGTTTGTGTGGAGTCTGACGTAAGTCCAGCGATTGGCAGTCGGCTTCCTGTGTGGTTTTGTTTGGCGTGCGTTAGCCGAGCTACGAGTGCTCTGATTCTTCTTTAGTCCGAGAAGATACGTATGCATAGGATGCGACATCCTAGCGAGCACGTTTCCCCCTGTCCCGAACTACGTCGACTCTGATGTCTGTGCTTGACAGACTACGTAGGCCCAGGATGCGATATCCTGCCGAGTTAGTTTCTTTTGTCTTTCCTATGTCTCTTTCAGCCAGTGTGATGTTTGAGCAGTGTTTAGCAACCTTTATCCTTCCTTTTGTGCGTGGATCCCGTCGAGTACGACGGATGCGTAGGGGTGCTAATACCTTCCCTTCGCATAACCGACTCCCGATCCCATCTCTCTCTGGTCGCGAGACCATGTCTTTTCCAGGTTTACTTCGAGCGTTTCCTTTCCCTCTTTTGGGATAAATAACGCACGGTGGCGGCTCTGTTGTTTTCGTTTCCCGCCGGTTTTTCGCGTAATGCGACAGCTGGCGACTCTGCTGGGGATTTGAGAAGTTGACCTCTTGCTGGTCCATCTTCCCTAAGCGAGTCTCTCCTAGCGCTCTCTAGGATAGGGTTTAGGTTGCTTGTGTTGCTCTATTTATCGCATTTATGATTATTATGTTGTATATATTTGCATATCTGTTTGCATGCATCATACTATCATTGTGTTGTCTTCCTGTACAGGTTGCTCCTGTGATTTGGGGTGGGTGTTCTGAGTGGGGCTAAAACCCAGGCCCGAGTATACACCTAGGATTAGCGTGGTCTCATGTTGCCTCTCATGTTAGGTCAACATGTTTTTGGCGACGTGACATACCACAAGCCGGACGAGGTTCATTTGAGAGTGCTCTTCCTTTGTGGAGTATCCACTTTGGTTGATTCACCTCATCTGAGCTATTGACTTCGGTGACCGATCTTTCCCGGATCTTTGGTTTAGACGATCTTAAGAGAGCTGCAACGGCACACCCGAAAGGGCAAACCCGTTGAGTATCTTTGCCCGATTGTCGAGACCATTATCCGCCCTAGGATGACCTTGTTAGAATTCACCTGTGAGGGGAGGGTTTGATCTTTGCAGATACAGTTTCTGCCAGTGATGTTGCGTTGGTGACTTTGGTTCAGTCGAATTTATGGACATTTATTTCTGGGACGCCAGAGTTCTGTCCGTAGTTTATCAGCGGGTTCCGTTTATTTCGGATCCCTGGGCTGGATTTGAAGGTACCTGTTCAGAGGATCTGGTTGTCATCCGTTCAGTGGATCTCTTGGGATGATAGTGATATATTCCCCGGTTCCGTTTATTTCGGAACTCCCCAAGTTGGATTTATGGTTACTCGGGCCCTCAGATGATTGTAATCAGTTCAGAGACCGGTCCAGCACAGTTGATCCTAAGATGACTTGGAAGATGGCACAGTGACCTGCCTGCATGCATTTGCATCATGCCCATTTCGCATTCATCTGCATTTAACCCATGTCTATCCGTACTCAGGGTCCATTTTTGATTGAGATTCTGGTCGAGAGACATCCGGATGTCAGAATGTTGTTGATGAAATATTATCCATCTCAAGGAAGCCAGAATCAAAGGACAAAATATTCCTCATACGGATAGACATTGCATGTGTGAGTCATACTAACCTGTTTGCTGTTTTGTAGGTGTCAGTATCTAACCAGTGCACATAGCTCTCCTGCTCAGACGCCCTGCCAGACTCAACTAATCCAAGCTGATGGATCCACCCAATGCCGACATTCTCGAATTGAAAGAGATGATGAAAGAGTTGTTCAAAGTCGTGCAAGGGCTCGCCTCGGGGCAGAAAGCAATGGCTGAGAGGTTGGAGAGGATTGAAAGCTGGATGATAAAGGAGAAAGTTCAGGGAAAGGCTCCGTCATCCATAGTAAAGAAACCCTCTGGCAATGGTCAACCCGAAAAGGAGGTTGAGTCAAGTGGTGTGCAGGCCAAAAAAGAACGCGGTAAGGATCGTTACCACCCTTATGCTGCCACTGTAACCACTCCTGTTGGTAATCCACCTGTACAACAGCAACAACCGCCACCTCAACAGAAGGCGCAGAAAGCTAAGAGCCAAGTGAAGAAGGGGAAGACGGATCGTCAGTTTGATAAGCCACCCGTGACTTATGCTCTTCTGTTCAAAAGGTTGAGGGATCTTGGGTTAGTTCGGCCGAGGATATTGATTCCTGTGGAACAGCAGCGGAGGCCCCCAAACTACGATGAGAATGCTAAGTGCGAGTTCCATTATGGGGCACCCGGATATAACATTGAAGGTTGTAGAGCTTTTAAGCATGTCGTCCAGGACATGGTGGATTCCAAAGCCATCAGTTTGGCGCAGATAATGAATGAGGATGTCAACCCCGTACCCAGGCAGGGTTCTGTAAAAGTGAAAATGATGTCGAAGGACAAGAGTGGAATAAAGATGACTGAGGGGGATCAGTTAAAAACTTCAGTGTCTGTGGTCTCAAAACATCTGATGAAGAGTGGAGCTTTCCCTAGTATTGATAACTGTTGTGTGGATGTCGCCACAAATGGGTGTGTAGTGATGAGGGAGACGACTCAGAAGATGTCGGAAGTAGAAATGGACGGCGGAAAATCTGAAACACTAAATCAGGCTGTTGTGATGAAGAGTGGAGCTTTCCCTAGTATTGATAACTGTTGTATGGATATCGCCACAAATGGGTGTGTAGTGATGAGGGAGACGACTCAGAAGATGTCGGAAGTAGAAATGGACGGCGGAAAATCTGAAACACTAAATCAGGCTGTTGAAACCATCAAGGTGGAAAACACCCTTGTTGCTGAGAAAGAGAAGAAGTTGTCCATTTCTTCTTACAAACAGGCCCTGGAAGTGGTGAAGAACGGAGGAGCCCTAGGCTGGGGGAAGATCATAGACATTGTGGTGAAAGCGGACATGTTCGGGGTTGGCTATCAGCCAGATCAAGAATCGTCTAGACAGAACAGAGGACGTCGTCCACCGTTTACATTCGTTAGTGCCGGAATGCTGGATCCAGGTCACGCCTGTACAGTGGGTGGAGAGATCGATAGTGACCGCGAGCTTGAGTTGTGGATAAAATCGTGCGTACCAGGGAACTGGAAGGCCTCAAAGATCACCACTGTCACTCATCCAGAAGAGTAGTATTTCTGTGTTTCAATTTTGTTTGCATGAAAGCCATACTTTTTGCCCGAAACGTAATGGTCCATTGTAAGGGCCATCTCATGTGTTTCATTATGCAACATTTTTGCATCAGTAATAAATGGATGTTTTTGTGATTAAAAGCGGTGTTCCCTGTTTTTCAATTATTTTTGCAGTTTAAAAAATAAAAATGGCAATGTTTATTTTCATTTTTCTTTCCTTTTGATTTGTCTTGTTCCGACTTCGAAAGTGACTATCCTCCTTATCTCATTGATAACAATTCGGTTACACCTCTGTATGACTTCGACAATCCGATCTATCATGCCGAAGAATAAGGCGAAGAAGATTGTGATCTGCTGGAATTAGCCAGGTTGTTAAGACAAGAGGAGAGGGTGATTCAACCGCACGAGGAGCGATTCAAGATTGTTATTCCAAGCACCGCCGAGGTCAGAAAAGAAGTGAAAGTTGGGACCGCTTCAGGGGCAAATGTCAAGAGCAGAATGGTAGCATTGCTAAAAGAACATGTGGATGCCTTCGCCTGGCCGTGTCAGGGTCGGATACCGATGTCGTTGGGCACAAGCTACCATGGAGAGAAGACTGTCCTCTAGTGAAACAGAACGCCGGTGCCACGTATCAGAGTGACTTTGTTTCATGATATGATTCATCGTGGAATCAAATGCTATGTTGATGACATGATAGCAAAGCCCCAAGCAGAAGAGGGGCATCTGGTGGATCCGGGACAAGTCGTCTGACCGGGTTGAGACAACTCAGACTGAGGTTGAGTTCGATTCAGTGCACTTGTGGAGTGCTGTCCGATAAACTGCTGAGGTTTATTATGAGCGGATAAGAGGAATCGAGGTCGATCCTGCAAAAAAAAAAAAAAAAAAAGAAGAAAAGGAAAAAGCAATGCAAGAAATGCCTGAACCGAAAACGAAAAGAGATCAAACGGTCAGGTGGATAATGGTTGCCAAGGGGCATTGAAAAAAGAATAAGTTGCAGGAACCTCTCATTCTGATGCTTCCCGTGGAAGGAACAACTGTTAATCTGGTACTTGACGGCCCTCGAGGGGTCTATGAGGTGCGTATTGTGTCAGCATGACGAGTCTGGTCGAAAAGAGTATGCAATTTACCTTAGCAAAAAGTTTATCGACTATGAAACAATACATTCACTGTTCGAGAAAACTTGTTGTACTTTGGCATAGGCTGCTCGCCGACTGAGACAGTATATGCTGGTTCATACCACTTTGTGGATTTCTAAGATGGATCTGATCAAGTATGTGCTTGAGAAGCTAGCATTGACTGGACGGGTGGCGAGATGGAAAATAATTCTAACTGATTCGTGATATACAGTAACCCATTGAGGATTATCAACCAAGGAAGTTAGAGTTCCCTGATGAGGACATCTCGAGGTGCTCAAATCGAAAGATTGTGAGGAACCGATCCCGGAGGAGGGGCCTGGCCCTGAATCCGAACGGATTCTGATGTCTGATGGGGAGGTTAATGTGGATGAGTTAGTGTTGTGTTGGTTACGCAAAAAAAGATCCCACATTCCTTTCGTTGCCCGGATAACATGTGAATGCACCAACAATGGTGGCTGAGTACGAAGCTTGTATCCTGGGTATCGATCTTCGGTGCGTACGTCTACTGGGGCAACGCCGCGCTTGCTCGTGTATGGGATAGAAGTGGTATTACCTACTGAAGTCTAGATCCCATTGTGGAGAATCCTAATGGATGAGAAATTAGAGAAGGCTGAGTGGATAAGGACTCGGTATGAAGAGTTGAGCCTGACTGAGGAAAAAGGGCTGACAGTTATTTATCATGGGGCAGTTGTACCCAGTGAATGAAGCGTGTTGTTAACCAAGAAGTGGGACCTCGTGCGTACCACGTGAGAGGGCTGGTATTGAAAAGGATCCTTCCTCCTCAACGATCGTAGGGGCAAGTGGATATACAGTTATGAATCCCATTCGTGGTCAAAAAGGTTTTCTCTGGTAGAGCCTTGTTGTCGACAACCACGGATGATGAAGATTTTCCATCCCCTGTGAATGCGGACGCAGTTGGAAGATACTTCGTAAAAGAGACCCGCTGGACAAAAAGAATAAAAGAGTCCAAGAAAAAAGGGGCATCCCGGCGAACCAAAAAAGAAAAAAGAAAAGGTTCGGGCAAAAGTTAGGGATAAAAGAATGAAAAGAATTTGTACACCCGGCAAGTCGAAAACCCCACATGGGCGACTTGGGCAAAAAAGGGTATCCCGGTGGACTGAAAACCCGAAAGGGCGGTCCAGGCAAAAGAGGGAATGAAACGAACAACTGCGTCTAGCATGATCGTTTGTGCTTTGGATATAACTGGGATAATCCCTGACAGAGATCGATCGGAAGCGTCTTGTTCAGAAGACAGAAAGTGCGGAAAGTCTTGAGGACATATGGGGTGTAACTGAGTTGAAACCCGATGAGATCACGGTTTCACATTGCCATTAGGGTAGATTTTTTTCCTTTTGTGCGCGATCACCTCTTTTCAGGGATTGCTTCCTGTGTGTTGCTCGGTTTTGAGCCATCTTTTTCAGTCAATAAAATGCGTATTCAGTCAAATAAATTTTGTTTTTGTTTTCATTACCGCTTTGATTGCGAAAACATCCGTTTATTTTTGTATAAGAATACTTGCATTTTGTAACATAGAGGTCCCTTCCGATGCATGCTTATAAGGTTGAAAGCGTGAAATCTTATTCGGAAGTTTGAGTGACCTAGGTGTTGAAATGTTGGCACGCCTGGGGCACGCTTTTATCTAACGATCTCTTTTGCAGGTGCTGTTAGCTATGTTCACTCGCTCGCAGTTTGTGATGGATAACCTTTTGACAAGAGATCCCCGCAGATTCCAATCAGGAGCAAGGGATAGAAGAACGGTGAAAAGACGGCGAAAGAAGGACGACGATCCTAGAGGGTAATCAAGAAGACTCTTCAAAGTCTGAGGACTGGAAAGTTTGTATGAATCCCAGGAGTTCGATCTCCGTGGAGCACGGAGGAGTCGGGAATACAAGGTGATGAATCAGAAAAGTCCAGACGAGTCTGGAAGTTCTCAAAAGTGGAAAGTCGACACTGTGATGGGATGGTGAACACCAGTGTTCGACGAATCGACGGGCGGTCCGTGTCCAATAGGCCGTATCTCCCCAGTGAGAGTGTTACCTCCCTAGCAGAGTCGAGATCGGTGTCTTCTCAGCAAGTCTGAAGATTACTGTCTTCCCAGCAGAGTTTGTGTTGATAGTTTTCCCCCAGCAAGGTCCCCAAGCGGATCGGGTTCGGCAAAAATTATCCCCAGTAGAGATAAGCATTGGTTGTCTCCCTTAGCAGGAGTAATCCCCAAGCAGTTCGGGTTCGATGGAGGTCATCCCCGGCAAGGGTTGTCTTTCCCCAGCAGGGTGGAAATTGACGTGGCGTTGAAATTCTCAGCATAGTTCCTGGAGCTCCCCGGTGTTGTCTCTGGAAGGAGATGTGTTTTTATGCATTCATCATTTAGATAAGCATATCATATTGCATCGTTAGTGCGTAGCATTTCCATGATCATGGGGCATTGCGCTAAAAAAAAACTCATGCATCAGCATTGCAAACATATCCATTAGCCCTAGGTCGTGGTGACCACCCGAGAATGGGTTGTCGGAAGAGTTTAACATCGCGCCATTGGATTGATTTCAGAATTGGGTTCCCCAACAGGGTAGAAAGGTGTTTTCCTAACAAGTGACTCCTTAGTTGAGCAGGTATCCCCAGCAGTGTTACTCCCCAGAATTGGTAGCATCTTGCAAGCTTGGATTGATTCCCCTAGCAGATGTGGGTGTGTCTGATCTCTCCATATAGAGTCGACCCCTTAGGCAGAAAGTGTCTGTCATTTCCTTCTGCACTCCCCACTGAGTTGTATCCTCGTGGATGACGGTTGTTTCCGTTCCCTCCCTACACACATAACGGGATGGATTTTCCCTATTGAGTTCTTTTCTCATTAGGATGAGTCTTGATTCAGTCTGCCTTTTTGGATTGATCCTAAACTGGCTTCCTTGTGGCTGTTTCTTGTGCCTCCCTGTGGTATAAATGAATAGTTGCTCACTAACCGGCACTCATTCATCTTATCCTCAGCGGAATTTGTTGGCTTCTACCTACTAACCGGTAGTTGTAAGTCCTATCTTTGTGGTCTTCTACCTACTAACCGGTAGATGTGAATCCTCTTTTCTCCCCGTTGTGGAGTCAACCCTTGTGCTCATCCTAGTCGATGACGGTTACTTTTATGTGGTTTTCTACCTACTAACCGGTAGATGTAATCCCCTCTTTGTGGTTATCATTATCCAGTTTCGGTATCGATATTCCCTTCCCCTTTCGGATATTTGCTTTGATTAAGCAATCTTATCCCCAACGGGTCTTCCCCTTCCTTTTGGATAATTGCTCCGAGTAAGCAATTTTATCCTTAGTGGGTACTTTTTCATTCACCGTTTGTCGGTAATGTTTGTGGTTTCCCCTTTTTGATTGGTCATCTTTACATACCTAGTCTGGTATCCCGATGTCTTTCGTTTTCGGTTGGTCTATCCTTTAACAACCTACAACCCGGTTAGGATAATCTTCCATGCGAGTATATTATCTACGTTTTGACGGCTATAGATGATATATCTCATGCGCTCGTTGGTCGAAGTTTTGTCCTTCCCAGTCGAGTAAGATTCGTATTCCTTGTGGAATCGAATGTCCATCCTTTAACAAGTTTGCTTTCGCTCTCTTCAGGATGATGAGTGTTTTGGAACACAAACCAATTCACGTTTTGGTGGGCCACCTGTTTTATGCCTACAACCCGGAATCCTTGGTGTTCCTTCCTGTCCGCTCCCTGTCGTGACTTTGATCCCCAGTGAGCTACCTCTCCGTTGGTTTCGATAAACGTCGAGTTTTTCCTATTTGTCCGTTGACGTATAGTTGTATTCCTTCCCCAGTGAAGTATTCCTCCTCTCCGTTGGTGTCGATAAACGTCGAGTTTTTCCTAGTTAACCGTTGATATCTAGTTGTATCTCTTTCACAGGTCATCCGCTGATGTCTTGTTCTCCTCTCCGTTGGTGTCGATAAACGTCGAGTTTTTCCTAGTTGTCTGTTGACATCTAGTTGTATCCTCCCCACAGGTCATCCGTTGATGTCTGTTCACCTCTCCGTTGGTTTCGATAAACGTTGAGTTTTTCCCAATCGTCCGTTGACGTTTGGTTGTAATTAGCTTTTCCCCCAGTAAGTTCTCCTTCTCCGTTGGTGTCGATAAACGTCGAGCTTCTCCTTCTCCGTTGGTGTCGATAAACGTCGAGCTTCTCCTTCTCCGTTGGTGTCGATAAACGTCGAGCTTCTCCTTCTCCATTGGTGTCGATAAACGTCGAGCTTCTCCCGTTCGTCCGTTGACGTCTGGTCAAGTCTTTCCCATTCATCCGTTGATGTCTGGTTACCTCTCCGTTGGTTTCGATAAACGTCGAGTTTTTCCTAGTTGTCCGTTGACATCTAGATGTATTTCTTTTTCCATTCATCCGCTGATGTCTGGTTACCTCTCCGATGGTTTCGATAAACGTCGAGTTTTTCCTAGTTATCCGTTGATATCTAGTTATATTTTCCAACACAGGTCATTCATTAATGCCTGGTTACCTCTCCGTTGGTTTTGATAAACGTCGAGTTTTTCCTAGTTGTCCGTTGACATCTAGATGTATCTCTTTTCCATTCATCCGCTGATGTTTGGTTACCTCTCCGTTGGTTTCTGTAGCACCTCAAATTTGCACCCTACCTTTTGTACATTCATTTCATATTAGGTCATTAATATAACATGGTCCACTGCATAACATTGCATTGTCCATTTGCCCAAGTGCAAGCTCAGCTGACCAATTGGGTCAAACTGATCAGGAGAATCAGTCAAACAAGCAAGCATGTGCTATTTTCATTGAGACAAAGCCCTATGGTTGATTTATCAAGTTCATATGGACTAAGGATCATTTTGAAGTGGTTTGGCCAAAGATTGGAGGCTCAGAAGTCATCAGTCAAGCTGAATTTCAGCTGGAACCATAGAAAGTCAACTGTGGTCAACTGTGGTCAACTGTGCCTGATTTTATGGATTGGAAGGTGTGAGAGGGTTTGAAAGGGTTCATTCATGTCCATATAAGTCTCATTTGACATATCAAAGACCAAGGTTGAAGATTTGGAGGTCAGACAAGAAGTTTCCTAAAATGGCAGGTGACCTGTAATTTCAGCTGCCCAAAATGGAAACTTTTTCTCCTCAAAATAACTTCATCATACAAGCTTCAAATGGAATTTTGTCCAACATGAAAGTTGAAGATCTTGATCTCACCATTCCAAAAAGTCCAAGAACTTGAAATTCCCATGTGTGGTTAGCAAGATATGGTCCATTCATTTTCCAAAAATGCTCATAATCAAAGTGGCATAACTTCCACATGGAGTGTCCAAATTGAGTGATCTTTTTATGTACAAACTCCATTTGACATGTACTTTCATGGTGCATAATTGGAATTCATCAAAAATGGTCAATGCAAAAAGTCAATTTTCAAGTGTACAGTTAAAAAAGACAGGGGCAAAATGGTCCAACTTGAGAAATAATGAGAATTTTGGAATGGGGATTTTTGCAACACCTCACAAATGCAATTTGAAAATTGTTTGAATGGTCATAACATGTTGAGGTTCATTATTTGGTTAAGTCACTTGTGAATTGCACTTGAAAAGTATACAAATTGCCATGGCATAGTGAAAATGCAAAATACACAACCAATGACCATGGGACAAGTTGCAACACATCACACATGTCATTTTGAGAGTGTGTGAGCTGTCAATGAGCTGTCATAGGGCCCAGTGTGAAATGGCATTTTTGCCCTTGCTTTGTAAAATTTCACATGTTGCTAATTACATCATTTTTTGTTAATTAAGGATTAAGAGTGGATTAAGCAAGAGTATAAAGCTCTAATTATAACTGAAATGCTAATGAGGATCACAATTCACAAGAAATTGCAACCACTTTTCCCTCCAAATTCTCCAAAATTCTCAAGAACACACAAGAGCAAAATTGGATCAAACTCTTCCAATTCTTCACCAAATCGTGTAATTCTTTTTGATTCAATCTCCATTCATCTTCTTCTTGATCTGTTTTGGCAATTCATCACCAAAGAACATCAAATTCTCCACTGTCCATTCTTGATGCATCCATGGTGAATTGAAATCTCTTGCACTTGAAGCAATTTCGAGCTAGGCAAAGCATTCCAGTCAACTCACCTATCCTTCTTCTTCATCTGTTTGGAGGAATTTCGAGCCAAAACATCACGATTCAACGCTGCCTTCGAATTAAGGTGCCAAATCGAATCTCATGATTTTGTTAATTGTTGTATGCGTTTTGTAGTGTGTTTGACATAGATTATCATGATGCCTTTAGTTTTGGAAATGGTGAACCATAGGATAAGTTATGTTGATTCAAAGATTTGAGAGCAAAACCTAATTCAATCGATTCGTAATGTATGTGAAATTCTGGATGATTTGATGATGATATTTGGACTCCACATGCTTAGACCTTTCCAATGACTATCCATTTGTGAATTTTGGTGGAACTTTGATGTTCTTGATGTTCATGTGAAATCTGGAAAAACGCGATGAAGACGGTGAGTTTTCTGGAAATGTTTTGCGTTTGATCCGTTGAAACTCGTGTGCAAATTCGAATTGTGTTTCCCTCCACGCTCCTAGCCAATCAGCGCGTGACAGCACATTAATGTGCTACGCTGCGTTTTGATCTTGGACTTGATAATTACGGAATTGCCATTGGATCTAATTAATTTAATAAAACACTTAAATAAATATTACATAATTCATTTGATCTTTGAAAAATCATAAAAAAATATTGACTAATCCAAAAATTATGAGGATTTTTTTGATAGCTCCCAAATTCCCTCTAGTTTTTTATAGGCATGGTTTCAGAAGTTGTGCATGATGAAATGTTGACCTGGCCTATTGAACTTTGACTTATGTGTATTTTTTACATGTTTTGCCATTTTCAATGTGAAATGCTCATACATTTAAAGAAATTCCTGAAATTTTTTGTGCTCCTTATGGACATGTTGATGGTGATTTACATATAAAGTTTGTGATTTTTGGATACCTGAGGAGTGAGATATGATTTTTTGAATCTAGGTGTGACAATTTGTGTCACACCTAGCTAGGTCAAATTCATGAATTCTTTTGCTTGGCCTATGATTGCTGGATTGGATTGAAATTTTGCATGGATGATCATTGATATGTTGAGATGTTATGTGAATTTTTCTGGATTTTTCTATGGCATTTTCAATTTGATTGATATTTTTCTTCTCTGTTGGTTCATTATGCAACCTTGTGTGACACATGTTTGTTAATCTTGTGTGAAATTCTCATATGGTTTTGGATGAATGTGAAATTTGGTATGCTGGTTATAGACACATTGTAGGACATCCCTGTTTTGGTCCCATTCATTTCTTAATTGATTTCATTGATTTATGAATTTTTGAAGTGAATGCTTGTGTTGATGCTATGAATTGGCTTGAATAATTGTGTCTGGACTTCTTGATTTTCATTGACCTAGTACCTTTTGTCCAATTGAGCTGAAAATTGACATGCTATACCTTGAATATGTCCTGTTTAGGTGTGAATTGTTTGAGGATTTTTGGAATTGTTTTGGTATGCTTTTGATTGAAGTTATTCTGTTTGGACTTTTGATGTTGCATTTGACCTAGTTTGACTTGTTTTGGTCATGAAATGATATTGGCGAATGACATGAGTATGGGATCAATTGCATTTGCTTTCTATTTGTGAGAAGTTGATTTTGGTTGAACATCCCTTGCTGTTTAGAATTTTTTCTCCTTTTTGGACCCTAGGCTTGGCCTAGTGGTCTAGTTTCTCACATTTGGTTTGGATTTTCAGGATGAAATGCACAATGCTTAAGGAGATTGCTTCAAGGCAATTTGAATTGAGTTTAGTTGATGTTTATAAACTAACTTGACTTTGTGTTGTAGGATTGGAAGCTTGAGCTTGAGCTTATAGCTTGCATTTGTGTGCATTGACTTGTGTTGTCTGTATAGATTAACATTTGTTGTTTACTGTTTGTCTGTCTGAGTACTGATGATACTTGATTGATTTCAGGTACATTTAGTCGCTTACAGTTCTTTAAGAACTTGCTTGCTGCTGCTTGGTTTTTAAACCACTTGAGGTAGGACTTCTAATCTCCATGTAGTCTGGAAGACCTGGCCTGTTACTTGGCCAGGCAACTGTCTGAAGTCCTCCTTAAGAGGCGATGTTTGTGGTTGTTTACTTTTTGTGCCAAGCAGGTAAAGACCTCTATGAGGCAATTGGTGGATCAAAGGGATATGCAATCTATCCCCCACTATTCTGTTGAGTCGTCCCTCTGCTCACACGGCTGTGTGTTGATACATTGGGACACAAACCCAAGATCTTGTGCTGTTGCACAATCGAGTCAGAGTCTTTGAGCGTAGAAGGGTCCCTCCATTCTGGACCCACGCTCCTTTGTCTGAAGCTCTCCCTGACCAGGGATAAGAGCTGTGAAGTCTCATCTTCACTCACCTTTCATCAGCTTCACCTTAGCCCCTCAATGGCAAGGTTAAGAGCTAACCTTACCCCGATACAGAGGCTTGTTTGTTGAGGTTGATATGACCCCTCGACTAAAGCCTAGCCTTGATGTTTGAGCCCCTTGTTGGTGTGTTTATCTCATGCTGTATATGTTTGTGTGGTGTGATTGTATCCCCTAGGTTTGCTAGACTCCGCGTAGTCTCGTTTGCATGTCAATTAAGGTAGCACGGTTCCTTCGTATAGGACTTCCTTTCTTGCTTGAGCTTTCCTAAAACATAAACAAACATTATTCCCTCTTAAGGATACGTCAACTCCTTCTACTACAGGTGAGTAAGTCTCCAAAGGTCGAGCATCCGGTAGATTGCGTAGTGACGTTGTCCACTTAAAAAACACAAACCAATAGGAATAGTTTAGCCGAACTACGGCAACTCTGATTCTCATGTCCAGATGAGATACGTAGGCACGAGATGCGATGTCTTGTCGAGTTTGACTAACAACTAACACTAATTCTTTTCTCTCGCCCTCGTTGCGATTGAGACCTCCCCTTTCTCTTGCCCTAGTTGCAATCGAGACCTTTCTTCTGCCTGTGTCTTCGTTTTGTATTGTTGTGTGCTTGGAAGCTGATGTAAGTCCATCGAGTGGCATTCGGGTTCCAGTGTGCGTGTGTTTTGGGTTCGGATGCTGATGTAAGCCCAGTGATTGGCATTCAGGCTCCACGTTTGCCTCCTTGTGTGTGTTTTTGGTTCGGATGCTGATGTAAGTCCAGTAATTGGCATTCAGACTCCACGTTTGCCTTTGCCTGTGTTTGTTTGAGTGCGTGTTAGCCGAGCTACGAATGCTCTGATTCTCCTTCGTCCAAAGGAGATACGTATGCATAGGATGCGACATCCTAGCGAGCATGTGTCGTTTCCCCTGTCCGAACTACTTTGACTCTGATGTCTATGCCTGATAGACTAAGTAGGCCCAGGATACGATCTCCTGCCGAGTCAGTCTTGTTTGTTTCCTTGTGTCTTTTTCAGCCTGTGTAGATGTTTATTTGAGCAGTGTTTTAGCAACCATTTTCCTTCCTATTGTGCGTGGATCCCATCGAGTACGACGGATGCGTAGGGGTGCTAATACCTTCCCTTCGCATAACCGACTCCCGATCCCATTCTCTTTGGTCGCGAGACCATGCTTTTTCCCAGGTTTACTCTGAGCGTTTCCTTTCCCTCTTTTGGGATAAATAACGCACGGTGGCGGCTCTGTTGTTCTTTTTTCCCGCCGGTTTTTCGCGTAATGCGACAGCTGGCGACTCTGCTGGGGAAAGAGAGAAGTTGACCTGTGCTGGTCCTTCTTCCCTGAGCGAGTCTCTCCTAGCGCTCTCTAGGTTAGGGCTTTGGTTGCTATCTGCTTTATTTATTGCATTCATTATTTACTGTTTGCATTCAATGTGTGCATTAATGTTTGCATTCATTTATTTCATCTGCTGTGCTGGTTGTGTGTTCTCTGATTGGGGGTGGGTGTTACTCGAGGTAAAAGGCCCAATACCCAGGCTATGAGTGCAATCTAGGAAACCTAGGAATAGAGTGAGTCATGGGAAGCGGGTGGTATGCGCCACTTAGCGGAACATCGACATCACGAGCAGTCCAGACCCTGGTGGGGTATCATCGTTACATGCTTCAGGTGTGTATATGATGGTATTCTGCGAAAGGTTATTTATGCTGCATTTCTCTTGACCTTACCCTGGCCTAGATGACACCCGTGAGTGGGAGGGGATGATTATTACAGGTACTGTTGCTGATTTGTTGGTGACTTGTTGGTGACTCTTGGTACCGATGATGACTGTGAATTATGGACATTTATTTCTGGGACGCCGGAGTTCTGTCCGTGGTTTATCAGCGGGTTCCGTTTATTTCGGATCCCCGGGTTGAGTTGAGAGTACTTGTTCAGAGAATCTGATTGTCATCCGTTCAGTGGATGTTCCTGTGATGATAGTGATGTAATCTCCGGTTCCGTTTATTTTGGAACTCCCCAAGTCGGATTTATGGTGACTCAGTTGACTGTGACTGGTTCAGAGAATGGGTCTTCAGATGACTTGGTGGCACAGCGACCTGCATTCATGCATTTGCATCGGTCTCATTTCGCATTCATCTGCATTCAACTCATGTCCATCCGTACTCAGGGTCCATTATTTTTGATTAAGATTCTGGTTGAGGGACATCCAGATGTCGGATTGTTATTAATGAAAAATTCTCTGTCTCTATGAAACCAAAATCAAAGGACAGATATTCCTGGTACGGGTAGACGCTGCATGTGTGAGTCATACTAACTCATTTGCTGTTTTGTAGGTGTCAACCGGTGCGCATAGCTCGTTTGCTCAGATATCCTGCTAGGGGCAACAAATCCAAACTGATGGATCCACTTAACACCGGTAAAGGCAGACATGTTTGGGATCGGTTATCGGCCAGATCAAGAGTCGTCTAGACCAAACAGAGGACGTCGTCCACCGTACATCTTTGTCAGTGCAGGAATGTTGGATTCTGATCATGCTTGTTCAGTGAGTGAAGAGATCGACCGCGACCGCGAGCTCGAGTCGTGGATAAAGTCGTGCGTACCAGGCAATTGGAAGGCCTCCAAAATCACCACTGTCGCTCATCCGGAAGTGTAGCATTTCTGTGTTTTAATTTTGTTTGCATGAAAGCCATACGTTTTGCCCGAAACGTAATGGTCTATTGTAAGGGTCATCTCATGTGTTTCATTTTGCAACATTTTGCATCAGTAATAAATGGATGTTTTTGTGATCAAAAGCGGTGTTCCCTGTTTTTCATTTTTTGCAGTTTTAAAAAATAAAAATAAAAATGGCAATGTTTTTCGTTTTTCTTTTGAACTTGTCTTGTTCCAACCACAAAAGTGATTACCCTCCTGATCTCATCGATAACAATTTGGTTACCCCTCTATATGACTTCGACAATCCAAGCTATCATGCCGAAGAAAAAGGCGAAGAAGATTGTGATCTGCTGGAATTAGCTAGGTTGTTGAAACAAGAGGAGAAGGTGATTCAACCGCGCGAGGAGCGAGTCAAGATTGTAATCCCAAGTACCGCCGAGGTCAGAAGGGAAATGAAAGTTGAGGCCGCTTCAGAGGTCGAGAACAGAATGGTAGCTCCGTCGAAAGAGCGTGTTGTTATCTTCGCCTGTCTGTATCAAGATACACCAGGGGGGAGTACCCATGTTGTGGGGCACAAGCTACCATGGAGAGAAGACCGTCCTCTAGTGAAGCAGAACGCCGGTGCCACGTACCACAGGTCAAGAGTGACTTTGTGTCATGATATGATTCATCGTGGAATCAAATGCCATGTTGATGACATGATGGCAAAGTCCCAAGCAGAAGAGGGGCATCCGGTGGATCTGGGGCAAATTGTTTGACCAGATCGAAACTACTCAGACTGAGGTTGAGTCCGAGTCAGTGCACTTATGGAGTGCTGTCCGGTGAGCTGCCGAGGCTTGTTGTGGGCAAATCAGAGGAATCGAGGTCGATCCTGCGGAAAAAAAAAAGAAAAAAAAAAAGAAAAAAAAAACAATACAAGAAACGCCTGAGCCGAAAAAAAAAGAAATCAAATGGTCAGGTGGAATGATGACTACCAAGGGGCATGGAAAGAAAAAATGAGTAGCAGGAACCTCTAATTCTGATACCTTTCTTGGAAGAAACAACTGTTAATCTGGTACTTGACAGCCCTCAAGGGGTCTACGAGGTGTGTATGTGTCAGCATGACGAGTCTTGTCGAAAAGAACATGCAATTTACCTAAGCAAAAAGTTTATCGACCGTGAAACAATACACTCACTGCTCGAGAAAACTTGATGTACTTTGGCATAGGCTGCTCGCCGACTGAGACAGTATGCTGGTTCATACCACCTTGTGGATGTCCAAAATGGATCTGATCAAGTATGTGCTTGAGGAGATAGCGTTGAACGGACGGGTTGCGAGAGGGCAAATGGCGTCAACTGAATACGATATTCAGTATACCTCCCAGAAAGCAATCGAGAAGAGGGTATTGTATGGTTATCTCGCCCAACAACCCATCGATGATTCTCAACCAAGGAAGTTTGAAGTCCCTGATGAGGATATCTCGAGGTACTCAAATCGAAAGATTGAGAGTGACCGATCCCGGAGGAGGGGCCTGACCCTGAATCCGAACGGGTTCTGATGTCTGATGGGGAGAGTTTAAAGTGAATGAGCTAGTGCTTCCCCGATAACATTTGAATGCACCAACGATGGTGGCTGAATACGAGGTTGGTATCCTGAGTGTCGTACTTCGGTACGTGCATCTACTGGGGCAACGTCCTTCTCACTCCGATATGAGATGAAGGTTGTACTACCATTTGAGACTCAGGTTTCGTCATGGGGTCCCGTTGAACGTAAACTTGAAAAAGGATGAGTGGATAAGGACTCAGTATGACGCGTTGAGCCTGATTAAGAAAAAGGCTGACAGTTACTTGTCATGGGGCAGTTGTACCCAGTAAATGAAGCGTGTTGTTAACTAAGAAGTGCGACCTCGTGGGTATCATGAGAGATATGGTGTTGAAAAGGATCCTTCCTCCTCAATACGATCGTGGGGCAAGTGGATAAACAGTTATGAATGTCCATTCGGGGTCGAAAAGGTCTCCTCTGACAGAGCCTTGTGATCGATGACCACGAATGATGAGGATTTTCCATCCCCTGCAGATGCGGACGCAGTTAGAAAATACTTCGTGAAAAAGAGACCCGCTGGACAAAAAAGAATAAAAGGGTCCAGGCAAAAAAGGGCATCCCGGCGAACCAAAAAAAAAAAGAGAAAAGGTTCGGGCAAAAGTTAGGGATAAGAAAAGAAAAGAATTGTACACCCGGCAAGTCGAAAACCCTACGAGGGCGACTTGGGCAAAAAAGGGTATCCCGGTGGACTGAAACCCGAAACGGCGGTCCAGGCAAAAGAGGGATTGAAACGAACAACTGCGTCCAGCATGATCGTTTGAGCTTTAGATGGCTCGGCTAACCTCCGACAGAGATCGATTGGAAGCTTCTTGTTCAGAAGGCCGAAAGTGCGGAAAGTCTTGAGGACATATGAGGTTTAACCGAGTTGGAACCCGATGAGATCACGGTTTCACATTGCCATTAGGATAGATTTTTTCCTTTTGTGCGCAATCACCTCTTTCCAGGGTTTGCCTCCTGTGTGTTGCTCGATTCTGAGCCATCCTTTTGTTTCAGTCAATAAAGTGTGTGTTCAGTCAAATAAATTTTGTTTTTGTGTCATTACCGCTTTGATCACGAAAACATCCGTTCGTTTTGATAAAGAATACTTGCATTTTGAAACATGGAAGTCCCTTCCGATGCATGCTTATAAGATTGAAATTTGGAAATCTTATTCGGAAGTTTGAGTGACCAAGATGTTGAAACGTGGGGCATGCCTGGGGCACGCTTTTATCTAACAATCTCTTGTGCAGGTACCGGTAGATATCTTCATTCGCTGGCAAATAGTGATATGGAACCTTTCGGAAAAAAAAGAAATCCCCACAGAGTCCAACCAGGGGCAAGGGATAGACGAACAGTGAAAGGACGGTGAAGGATTACGACGACGATCCTGGAAAGTTAACCAAGAAGACTCTTCAAAGTCTAAGGACTGGAAAGTTTGTATGAATCCCAGGAGTTCGATCCCCGTGAAGTACGGAGGATTCGGGAATACAAGGGGATGAATCAGAACAATCCAAGATGAGCCTGGGAGTTCTCAAAAGTGGAAAGTCAACACTGTGGTAGGATGGTGAACACCAGTGTTCGACGAATCGAAGGGCGGCCCGTGTCCGATAGGCTGTATTTCCCCCAATGGGTTTGGGAGTGTCATCTCCCTAGCAGATTCGAGATCGGTGTCTCCCTAGCGAGCCTGAAGGTTACCATATCCTCAGTGGAGTGAGTTGTGACTGTTTCCCAAGTCTGAAGGTTACTGCCTTCCCAGCAGAGTTTGTGTTGATGGTTTTCCCTCAGAAAGGTCCTCAAGCGGATTGGGTTCGGAGAAAATCAGCCCCAGTAGAGACGAGCATGGGTTGCCTCCCCTAGCAAGGTAATCTCCAAGCGGATTGGGTCCGATGGAGGTCATCCCCAGCGAAGTTTGTCTTTCCCCAGCAGGGTGGAAATTGACGTGGCAAGGAGATCCTCAGCACAGTTCCTGGAGTTCCCCGGTGTTGTCTCTGGAGGGGACGTGTGTTTATGCATCCATCATTTAGATAAGCATAGCATGTTGCATCATTAGTGCATAGCATTTCCATGATCATGGGGCATTGTGTAAAAAAAAAAAAAACTCATGCATCAACATTGCAAACATGTCCATTAGCCTTAGGCAGTGGTGACCAGCCGAGATTGGGATGTTGGAAAGAGTTTAGCATCGCGCCATTGGATCGGCTTCAGAGTTGGGTTCCCCAGCATGGCTGAGAGGTTGGTGTTTTCTCAGCAAGCGACTCCTTAGTCGAGCGGGTATCCCCAGCAGTACAATTCCCCTAGCAGATGTGGGTGTGTCCGATCTCTCCATGTAGAGTCTACCCCTTAAGCAGAAAGTGTCTACCATTTCCTTCTGTGTTCCCCCACTGAGTTAGACCCTCGCGGATGACAGTTGTTTCCGTTCCCTCCCTCACGGGACGGGTTTCCCTATTGAGTTCTTTCCTCATTAGGATGAGTCTTGTTTCAGTCTGCCTTTTGGGATTGATCCTAAATTGGCTCCCCGTTGACTGTTAGTGGGCTTCTACCTACAAACCGGTAGTTGTAAGTCCTATCTTTGTGGTTTTCTACCTACTCATGGTAGTTGTAAAATCCCACTTTCATCCCCTAGCAGAGGTAACCTTTGTGGTTCATTCTGTCGGTTGGCTACTACCTACAACCCGGTAGTTGTAAGTCCTATCTTTGTGGTTTTCTACCTATTAATCGGTAGTTGTAAAATCCCACTTTCATCCCCTTGGTGGAGTTAACCCTGTGTGCTCATCCTATCGATGACTGGTTACTTTTCCGTGGTTTTCTGCCTACTAACCGGTAGATGTAATCCCCTCTTTGCAGTTATCAGTATCCAGTTTGCGGTATTGATATTCTCTTTCCCTCTGGATACTTGCCTTGATCGAGCAGTATTGTCCCCAGTGGGTCTTCCCCTTTCTTTTGGGTATTTGCTCCGAGTCAGCAATTTTATCCTCTTTTGATTGGTCATCTTTGCATACCTATTCCTGGTACCCCGATGCCTTTCTTTTCGGTCGTTTATCCATTTAACAATCTGCAACCCGGTTATGGATAATCTTCCATGCGAGTGTGTTATCTACGTTTCGACGGCTATAGATAATATATCTCATGCGCTCTTGGGTCGAAGTCGTCCTCCCCAGTCGAGTAAGATTTGTATTCCTATGGAATCGAATGTCCATCCTTTAACAAGACTGTTTTTCTAGCCCTCTTCAGGATGTTGAGTGTTTTTGAACACAAACCAATTCACGTTTGGTCGGTCACCTGTTTCATACCTACAACCCGGTATCCTTGGTGTTCCTTCCTGTTGGCTCGCTGTCGTGACCTTGATCCCCAGTGAGATCTCCGCAAGTGTTCAGTCTTGCCCTGTCATTGTGTAGATGTCGTCCTGTCAGCACCCGCGTGTGTTGTTTCTTTGGTGTCGGTAAACACCATCTTTCGGTGCTTTCCCAGTCATGCGTAGTGTCCGGTCTTCTTTGGTGTCGGTAAACATCATCCTTCGATGTGCGTAACGTCGTCCCTTCCCTAGTGAAGTTTACTCCTCTCCGTTGGTGTCGATAAACGTCGAGTTTTTCCTATTCGTCCGACGACGTCTAGTTGTACCCTTCCCTAGTGAAGCATTCCTCCTCTCCGTTGGTGTCGATAAACGTCGAGTTTTTCCCCATCATCCATTGATGATTTGGTTGTGTTCGCTCTCCCTAGAAGAGTCCTCCTCTCCGTTGGTGTCGATAAACGTCGAGTTTTTCCTATGCGTCCGTTGGCGTATAGTTGATATCTTTCCCCACAGGGTCTTCCCCAGTTGAACCTCCTCTCCGTTGGTGTCGATAAACGTCGAGTTTTTCCTATGCGTCCGATGACGTCTAGTTGCTTATTCCCCGCAGATCATTTGGTAATGCCATATGATTCCCCTCAGAGTTTCTCCTCTCCGTTGGTGTCGATAAACGTCGAGTTTTTCCTATTCGTCCTATGACGTCTAGTTGTACCCTTCCCCAAGTGGATTTACCTCCCCGTTGGTTTCGATAAACGTTGTGTTTTTCTCATTCGTCCGATGACGTCTGATTGTATACCCTATTCCCAGTCATTCATTAATGTCTGGTTGATTCCCAGCCAGAATTCCCAGTAGACGTCCTATTTGGTGTCCGGTTGTGGTCTCCCTTTCGTCCTATGACGTCTGGCTGAGTTTCCTCCTTCTCCGTTGGTGTCGATAAACGTTGAGTCTCCCTTTCGTCCTATGACGTCTGGCTGAGTTTCCTCCTCTCCGTTGGTGTCGATAAACGTCGAGTTTTTCCCTTTCGTCCTATGACGTCTGGCTGAGTTTCCTCCTTCTCCGTTGGTGTCGATAAACGTTGAGTCTCCCTTTCGTCCTATGACGTCTGGCTGAGTTTCCTCCTCTCCGTTGGTGTCGATAAACGTCGAGTTTTTCCCTTTCGTCCTATGACGTCTGGCTGAGTTTTCTCCTTCTCCGTTGGTGTCGATAAACGTTGAGTCTCCCTTTCGTCCTATGACGTCTGGCTGAGTTTTCTCCTTCTCCGTTGGTGTCGATAAACGTTGAGTCTCCCTTTCGTCCTATGACGTCTGGTTGAGTTTTCTCCTTCTCCGTTGGTGTCGATAAACGTTGAGTCTCCCTTTCGTCCTATGACGTCTGGTTGAGTTTTCTCCTTCTCCGTTGGTATCGATAAACGTCGAGCTTCTCCCTTTCGTCCTATGACGTCTGGTCGAGTCTTCCCATTCATCCTATGATGTCTGGTTACCTCTCCGTTGGTCTTGGTAAACGTTGAGTCTTTCCCATTTCGTCCGCTGACGTATGGTTGTATCACTATCCTTCCAGTCATTCATTAATGATTGGTTACCTCTCCGTTGGTCTTGGTAAACGTTGAGTTTTTCCCCATTACGTCCGCTGACGTATGGTTGTATCCTTTCCTGGTTATCCCCAATAGAGTTGAGTTACCTCTCCGTTGGTTTTGGTAAAACGTTGAGTGTTTCCTAGTTGTCCGTTGGCATCTAGTTGAGATGATTTCTGATCCCAGTCATCGTGTGTCGATGTCTGGATGTGCTGTACCTCTAACGAAGAAAAACAACAAAAACAAAAAGACAATACCCAGCAGTGTGCAAATTTCTACGGTTCTTGGTATTCAATCCCTGTTTACCCTGAAAGTCTGACAGCCGTTGCTCTCATCCGTTCGGGTTCCCAGTTGATTGAATAGGGGCAGCTGTAGCACCTCAAATTTTCACCCTACCTTTTGTACATTCATTTCATATTAGGTCATTAACATAACATGGTCCACTGCATAACATTGCATTGTCCATTTGCCCAAGTGCAAGCTCAGCTGACCAATTGGGTCAAACTGATCAGGAGAATCAGTCAAACAAGCAAGCATGTGCTATTTTCATTGAGACAAAGCCCTATGGTTGATTTATCAAGTTCATATGGTCTAAGGATCATTTTGAAGTGGTTTGGCCAAAGATTGGAGGCTCAGAAGTCATCAGTCAAGCTGAATTTCAGCTGGAACCATAGAAAGTCAACTGTGGTCAACTGTGCCTGATTTTATGGATTGGAAGGTGTGAGAGGGTTTGAAAGGGTTCATTCATGTCCATATAAGTCTCATTTGACATATCAAAGACCAAGGTTGAAGATTTGGAGGTCAGACAAGAAGTTTCCTAAAATGGCAGGTGACCTGTAATTTCAGCTGCCCAAAATGGAAACTTTTTCTCCTCAAAATAACTTCATCATACAAGCTTCAAATGGAATTTTGTCCAACATGAAAGTTGAAGATCTTGATCTCACCATTCCAAAAAGTCCAAGAACTTGAAATTCCCATGTGTGGTTAGCAAGATATGGTCCATTCATTTTCCAAAAATGCTCATAATCAAAGTGGCATAACTTCCACATGGAGTGTCCAAATTGAGTGATCTTTTTATGTACAAACTCCATTTGACATGTACTTTCATGGTGCATAATTGGAATTCATCAAAAATGGTCAATGCAAAAAGTCAATTTTCAAGTGTACAGTTAAAAAAGACAGGGGCAAAATGGTCCAACTTGAGAAATAATGAGAATTTTGGAATGGGGATTTTTGAAACACCTCACAAATGCAATTTGAAAATTGTTTGAATGGTCATAACATGTTGAGGTTCATTATTTGGTTAAGTCACTTGTGAATTGCACTTGAAAAGTATAAAAATTGCCATGGCATAGTGAAAATGCAAAATACACAACCAATGACCATGGGACAAGTTGCAACACATCACACATGTCATTTTGAGAGTGTGTGAGCTGTCAATGAGCTGTCACAGGGCCCAGTGTGAAATGGCATTTTTGCCCTTGCTTTGTAAAATTTCACATGTTGCTAATTACATCATTTTTTGTTAATTGAGGATTAAGAGTGGATTAAGCAAGAGTATAAAGCTCTAATTATAACTGAAATGCTAATGAGGATCACAATTCACAAGAAATTGCAACCACTTTTCCCTCCAAATTCTCCAAAATTCTCAAGAACACACAAGAGCAAAATTGGATCAAACTCTTCCAATTCTTCACCAAATCGTGTAATTCTTTTTGATTCAATCTCCATTCATCTTCTTCTTGATCTGTTTTGGCAATTCATCACCAAAGAACATCAAATTCTCCACTGTCCATTCTTGATGCATCCATGGTGAATTGAAATCTCTTGCACTTGAAGCAATTTCGAGCTAGGCAAAGCATTCCAGTCAACTCACCTATCCTTCTTCTTCATCTGTTTGGAGGAATTTCGAGCCAAAACATCACGATTCAACGCTGCCTTCGAATTAAGGTGCCAAATCGAATCTCATGATTTTGTTAATTGTTGTATGCGTTTTGTAGTGTGTTTGACATAGATTATCATGATGCCTTTAGTTTTGGAAATGGTGAACCATAGGATAAGTTATGTTGATTCAAAGATTTGAGAGCAAAACCTAATTCAATCGATTCGTAATGTATGTGAAATTCTGGATGATTTGATGATGATATTTGGACTCCACATGCTTAGACCTTTCCAATGACTATCCATTTGTGAATTTTGGTGGAACTTTGATGTTCTTGATGTTCATGTGAAATCTGGAAAAACGCGATGAAGACGGTGAGTTTTCTGGAAATGTTTTGCGTTTGATCCGTTGAAACTCGTGTGCAAATTCGAATTGTGTTTCCCTCCACGCTCCTAGCCAATCAGCGCGTGACAGCACATTAATGTGCTACGCTGCGTTTTGATCTTGGACTTGATAATTACGGAATTGCCATTGGATCTAATTAATTTAATAAAACACTTAAATAAATATTACATAATTCATTTGATCTTTGAAAAATCATAAAAAAATATTGACTAATCCAAAAATTATGAGGATTTTTTTGATAGCTCCCAAATTCCCTCTAGTTTTTTATAGGCATGGTTTCATAAGTTGTGCATGATGAAATGTTGACCTGTCCTATTGAACTTTGACTTGTGTGTATTTTTTACATGTTTTGCCATTTTCAATGTGAAATGCTCATACATTTAAAGAAATTCCTGAAATTTTTTGTGCTCCTTATGGACATGTTGATGGTGATTTACATATAAAGTTTGTGATTTTTGGATACCTGAGGAGTGAGATATGATTTTTTGAATCTAGGTGTGACAATTTGTGTCACACCTAGCTAGGTCAAATTCATGAATTCTTTTGCTTGGCCTATGATTGCTGGATTGGATTGAAATTTTGCATGGATGATCATTGATATATTGAGATGTTATGTGAATTTTTCTGGATTTTTCTATGGCATTTTCAATTTGATTGATATTTTTCTTCTCTGTTGGTTCATTATGCAATCTTGTGTGACACATGTTTATTAATCTTGTGTGAAATTCTCATATAGTTTTGGATGAATGTGAAATTTGGTATGCTGGTTATAGACATATTGTAGGACATCCCTGTTTTGGTCCCATTCATTTCTTAATTGATTTCATTGATTTATGAATTTTTTAAGTGAATGCTTGTGTTGATGCTATGAATTGGCTTGAATAATTGTGTCTGGACTTCTTGATTTTCATTGACCTAGTTCCTTTTGTCCAATTGAGCTGAAAATTGACATGCTATACCTTGAATATGTCCTGTTTAGGTGTGAATTATTTGAGGATTTTTGGTATTGTTTTGGTATGCTTTTGATTGAAGTTATTCTGTTTGGACTTTTGATGTTGCATTTGACCTAGTTTGACTTGTTTTGGTCATGAAATGATATTGGCGAATGACATGAGTATGGGATCAATTGCATTTGCTTTCTATTTATGAGAAGTTGATTTTGGTTGAACATCCCTTGCTGTTTAGAATTTTTTCTCCTTTTTGGACCCTAGGTTTGGCCTAGTGGTCTAGTTTCTCACATTTGGTTTGGATTTTCAGGATGAAATGCACAATGCTTAAGGAGATTGCTTCAAGGCAACTTGAATTGAGTTTAGTTGATGTTTATAAACTAACTTGACTTTGTGTTGTAGGATTGGAAGCTTGAGCTTGAGCTTATAGCTTGCATTTGTGTGCATTGACTTGTGTTGTCTGTATAGATTAACATTTGCTGTTTACTGTTTGTCTGTCTGAGTACTGATGATACTTGATTGATTTCAGGTACATTTAGTCGCTTACAGTTCTTTAAGAACTTGCTTGCTGCTGCTTGGTTTTTAAACCACTTAAGGTAGGACTTCTAATCTCCATGTAGTCTGGAAGACCTGGCCTGTTACTTGGCCAGGCAACTGTCTGAAGTCCTCCTTAAGAGGCGATGTTTGTGGTTGTTTACTTTTTGTGCCAAGCAGGTAAAGACCTCTATGAGGCAATTGGTGGATCAAAGGGATATGCAATCTATCCCCCATTATTCTGTTGAGTCGTCCCTCTGCTCACACGGCTGTGTGTTGATACATTGGGACACAAACCCAAGATCTTGTGCTGTTGCACAATCGAGTCAGAGTCTTTGAGCGTAGAAGGGTCCCTCCATTCTGGACCCACGCTCCTTTGTCTGAAGCTCTCCCTGACCAGGGATAAGAGCTGTGAAGTCTCATCTTCACTCACCTTTCATCAGCTTCACCTTAGCCCCTCAATGGCAAGGTTAAGAGCTAACCTTACCCCGATACAGAGGCTTGTTTGTTGAGGTTGATATGACCCCTCGACTAAAGCCTAGCCTTGATGTTTGAGCCCCTTGTTGGTGTGTTTATCTCATGTTGTATATGTTTGTGTGGTGTGATTGTATCCCCTAGGTTTGCTAGACTCCGCGTAGTCTCGTTTGCATGTCAATTAAGGTAGCACGGTTCCTTCGTATAGGACTTCCTTTCTTGCTTGAGCTTTCCTAAAACATAAACAAACATTATTCCCTCTTAAGGATACGTCAACTCCTTCTACTACAGGTGAGTAAGTCTCCAAAGGTCGAGCATCCGGTAGATTGCGTAGTGACGTTGTCCACTTAAAAAACACAAACCAATAGGAATAGTTTAGCCGAACTACGACAACTCTGATTCTCATGTCCAGATGAGATACGTAGGCACGAGATGCGATGTCTTGTCGAGTTTGACTAACAACTAACACTAATTCTTTTCTCTCGCCCTCGTTGCGATTGAGACCTCCCCTTTCTCTTGCCCTAGTTGCAATCGAGACCTTTCTTCTACCTGTGTCTTCGTTTTGTATTGTTGTGTGCTTGGAAGCTGATGTAAGTCCATCGAGTGGCATTCGGGTTCCAGTGTGCGTGTGTTTTGGGTTCGGATGCTGATGTAAGCCCAGTGATTGGCATTCAGGCTCCACGTTTGCCTCCTTGTGTGTGTTTTTGGTTCGGATGCTGATGTAAGTCCAGTAATTGGCATTCAGACTCCACGTTTGCCTTTGCCTGTGTTTGTTTGAGTGCGTGTTAGCCGAGCTACGAATGCTCTGATTCTCCTTCGTCCAAAGGAGATACGTATGCATAGGATGCGACATCCTAGCGAGCATGTGTCGTTTCCCCTGTCCGAACTACTTTGACTCTGATGTCTATGCCTGATAGACTAAGTAGGCCCAGGATACGATGTTCTGCCGAGTCAGTCTTGTTTGTTTCCTTGTGTCTCTTTCAGCCTGTGTAGATGTTTATTTGAGCAGTGTTTTAGCAACCATTTTCCTTCCTATTGTGCGTGGATCCCGTCGAGTACGACGGATGCGTAGGGGTGCTAATACCTTCCCTTCGCATAACCGACTCCCGATCCCATTCTCTTTGGTCGCGAGACCATGCTTTTTCCCAGGTTTACTCTGAGCGTTTCCTTTCCCTCTTTAGGGATAAATAACGCACGGTGGCGGCTCTGTTGTTCTTTTTTCCCGCCGGTTTTTCGCGTAATGCGACAGCTTCGATAAACGTTGAGTTTTTCCCAATCGTCCGTTGACGTTTGGTTGTATTATCTTTTCCCCAGTAACTTCTCCTTCTCCGTTGGTGTCGGTAAACGTCGAGCTTCTCCTTCTCCGTTGGTGTCGATAAACGTTGAGCTTCTCCTTCTCCGTTGGTGTCGATAAACGTCGAGCTTCTCCTTCTCCGTTGGTGTCGATAAACGTCGAGCTTCTCCTTCTCCGTTGGTGTCGATAAACGTCGAGCTTCTCCTTCTCCGTTGGTGTCGATAAACGTTGAGCTTCTCCTTCTCCGTTGGTGTCGATAAACGTTGAGCTTCTCCTTCTCCGTTGGTGTCGATAAACGTCGAGCTTCTCCCGTTCGTCCGTTGACGTCTGGTTGAGTTTTCCCATTCATCCGTTGATGTCTGGTTACCTCTCATTTGGTTTCGATAAACGTCGAGTTTTTCCTAGTTGTCCGTTGATATCTAGATGTATCTCTTTTCCATTCATCCGCTGATGTTTGGTTACCTCTCTGTTGGTTTCGATAAACGTTGAGTTTTTCCCATTCGTCCGTTGGCGTATGGTTGTATCCCTTTCTTCCCAGTTCATCTGCTGATGCCTGGTTACCTCTCCGTTGGTTTCGATAAACGTCGAGTTTTTCCTGGTCGTCCTTTGACGTCTGGTTGTGGTTTTTTTCTCATTCATCGTCTTTCGAGATCTGGATGCGACTGTACCCTTGAGGAAAAATCAAAATCCCCAGTAATACATATCAGATCCCAGTGGAAGCTTCCGTTGGTGAATTTTCCTTTCTTGGATCCCCGCAGTGTGCAAATTTCTACAGTTCTTCGGTATTCAATCCCTGTTTACCCTGAAGGTCTGACAGCCATTGCTCTCATCCATTCGGGTTCCCAGTTGATTGAATAGGGGCAGCTGTAGCACCTTAAATTTGAACCTCCCATTTTGTACATTCATTTTCGTTTTAGGTCATTAGCATTAGCATTGTCCACTGCATAGCATTGCATTGTCCATTGCCTAGTGCAAGTCATCAGTCAAGACTGGTCAGGAGATCCAGTTGTGCAAGCAAGCAAGTGCATAACCCAAGGAAGCAAAGCCCTAGGGTTGGTTCATTGAGTTCATATGACCTAGGGATCATTTTGAAGTGGTTTGGCCAAATGTTGGATGTTCAGAGATTATCAGTCAAGATGCAATTCATCTGAAACCCTAGAAAGTCAACAGAAGTCAACTGTCAATTCAATCATGGATTTGAAGGTGGGAGATGGTTAGAGATGCCTCATTCATGTCCATGCAAGTCTCATTTGACATTTCAAACATCAACAATGAAGAATTTGAGGTCAGATGAAACGTTTCCAAAAATAGTAAGTGACCTGTAATTTGGAATTGCCAAAAATGGAAAGGTCTTCTCCTCAAGTTTACATCCTCGAACGAGCTTTAAATGGAATTTTGTCCAACATGAAAGTTGTAGATATGTCTCTCCCATTTCCAAAAAGTCCAAGAACATCCATTTCTCATGTGTGGTTGAAAAGATATGGATCAATCATGGCCAAGTGAATTTGAACTTCAAGCATGCATAACTTTTTAACCATAAGGCCAAATGAGATGGCTCTTTTTGCAACATTTTTCTCTTGATCTCTACTATCAAAATCATGCATCATAAGCCATGCATTTCCATCACAAAAATATTTGGTTTTTCATTTGAATTTTGGAGGGAAATTACAAATTTGAAAATTATGCATTGTTTTCACTTCCCACCACTTGCCTTGGCTCTAAAACAACATTTCAAGTGATTCCCAAAGCAATTTCGTGCACTGTAGCATTGGCATGCATGCATAAGGGGTGAATTGGCAAATTTGCATCAACACCTCATTTTCACTAATTCCATTTGCATTAGCTTAATTGTGATTAACAAGCATCATTAGCAGCTCATATATAAGCTAAAGCCTAACAGAAATTGGATTAACACTTCATAATTTCCAGATCTGAAACTTTTCTCCACTTTGCTCTCAAACTTTTTCTTCAAATTTCTTCATAAACCTTGCTTTGTTCTTGATCAATCCTTGATCCACAAGCATAATTGGACATTTTAGAAGCAAGATCCATCAATTTTTGAGCTGATTTGAAGACTGTTGAAGCTCACCTCCATCAATGGCAGTTGGATTTTCTGGCCAAATCAAGCTTGATTAACACTCAAACTTTCCTCCATTCATTCAAGAGCTGAGGAGCAACTGTTTCTGCATTTCAGGACTTGAATCTACCTGTTTCACTTCTGCACTTCCAACAAGGTTAGATTTCGAATGTCACGATTCATGAAATTGATGTATGCATGTTGTAGATCCTTTAATGCTGGTCACACTGAACTTTAGATCCTTGAAATCCATGCAGAAATGAAGTAGTTATGTTGATTTTAGGTTTGATACATGAAAATGTATGGCTTTGAATCTTTTGATACATGTTGATTTAGAACAAATTGATCATTGATTGTTGATGTATGATGAAAGACGAGTCCAATGGTATGCTGGTTGTGAATTTCTGAGCACTTTTGTTCTTGAGCTCAAGAACACGTATGAACATTGTATGAATGTTAGGGTTTCTGTCCAGAAACCGTGTTTGATCTTGCCTGACGTTGGTTTGTATGCATTTTCATGTTAGCTGAGGGAGCCCCTATAGGTCCCCATGGGCTCAAGATGATTGGGTATGTGGAAAACCTTGAGAGGTTGGGTTTTCCCCTCGGAAAGGAACTTGTGACTTATTTGATCTTGCAATCGTTGCCATATAGATTCAATCAATTTGTCCTCAATTTCAATATGAATGATATGGACAAATCTCTTCCTGAACTGCTAGCCATGTTAAGAACTGCTGAGCAGAATTTGAAGTCAAAAGGGAAATCCATTCTGATGATCGGAAATGGAAAGAGACAGAACAAGAGACCCACCAAGCAGGGTGATAAAGGGAAAGGCAAGGAAGTTGCCAAACCCAAACCCACTGCTGCTGCTTTGAAGCCTAGTGGAGGCATAGCAAAAGAAGGCACCTTCTTCCATTGCGGTAAGACCGGACACTGGAAGAGAAACTGTCCAAAGTACCTGGAAGATAAGAAGAAGGGAGTAGAGACTTTAACTTCGGGTATTTTTGTTATTGAAATTAATTTATCTACTTCTGCATCATGGGTATTAGATACTGGATGCTGTTCTCACATTTGTACCAATGTGCAGGGGCTAAAAAGGAGTAGAAATTTGGCAAAAGGTGAAGTTGACCTACGAGTTGGCAATGGAGCAAAGCTTGCTGCTTTAGCCGTAGGAACTTATGTATTGACTTTACCTAGTGGTTTAATAATTCAGTTAGAGAACTGTTATTATGTACCTGAAATTAGCAGGAATATTATTTCTGTTTCTTGTTTGGACAAGTTTGGTTTTTCATTTATAATAAAGAACAATTGTTGCTCAATTTATTTGAATGATATATTCTATGCTACTGCACAAATGAACAATGGACTATATTGCCTTGATCTTGAAATGCCTATTTATAACATTAATACTAAAAGGATGAAACCTAATGAGTTAAATCCAACTTACCTTTGGCATTATCGATTAGGCCACATAAATGAGAAACGCATTTCCAAACTCCATAAAGATGGACTCTTGGACTCTTTTGATTATGAATCATATGAGACATGCAGATCTTGTTTAATTGGAAAGATGATAAAGTCTCCATTCACAGGAAATGGCGAAAGAGCTAATGATCTTTTGGCCCTCATACATACTGATGTATGTGGACCACTGAACATACCAGCCAGAGGAGGTTTTCAGTACTTCATCACATTTACTGATGATTTCAGTAGATATGGGTATGTGTATTTAATGAAACACAAATCAGAGTCCTTTGAAAAGTTCAAGGAATTCATGAATGAATTACAAAACCAACTAGGTAAGAATATTAAAATTCTTCGATCAGATCGAGGTGGTGAGTATTTAAGCCTAGAGTTTGATGACCATCTGAAAGAGTGTGGGATCCTATCCCAACTTACTCCTCCTAGAACACCCCAATGGAATGGTGTATCTGAGAAAAGAAATTCAACCCTGTTAGACATGGTCCGATCCATGATGAGTCACGCCGATCTCCCAAACTCCTTTTAGGGACATGCACTATTGACGGCAGCTTACACACTTAACCGTGTTCCATCCAAAAAGGTTGAGAAGACACCATATGAGATATGGGGTGGTAAGAAACCACATATGTCTTACATGAAGATTTGGGGTTGCAAAGTTTATGTGAAACGACAAATTTCAACTAAGCTTGAGCCCAAATCTGACAAATGCTTATTTGTGGGATATCCTAAAGAAACAAGAGGGTATTACTTCTACAATCCTTCTGAGGGCAAAGTGTTTATCGCTCGAACTGGAGTTTTCCTAGAAAAGGATTTTATTTCCAAAGGAATCAGTGGGAGGAAAGTAGATCTTAAAGAAATTCAAGAATCACAAAGCATCGATACACCTATGGAGGAATTAGAGCAGGAAACACAAGTAGTTATGGAAGAGCAACCTGCTCAAGTAGAACAAGACCAACGTAGGTCAAGCAGGATACGTCACCTACCTGAGAGATATGGATATCTCATAACTGATCAAGGTGATGTATTACTCATGGATCAATATGAGCATGTGACCTACCAAGAGGCCATAACTGGTCCCGAGTCTGAGAAGTGGCTAGAAGCCATGAAATCTGAAATGGGTTCCATGTTCATAAACCAAGTTTGGACCTTGTTAGAGCCTCCTGTAGGAGTTAACCCTATAGGATGCAAGTGGGTCTTCAAAAAGAAGACTGACATGGATGGTAAGGTACATACCTATAAGGCAATACTGGTTGCAAAAGGATATAAACAAATTCATGGGGTTGACTATGATGAAACATTTTCACCAGTTGCAATGCTTAAATCTGTTCAGATTTTACTTGCTATCGCTGCATATCATGATTATGAAATATGGCAGATGGATGTCAAAACTGCTTTCCTTAATGGGAATCTTCTTGAGGATGTGTACATGACACAACCTGAAGGATTTGACATACCAGAAGAAGCCCAAAAGATATGTAAGTTACAAAGATCAATCTATGGATTGAAGCAAGCTTCCAGAAGCTGGAATCTTCGTTTTGATGAAGCAGTAAAACAATATGGATTCATCAAGAACGAAGATGATCCTTGTGTATACAAGAAGGTTAGTGGGAGCATATGATCATTTTCCTGGTATTATATGTAGATGACATATTACTCATTGGAAACGATGTCCCTACCCTGTGTAGCACCTCAAATTTGCACCTCCCATTTTGTACATTCATTTTCGTTTTAGGTCATTAGCATTAGCATTGTCCACTGCATAGCATTGCATTGTCCATTGTCTAGTGCAAGTCATCAGTCAAGACTGGTCAGGAGATCCAGTTGTGCAAGCAAGCAAGTGCATACCCCAAGGAAGCAAAGCCCTAGGGTTGGTTCATTGAGTTCATATGACCTAGGGATCATTTTGAAGTGGTTTGGCCAAAGGTTGGATGTTCAGAGATTATCAGTCAAGATGCAATTCATCTGAAACCCTAGAAAGTCAACAGAAGTCAACTGTCAATTCAATCATGGATTTGAAGGTGGGAGATGGTTAGAGATGCCTCATTCATGTCCATGCAAGTCTCATTTGACATTTCAAACATCAACAATGAAGAATTTGAGGTCAGATGAAAAGTTTCCAAAAATAGTAAGTGATCTGTAATTTGGAATTGTCAAAAATGGAAAGGTCTTCTCCTCAAGTTTACATCATCAAGCGAGCTTCAAATGGAATTTTGTCCAACATGAAAGTTGTAGATATTGCTCTCCCATTTCCAAAAAGTCCAAGAACATCCATTTCTCATGTGTGGTTGAAAAGATATGGATCAATCATGGCCAAGTGAATTTGAACTTCAAGCATGCATAACTTTTTAACCATAAGGCCAAATGAGATGGCTCTTTTTGCAACATTTTTCTCTTGATCTCTACTATCAAAATCATGCATCATAAGCCATGAATTTCCATCACAAAAATATTTGGTTTTTCATTTGAATTTTGGAGGGAAATTACAAATTTGAAAATTATGCATTGTTTTCACTTCCCACCACTTGCCTTGGCTCTAAAACAACATTTCAAGTGATTCCCAAAGCAATTTCGTGCACTGTAGCATTGGCATGCATGCATAAGGGGTGAATTGGCAAATTTGCATCAACACCTCATTTTCACTAATTCCATTTGCATTAGCTTAATTGTGATTAACAAGCATCATTAGCAGCTCATATATAAGCTAAAGCCTAACAGAAATTGGATTAACACTTCATAATTTCCAGATCTGAAACTTTTATCCACTTTGCTCTCAAACTTTTTGTTCAAATTTCTTCATAAACCTTGCTTTGTTCTTGATCAATCCTTGATCCACAAGCATAATTGGACATTTTAGAAGCAAGATCCATCAATTTTCGAGCTGATTTGAAGACTGTTGAAGCTCACCTCCATCAATGACAGTTGGATTTTCTGGAAAAATCAAGCACGATTAACACTCAAACTTTCCTCCATTCATTCAAGAGCTGAGGAGCAACTGTTTCTGCATTTCAGGACTTGAATCTACCTGTTTCACTTCTGCACTTCCAACAAGGTTAGATTTCGAATGTCACGATTCATGAAATTGATGTATGCATGTTGTAGATCCTTTAATGCTGGTCACACTGAACTTTAGATCCATGAAATCCATGCAGAAATGAAGTAGTTATGTTGATTTTAGGTTTGATACATGAAAATGTATGGCTTCGAATCTTTTGATACATGTTGATTTAGAACAAATTGATCATTGATTGTTGATGTATGATGAAAGACGAGTCCAATGGTATGCTGGTTGTGAATTTCTGAGCACTTTTGTTCTTGAGCTCAAGAACACGTATGAACATTGTATGAATGTTAGGGTTTCTGTCCAGAAACCGTGTTTGATCTTGCTTGGCGTTGGTTTGCATGCATTTTCATGTTAGTAAGCATGTACTGGTCCACGTGTGTCCGGCGTGTCAAGATGATTGGTCCAGAGCGCTTCACATTGCCACATGTGCTTTAATGAAACGGTGTGTTTCATTAAGAAACGCGCCACATTCAAAAATCCACTCGGTTCGATCCTTGGTGGAGACATTTCCAAATAGGCCATTTGCATTTTATTTCCATTTCTCATCCATTCATGAACATGCTTCATTCATGATTTTTATTTTTTCTCTTCACTTAGAAAATTCATAACTCATTGATGGATGATCCAAATGACCTGGGAATTTTAACCCAATGCTCTTGAAACTTTGCATTCTTAAACTAGACATCTTTAGGGACATTTTGGTGTTGAGTTTGCATTTTTAGCATTTCTGGTTGTTGAGATATGATCTGGTTAATGTAGGTGTGACAATGTGTGTCACACCTTTTCTTTCTCAACTTGTTGATTTTCTTTGCCATGCCAAATTAATGCTAATTGATGTGATTTTTCGCATGATGGTTCTTCTGGATGTTAGGATCGATCATGATTTTTTGTGGAATTTTTAGATTCATTTATGATTTTTTTGGAATTTTCCTTTCTGGCTTGTCATTTGTGGACTTTTGAATAGTCATGAACTTCAATGATTTGTGAAATGCTGGTTGTTTATCATATGGATTTGAAATTTTGCACTTTGTTTCTAGACACTTTGAAGTTTATTATGGCTTTGGTTTGATGTCTTTATCATGTTTGGATTCTGTTTTAGGCTTGTGCTAAGTTGATGCATCTAATTGTGCCCTATTTGAGCTTATTTTGCTTACCTTGACTTGATGAATTTGATTGCCATGCTTTAACTTGTCCAAATGCCTTGAACTTTGGTGTGTTGGTCATGTGATGCGTGCTGTTTATCCATGATTTTTCTTGAGATTTATTGAATCATTTTTGAATTGATGTGGATTTGTTCATTCTGTTGCTTCAATGAGCTTCCAACTTGTATGCTTTGCCTTATTTGACTTGTGAAATGATTTTGGTGCATGATATGAATGTGAGACTTTTTGCTATGTGTCAATAATTGTTTGAAGTTTCATCATGTCAAATTTCATGTTCTGTTTTGAATTATTTCTCCCTCTTTGACCCTAGGCCTTGTCCTAGTGGTTGGTGCTTATGTTTGAGCTTTGTTTTCAGGATAAGAAGCATATGGCCTTGAGGAGATTGATTCATTGGCTTGAGTGGCCTATTTGGTTGATGTTGATTAACATTGAGTTGTTTTGTAGGTGATTTAGCTCATTTGAGTTGAGCTTGTGCCTTGCACATTGTAGCTTGCACTTGTTGTCTGTTTGACTATGTCTGTTGACTTTTGGATTGTCTGTTTGACTTTGTGAGTTGTGTACTGACTGAGTTAGATTGTTTTCAGGTACATTAGTTGCTAAAGTTCTTTTGAACTTGCTTTGTGCTTGTGCTTGGTTGCTTAACCAATTAGGTATAACCTCTCTTCTTCATGTAGTCTGGAAGACCTGGCATGTTATGTGGTCTGGCACCTGTCTGAAGTCCTCCTTAAGAGGCAATGTCTTTGTGTGTTTATTTTTGTGCTAAGCAGGAAAAGTCCTTTGATAAGGCAATTGGCAGACAAAAGAGATGTGTAGTCCATCTCCTGCTACTCAGTGTGTCACTCATCTTGCTCACACCACCTGTGTTGATGCATAGTGAGTAAAAGCCCAAGATCTTATAGAGTCTAATTCTTGTGGAGAAGAGTTCCTACTTTCTGAACTCCCACACCTTCTATTATTCAAAGCTCTCCCTGACCAGGGATAAGAGCTGTGAGGCACACCCCTCATCTCCATTTCATCTGCTTCACCCTAACTCTCAATGTTAGGGTTAAGAGCTAACATCACCCTGATACAGTGGCTTGTTTGTCGAGGTTGACATGACCCCTTGACTAAAGCCTAACCCTGTGTGAGCCCACTTTGTTTGTATATAGTGTGTACTATTTGTGTGTATGCTTGCTCTTGTGCTTTGCCTGTGCTGCTTAGGATAGCTTGCTCCCTGTGCAAGTTAGATAGAAACTTCAACCTAGGACCATGGTGAATTTGCATGATAACTATTAGGCTCGAGTTAGTCTCCCTTCTAGTATGTCATTTCCCAGTCTCTGGTTAGGTTAGAAGTTCTTTCCCTGCGTAGGGGAACTACGTCGCCCTAATCCTCATACCAGATGAGGTACGTAGGCAGGAGATGAGCTGATCTCTCCGGGCGCCCTTTTGTTTTCAACCCCTTTTGTGTCTGGTTTGTTTTGTTTGGAGTCTGACGTAAGTCCAGCGATTGGCAGTCGGTTTCCAGCGTGCGTTTGTTGGTTCGGAGTATGATGTAAGTCCAGCGATTGGCATTCGACCTCCATGTTTGCCGGTTTGTGTGGAGTCTGACGTAAGTCCAGCGATTGGCAGTCGGTTTCCTGTGTGGTTTTGTTTGGCGTGCGTTAGCCGAGCTACGAGTGCTCTGATTCTTCTTTAGTCCGAGAAGATACGTATGCATAGGATGCGACATCCTAGCGAGCATGTTTCCCCCTGTCCCGAACTACGTCGACTCTGATGTCTGTGTTTGACAGACTACGTAGGCCCAGGATGCGATATCCTTCCGAGTTAGTTTCTTTTGTCTTTCCTGTGTCTCTTTCAGCCAGTGTGATGTTTGAGCAGTGTTTAGCAACCTTTATCCTTCCTTTTGTGCGTGGATCCCGTCGAGTACGACGGATGCGTAGGGGTGCTAATACCTTCCCTTCGCATAACCGACTCCCGATCCCATCTCTCTCTGGTCGCGAGACCATGTCTTTTCTAGGTTTACTTCGAGCGTTTCCTTTCCCTCTTTTGGGATAAATAACGCACGGTGGCGGCTCTGTTGTTTTCGTTTCCCGTCGGTTTTTCGCGTAATGCGACAGCTGGCGACTCTGCTGGGGATTTGAGAAGTTGACCTCTTGCTGGTCCATCTTCCCTAAGCGAGTCTCTCCTAGCGCTCTCTAGGATAGGGTTTAGGTTGCTTGTGTTGCTCTATTTATCGCATTTATGATTATTATGTTGTATATATTTGCATATCTGTTTGCATGCATCATACTATCATTGTGCTGTCTTCCTGTACAGGTTGCTCCTGTGATTTGGGGTGGGTGTTCTGAGTGGGGCTAAAACCCAGGCCCGAGTATACACCTAGGATTAGCGTGGTCTCATGTTGCCTCTCATGTTAGGTCAACATGTTTTTGGCGACGTGACATACCACAAGCCGGACGAGGTTCATTTGAGAGTGCTCTTCCTTTGTGGAGTATCCACTTTGGTTGATTCACCTCATCTGAGCTATTGACTTCGGTGACCGATCTTTCCCGGATCTTTGGTTTAGACGATCTTAAGAGAGCTGCAACGGCACACCCGAAAGGGCAAACCCGTTGAGTATCTTTGCCTGATTGTCGAGACCATTATCCGCCCTAGGATGACCTTGTTAGAATTCACCTGTGAGGGGAGGGTTTGATCTTTGCAGATACAGTTTCTGCCAGTGATGCTGCGTTGGTGACTTTGGTTCAGTCGAATTTATGGACATTTATTTCTGGGACGCCGGAGTTCTGTCCGTAGTTTATCAGCGGGTTCCGTTTATTTCGGATCCCTGGGCTGGATTTGAAGGTACCTGTTCAGAGGATCTGGTTGTCATCCGTTCAGTGGATCTCTTGGGATGATAGTGATATATTCCCCGGTTCCGTTTATTTCGGAACTCCCCAAGTTGGATTTATGGTTACTCGGGCCCTCAGATGATTGTAATCAGTTCAGAGACCGGTCCAGCACAGTTGATCCTAAGATGACTTGGAAGATGGCACAGTGACCTGCCTGCATGCATTTGCATCATGCCCATTTCGCATTCATCTGCATTTAACCCATGTCTATCCGTGCTCAGGGTCCATTTTTGATTGAGATTCTGGTCGAGAGACATCCGGATGTCAGAATGTTGTTGATGAAATATTATCCATCTCAAGGAAGCCAGAATCAAAGGACAAAATATTCCTCATACGGATAGACATTGCATGTGTGAGTCATACTAACCTGTTTACTGTTTTGTAGGTGTCAGTATCTAACCAGTGCACATAGCTCTCCTGCTCAGACGTCCTGCCAGACTCAACTAATCCAAGATGATGGATCCACCCAATGCCGACATTCTCGAATTGAAAGAGATGATGAGAGAGTTGTTCAAAGTCGTGCAAGGGCTCGCCTCGGGGCAGAAAGCAATGGCTGAGAGGTTGGAGAGGATTGAAAGCTGGATGATAAAGGAGAAAGTTCAGGGAAAGGCTCCGTCATCCATAGTAAAGAAACCCTCTGGCAATGGTCAACCCGAGAAGAAGGTTGAGTCAAGTGGTGTGCAGGCCAAAAAAGAACGCGGTAAGGATCGTTACCACCCTTATGCTGCCACTGTAACCACTCCTGTTGGTAATCCACCTGTACAACAGCAACAACCGCCACCTCAACAGAAGGCGCAGAAATCTAAGAGCCAAGTGAAGAAGGGGAAGACGGATCGTCAGTTTGATAAGCCACCCGTGACTTATGCTCTTCTGTTCAAAAGGTTGAGGGATCTTGGGTTAGTTCGGCCTAGGATATTGATTCCTGTGGAACAGCAGCAGAGGCCCCCAAACTACGATGAGAATGCTAAGTGCGAGTTCCATTCTGGGGCACCCGGACATAACATTGAAGGTTGTAGAACTTTTAAGCATGTCGTCCAGGACATGATGGATTCCAAAGCCATCAGTTTGGCGCAGATAATGAATGAGGATGTCAACCCCGTACCCAGGCAGGGTTCTGTAAAAGTGAAAATGATGTCGAAGGACAAGAGTGGAATAAAGGTGACTGAGGGGGATCAGTTAAAAACTTCAGTGTCTGTGGTCTCAAAACATCTGATGAAGAGTGGAGTTTTCCCTAGTATTGATAACTGTTGTGTGGATGTCGCCACAAATGGGTGTGTAGTGATGAGGGAGACGACTCAGAAGATGTCGGAAGTAGAAATGGACGGCGGAAAATCTGAAACATTAAATCAGGGTGTTGTGATGAAGAGTGGAGCTTTCCCTAGTATTGATAATTGTTGTGTGGATGTCGCCACAAATGGGTGTGTAGTGATGAGGGAGACGACTCAGAAGATGTCGGAAGTAGAAATGGACGGCGGAAAATCTGAAACACTAAATCAGGCTGTTGAAACCATCAAGGTGGAAAACACCCTTGTTGCTGAGAAAGAGAAGAAGTTGTCCATTTCTTCTTACAAACAGGCCCTGGAAGTGGTGAAGAACGGAGGAGCCCTAGGCTGGGGGAAGATCATAGACATTGTGGTGAAAGCGGACATGTTCGGGGTTGGCTATCAGCCAGATCAAGAGTCGTCTAGACAGAACAGAGGATGTCGTCCACCGTTTACATTCGTTAGTGCCGGAATGCTGGATCCAGGTCACGCCTGTACAGTGGGTGGAGAGATCGATAGTGACCGCGAGCTTGAGTTGTGGATAAAATCGTGCGTACCAGGGAACTGGAAGGCCTCAAAGATCACCACTGTCACTCATCCAGAAGAGTAGTATTTCTGTGTTTCAATTTTGTTTGCATGAAAGCCATACTTTTTGCCCGAAACGTAATGGTCCATTGTAAGGGCCATCTCACGTGTTTCATTATGCAACATTTTTGCATCAGTAATAAATGGATGTTTTTGTGATTAAAAGCGGTGTTCCCTGTTTTTCAATTATTTTTGCAGTTTAAAAAATAAAAATGGCAATGTTTATTTTCATTTTTCTTTCCTTTTGATTTGTCTTGTTCCGACTTCGAAAGTGACTATCCTCCTTATCTCATTGATAACAATTCGGTTACACCTCTGTATGACTTCGACAATCCGATCTATCATGCCGAAGAATAAGGCGAAGAAGATTGTGATCTGCTGGAATTAGCCAGGTTGTTAAGACAAGAGGAGAGGGTGATTCAACCGCACGAGGAGCGATTCAAGATTGTTATTCCAAGCACCGCCGAGGTCAGAAAAGAAGTGAAAGTTGGGACCGCTTCAGGGGCAAATGTCAAGAGCAGAATGGTAGCATTGCTAAAAGAGCATGTGGATGCCTTCGCCTGGCCGTGTCAGGGTCGGATACCGATGTCGTTGGGCACAAGCTACCATGGAGAGAAGACTGTCCTCTAGTGAAACAGAACGCCGGTGCCACGTATCAGAGTGACTTTGTTTCATGATATGATTCATCGTGGAATCAAATGCTATGTTGATGACATGATAGCAAAGTCCCAAGCAGAAGAGGGGCATCTGGTGGATCCGGGACAAGTCGTTTGACCGGGTTGAGACAACTCAGACTGAGGTTGAGTTCGAATCAGTGCACTTGTGGAGTGCTGTCCGATAAACTGCTGAGGTTTATTATGAGCGGATAAGAGGAATCGAGGTCGATCCTGCAAAAAAAAAAAAAAAAAAAGAAGAAAAGGAAAAAGCAATGCAAGAAATGCCTGAACCGAAAACGAAAAGAGATCAAACGGTCAGGTGGATAATGGTTGCCAAGGGGCATTGAAAAAAGAATAAGTTGCAGGAACCTCTCATTCTGATGCTTCCCGTGGAAGGAACAACTGTTAATCTGGTACTTGACGGCCCTCGAGGGGTCTATGAGGTGCGTATTGTGTCAGCATGACGAGTCTGGTCGAAAAGAGTATGCAATTTACCTTAGCAAAAAGTTTATCGACTATGAAACAATACATTCACTGTTCGAGAAAACTTGCTGTACTTTGGCATAGGCTGCTCGCCGACTGAGACAGTATATGCTGGTTCATACCACTTTGTGGATTTCTAAGATGGATCTGATCAAGTATGTGCTTGAGAAGCTAGCATTGACTGGACGGGTGGCGAGATGGAAAATAATTCTAACTGATTCGTGATATACAGTAACCCATTGAGGATTATCAACCAAGGAAGTTTGAGTTCCCTGATGAGGATATCTCGAGGTGCTCAAATCGAAAGATTGTGAGGAACCGATCCCGGAGGAGGGGCCTGGCCCTGAATCCGAACGGATTCTGATGTCTGATGGGGAGGTTAATGTGGATGAGTCAGTGCCGTGTTGGTTACGCAAAAAAAGATCCCACATTCCTTTCATTGCCCGGATAACATGTGAATGCACCAACAATGGTGGCTGAGTACGAAGCTTGTATCCTGGGTATCGATCTTCGGTGCGTACGTCTACTGGGGCAACGCCGCGCTCGCTCGTGTATGGGATAGAAGTGGTATTACCTACTGAAGTCTAGATCCCATTGTGGAGAATCCTAATGAATGAGAAATTAGAGAAGGCTGAGTGGATAAGGACTCGGTATGAAGAGTTGAGCCTGACTGAGGAAAAAGGGCTGACAGTTATTTATCATGGGGCAGTTGTACCCAGTGAATGAAGCGTGTTGTTAACCAAGAAGTGGGACCTCGTGTGTACCACGTGAGAGGGCTGGTATTGAAAAGGATCCTTCCTCCTCAACGATCGTAGGGGCAAGTGGATATACAGTTATGGATCCCATTCGTGGTCAAAAAGGTTTTCTCTGGTAGAGCCTTGTTGTCGACAACCACGGATGATGAAGATTTTCCATCCCCTGTGAATGCGGACGCAGTTGGAAGATACTTCATAAAAGAGACCCGCTGGACAAAAAGAATAAAAGAGTCCAGGCAAAAAGGGGCATCCCGGCGAACCAAAAAAGAAAAAAGAAAAGGTTCGGGCAAAAGTTAGGGATAAAAGAATGAAAAGAATTTGTACACCCGGCAAGTCGAAAACCCCACATGGGCGACTTGGGCAAAAAAGGGTATCCCGGTGGACTGAAAACCCGAAAGGGCGGTCCAGGAAAAAGAGGGAATGAAACGAACAACTGCGTCTAGCATGATCGTTTGTGCTTTGGATATAACTGGGATAATCCCTGACAGAGATCGATCGGAAGCGTCTTGTTCAGAAGACAGAAAGTGCGGAAAGTCTTGAGGACATATGGGGTGTAACTGAGTTGAAACCCGATGAGATCACGGTTTCACATTGCCATTAGGGTAGATTTTTTTCCTTTTGTGCGCGATCACCTCTTTTCAGGGATTGCTTCCTGTGTGTTGCTCGGTTTTGAGCCATCTTTTTCAGTCAATAAAATGCGTGTTCAGTCAAATAAATTTTGTTTTTGTTTTCATTACCGCTTTGATTGCGAAAACATCCGTTTATTTTTTATAAGAATACTTGCATTTTGTAACATAGAGGTCCCTTCCGATGCATGCTTATAAGGTTGAAAGCGTGAAATCTTATTCGGAAGTTTGAGTGACCAAGGTGTTGAAATGTTGGCACGCCTGGGGCACGCTTTTATCTAACGATCTCTTTTGCAGGTGCTGTTAGCTATGTTCACTCGCTCGCAGTTTGTGATGGATAACCTTTTGACAAGAGATCCCCGCAGAGTCCAATCAGGGGCAAGGGATAGAAGAACGGTGAAAAGACGGCGAAAGAAGGACGACGATCCTAGAGGGTAATCAAGAAGACTCTTCAAAGTCTGAGGACTGGAAAGTTTGTATGAATCCCAGGAGTTCGATCTCCGTGGAGCACGGAGGAGTCGGGAATACAAGGTGATGAATCAGAAAAGTCCAGACGAGTCTGGAAGTTCTCAAAAGTGGAAAGTCGACACTGTGATGGGATGGTGAACACCAGTGTTCGACGAATCGACGGGCGGTCCGTGTCCAATAGGCCGTATCTCCCCAGTGAGAGTGTTACCTCCCTAGCAGAGTCGAGATCGGTGTCTTCTCAGCAAGTCTGAAGATTACTGTCTTCCCAGCAGAGTTTGTGTTGATAGTTTTCCCCTAGCAAGGTCCCCAGGCGGATCGGGTTCGGCAAAAATTATCCCCAGTAGAGATAAGCATTGGTTATCTCCCTTAGCAGGAGTAATCCCCAAGCAGTTCGGGTTCGATGGAGGTCATCCCCGGCAAGGGTTGTCTTTCCCCAGCAGGGTGGAAATTGACGTGGCGTTGAAATTCTCAGCATTGTTCCTGGAGCTCCCCGGTGTTGTCTCTGGAAGGAGATGTGTTTTTATGCATTCATCATTTAGATAAGCATAGCATATTGCATCGTTAGTGCGTAGCATTTCCATGATCATGGGGCATTGCGAACATATCCATTAGTCCTAGGTCATGGTGACCACCCGAGAATGGGTTGTCGGAAGAGTTTAACATCGCGCCATTGGATTGATTTCAGAATTGGGTTCCCCAACAGGTTAGAAAGGTGTTTTCCTAACAAGTGACTCCTTAGTTGAGCAGGTATCCTCAGCAGTGTTACTCCCCAGAATTGGTAGTATCTTGCAAGCTTGGATTGATTCCCCTAGCAGATGTGGGTGTGTCTGATCTCTCCATATAGAGTCGACCCCTTAGGCAGAAAGTGTCTGTCATTTCCTTCTGCACTCCCCACTGAGTTGTATCCTCGTGGATGACGGTTGTTTTCGTTCCCTCCCTACACACATAACGGGATGGATTTTCCCTATTGAGTTCTTTTCTCATTAGGATGAGTCTTGATTCAGTCTGCCTTTTTGGATCGATCCTAAACTGGCTTCCTTGTGGCTGTTTCTTGTGCCTCCATGTGGTATAAATGAATAGTTGCTCACTAACCGACACTCATTCATCTTATCCTCAGCGGAATTTGTTGGCTTCTACCTACTAACCGGTAGTTGTAAGTCCTATCTTTGTGGTCTTCTACCTACTAACCAGTAGATGTGAATCCTCTTTTCTCCCCGTTGTGAAGTCAACCCTTGTGCTCATCCTAGTCGATGACGGTTACTTTTATGTGGTTTTCTACCTACTAACTGGTAGATGTAATCCCCTCTTTGTGGTTATCATTATCCAGTTTCGGTATCGATATTCCCTTCCCCTTTCGGATATTTGCTTTGATTAAGCAATCTTATCCCCAGCGGGTCTTCCCCTTCCTTTTGGATAATTGCTCCGAGTAAGCAATTTTATCCTCAGTGGGTACTTTTTTATTCACCGTTTGTCGGTAATGTTTGTGGTTTCCCCTTTTTGATTGGTCATCTTTACATACCTAGTCTGGTATCCCGATGCCTTTCGTTCTCGGTTGGTCTATCCTTTAACAACCTACAACCCGGTTAGGATAATCTTCCATGCGAGTATATTATCTACGTTTTGACGGCTATAGATGATATATCTCATGCGCTCGTTGGTCGAAGTTTTGTCCTTCCCAGTCGAGTAAGATTCGTATTCCTTGTGGAATCGAATGTCCATCCTTTAACAAGTTTGCTTTCGCTCTCTTCAGGATGATGAGTGTTTTGGAACACAAACCAATTCACGTTTTGGTGGGCCACCTGTTTTATGCCTACAACCCGGAATCCTTGGTGTTCCTTCCTGTCCGCTCCCTGTCGTGACTTTGATCCCCAGTGAGCTACCTCTCCGTTGGTTTCGATAAACGTCGAGTTTTTCCTATTTGTCCGTTGACGTATAGTTGTATTCCTTCCCCAGTGAAGTATTCCTCCTCTCCGTTGGTGTCGATAAACGTCGAGTTTTTCCTAGTTATCCGTTAATATCTAGTTGTATCTCTTTCACAGGTCATCCGCTGATGTCTTGTTCTCCTCTCCGTTGGTGTCGATAAACATCGAGTTTTTCCTAGTTGTCCGTTGACATCTAGTTGTATCCTCCCCACAGGTCATCCGTTGATGTCTGTTCACCTCTCCGTTGGTTTCGATAAACGTTGAGTTTTTCCCTAATCGTCCGTTAACGTTTGGTTGTAATTAGATTTTCCCCCAGTAAGTTCTCCTTCTCCGTTGGTGTCGATAAACGTCGAGCTTCTCCTTCTCCGTTGGTGTCGATAAACGTCGAGCTTCTCCTTCTCCGTTGGTGTCGATAAACGTCGAGCTTCTCCTTCTCCGTTGGTGTCGATAAACGTCGAGCTTCTCCCGTTCGTCCGTTGACGTCTGGTCGAGTCTTTCCCATTCATCCGTTGATGTCTGGTTACCTCTCCGTTGGTTTCGATAAAGTCGAGTTTTTCCTAGTTGTCCGTTGACATCTAGATGTATTTCTTTTTCCATTCATCCGCTGATGTCTGGTTACCTCTCCGTTGGTTTCGATAAACATCGAGTTTTTCCTAGTTATCCGTTGATATCTAGTTATATTTTCCCCACAGGTCATTCATTAATGCCTGGTTACCTCTCCGTTGGTTTTGATAAACGTCGAGTTTTTCCTAGTTGTCCGTTGACATCTAGATGTATCTCTTTTCCATTCATCCGCTGATGTTTGGTTACCTCTCCGTTGGTTTCGATAAACGTTGAGTTTTTCCCAATCGTCCGTTGACGTTTGGTTGTATTATCTTTTCCCCAGTAACTTCTCCTTCTCCGTTGGTGTCGGTAAACGTCGAGCTTCTCCTTCTCCGTTGGTGTCGATAAACGTTGAGCTTCTCCTTCTCCGTTGGTGTCGATAAACGTCGAGCTTCTCCTTCTCCGTTGGTGTCGATAAACGTCGAGCTTCTCCTTCTCCGTTGGTGTCGATAAACGTCGAGCTTCTCCTTCTCCGTTGGTGTCGATAAACGTTGAGCTTCTCCTTCTCCGTTGGTGTCGATAAACGTTGAGCTTCTCCTTCTCCGTTGGTGTCGATAAACGTCGAGCTTCTCCCGTTCGTCCGTTGACGTCTGGTCGAGTTTTCCCATTCATCCGTTGATGTCTGGTTACCTCTCCGTTGGTTTCGATAAACGTCGAGTTTTTCCTAGTTGTCCGTTGATATCTAGATGTATCTCTTTTCCATTCATCTGCTGATGTTTGGTTACCTCTCCGTTGGTTTCGATAAACGTTAAGTTTTTCCCATTCGTCCGTTGGCGTATGGTTGTATCACTTTCTTCCCAGTTCATCTGCTGATGCCTGGTTACCTCTCCGTTGGTTTCGATAAACGTCGAGTTTTTCCTGGTCGTCCATTGACCGTCTGGTTGTGGTTTTTTTCTCATTCATCGTCTTTCGAGATCTGGATGCGACTGTACCCTTGAGGAAAAATCAAAATCCCCAGTAATACATATCAGATCCCAGTGGAAGCTTCCGTTGGTGAATTTTCCTTTCTTGGATCCCCGCAGTGTGCAAATTTCTACAGTTCTTCGGTATTCAATCCTTGTTTACCCTGAAGGTCTGACAGCCATTGCTCTCATCCATTCGGGTTCCCAGTTGATTGAATAGGGGCAGCTGTAGCACCTCAAATTTGCACCTCCCATTTTGTACATTCATTTTCGTTTTAGGTCATTAGCATTAGCATTGTCCACTGCATAGCATTGCATTGTCCATTGCCTAGTGCAAGTCATCAGTCAAGACTGGTCAGGAGATCCAATTGTGCAAGCAAGCAAGTGCATAACCCAAGGAAGCAAAGCCCTAGGGTTGGTTCATTGAGTTCATATGACCTAGGGATCATTTTGAAGTGGTTTGGCCAAAGGATGGATGTTCAGAGATTATCAGTCAAGATGCAATTCATCTGAAACCCTAGAAAGTCAACAGAAGTCAACTGTCAATTCAATCATGGATTTGAAGGTGGGAGATGGTTAGAGATGCCTCATTCATGTCCATGTGTCGCATTACGCGAAAAACCGGCGGGAAAACAAGAACAACAGAGCCGCCACCGTGCGTTATTTATCCCAAAAGAGGGAAAGGAAACGCTCAGAGTAAACCTGGGAAAAGACATGGTCTCGCGACCAGAGAGAATGGGATCGGGAGTCAGTTATGCGAAGGGAAGGTATTAGCACCCCTACGCATCCGTCGTACTCGACGGGATACGCACAATAGGAAGCGAAAATGGTTGCTAAAACACTGCTCAAACACACACACACACACTGGCTGAAGGAGACACAAGAAAACAGACGAGACTGACTCGGCAAGATATCGCATCCTGGGCCTACTTAGTCTATCAAGCATATACATCAGAGTCTAAGTAGTTCGGACTGGGGAAACGACACATGCTCGCTAGGATATCGTATCCTATGCATACGTATCTTCTTGGACGAAGAAGAATCAGAGCATTCGTAGCTCGGCTAACACGCACACAAACAAACACAGGCAAAGGCAAACGTGGAGCCCGAAAGCCAATCACTGGTCTTACATCAGCATCCGAACCAGAACACACACAAGAAGGCAAACATGGAGCCTGAATGCCAATCACTGGGCTTACATCAGCATCCGAACCAACAAACACACACAGGAAACCAACTGCCCATCGCTGGACTTACGTCGGACTCCAACCAGAAAAGGAGAAACAACTCACACAAATAAAACAAAAGGGCGCCCTGAGAGATCAGCTCATCTCCTGCCTACGTATCTCATCTGGTATGAGAATCAGGGCGACGTAGTTCCCCTACGCAGGGAAAAAGGACTAGCCTAACCAGATAACAGAGGGAGACACAACACTAGGGAGACTACGACTCGAGCCTAGATGTTGTCATGCAAAGTCGTCCCTAAATTAAGGTTTCTAGCTAACTTGCACAGGAAGCAAGCCTATCCTAAACATGACTTGCACAGGAAGCAAGCCATACCTAACCTAACTTGCACAGGAAGCAAGGGTCTCGATTGCAACTAGGGCAAGAGAAAGGGGAGGTCTCAATCGCAACGAGGGCGAGAGAAGAGAATTAGTGTTAGTTGTTAGTCAAACTCGACAAGACATCGCATCTCGTGCCTACGTATCTCATCTGGACATGAGAATCAGAGTTGTCGTAGTTCGGCTAAACTATTCCCGTTGGTTTGTGTTTTTTAAGTGGACAACGTCACTATGCAATCTACCTGATGCTCGACCTTTGGAGACTTACTCACCTGTAGTAGAAGGAGTTAACGTGTCCTTAAGAGGGAATAATGTTTGTTTGTGTTTTAGGAAAACTCAAGCAAGAAAGGAAGTCCTATACGAAGGAACCGTGCTACCTTAATTGACATGCAAACGAGACTACGCGGAGTCTAGCAAACCTAGGGGATACAATCACACCACACAAGCACATACAGCATGAAATAAACACACCAACAAGGGGCTCAAACATCAAGGCTAGGTTTTAGTTGAGGGGTCATATCAACCTCAACAAACAAACCACTGGAACTGGGTAGTGTTAGCTCTTAACCTTGCCATTGAGGGGCTAAGGTGAAGCAGATGAAAGGTGAGTGAAGATAAGACTTCACAGCTCTTATCCCTGGCCTGGGAGAGCTTAAGACAAGAATGTGTGGGTTCAGAAGGTAGGAACCCTTCTACACATTTGATACTGACTCAACTGTACAATTGTACAAGATCTTGGGTTTGTATCTGCAATGCATCAACACAGTGGTGTGAGCAAAGCATATGACACACAGAATAGCAGGGGATAGGTTGCATATCCCTTGGGTTCTGCCAATTGCCTCTTCACTTAGGAGGTCTTTGACTCTATACAAGGACAAATGTAAACAGTCACAAACATTGCCTCTTAAGGAGGACTTCAGACAGTTGCCTAGCCAAGTAACAGGCCAGGTCTTCCAGACTACATGAAGATTAGAAGTATACCTCAATGCAAATTGCTCTTAAGCAAAGCAAAGCAAAGTTCACAAGGAACTAAAAGCAACTAAAGTACCTGAAATCAGTCAAGCACAGTTAGTATACAAGTCAAAGTTAAATCAGAATGGAACAAAGGTTAACAGTCAACACAAGCAGATAAATGTGCAATGCATAAGGTTCAAGGCATGTGAGCCAAGCAACCTACAAAACAAATAGATTAGTCATGATAAACAAGCACACTCAATCAACTTGTATTGGTCTCATTGGGTAATTGTTGCTTAACCTGAAAACATGAACTCAAATGTAAGTAACAGGACCACTAGGGCAAGCCTAGGGTCAAAAGGGGATGAGAAAGTCAAAACAGCAAATGAAATCCAATCAAAATCATATTCAAACAATCAAGAAACAAACTCAATTGGGTTCACATTCATATCAATCATCATCATCATTTTATAAGCAGAAGAAGTCAAAGCATGGCATATGGAAGCTCATAGAAGTCAACAGCAAGACTTAACTCAAAACCAATCATAAACAAATCCAAAAATCATCAAATAAATCATGGTCAAACATAATCCACAGCATGGTACGCATGTCAAATTTCAGCTCAATTGGACAAGTAGAAGGTAGTCAATGAAAATCAGAAAGGTAAGGCAATTTTAAGCATGCTCAAAGAAGTCAACCAAACATGCATCAACTTGAAAAAATCATAAATCAGTGATAGCATATGAGAAATGAATGGGACTAAAACCATGGCAAAGCTTAAGATGTCTAGTAATCACATATCAAATTTCATGTCCATCTAATAAAGTATGAGGATTTCACAAATGAAATGGGGACAAGTGTCACAAAAAGTCAACATAAGACCAAACAGGGGAGAAAAATCTCAAACAATTGGAAAATGCCATAAACAAATCCACAAAAAATCACATGTAAACTAGACATACTCAAGCTCAGTCATGCAAAAATTCAATCCATTTTGAGGTCAAGAGGCATGGCTATGAAAATCATCAAGTTGCACATCAATGGTGTGACACAAATTGTCACACCCTACTTCAAAAAATCATAACTCAACAACCAGAGATGATAAATTCATAAACTCTACACCAAAATCACCATGAATGTGTCTAGTTTATGCACAAAAAATTTCAAGGTCATTGGATAATGCATCATCATTTCACGAATGTTTTGGAAAAAGGTACAAAAATTGAGTACATGAACAAAACCCTAATACCAATTAAAATCCACTTATCCAAAAAATCAGGAAAATATATGATAATAAACTAGAGATCCAGATGAATACAATGCAAAAATTCTCATGAAAATTGGATCACAAATGGATGAGCTATGAATTTTGTAAGATTGAGTAACAAAATGAAATAAATATTGAAACAAATAAATGATTTAATTAAAATAATTGGGACCGGTGGCATATTGGTAAATATGCTGAACGTTTAATGAAACGCAGCGTATGGTTTTGATGCGTGGCAGCAGGTGATTCGGCATGGCAATGGAATAGTGAATAGTTCATGCAAAACACGTGCACAGAAAATCTGGAAAATGAAGCTAGGGTTTATCGTGTACAGTGTTCATCATCATCTTCTTCACAAATCGAAATTTCTTTTTTTACCCAGAAAACAAAATCAAGCAAACCATTGGAACCGTCAAACATCACACAATGCGAATACAAGGTCCATTTTCACTAAAATCAACTTAAACAACATGAATCGAGCAAGAACTCATTCCAACATCAAACTTTAAAACAGCATAACTTTCAAAATAGCTAACCATTTCATGTGATTTAAAGCTCATTAGAATCAGCAAAGCATAGTCTAACTAAAGCATGACATGATTTAGGAAATGAAGGAACTCGAAAACTTACCAAAAGTAAAGAGCAGCTGAGATTCTGATGTTGTTTGGTGGTTTTGGTTCGAAACAGATGAAGCTCCAAGCTCCAAAAGGTGAATGGTTGAAGATTTCGAGCTCAAGAATGCTTGGTTTGGTTCAAATCCAACTCCACCATTGATGAGTTCATGGAGAAAACAGTTGTGTGCTGTGCTTACAGTTGGGATTCACGGCCATAAAATGCTTCCAATATGTTGGTTAAGGATGGAACAAGCAAGCAAATTCGTGCTTCTTTGGTGTTTTTTAGCAGAGAATCAAAATGAAGAAATTGAGAGTTTTTGAGAGAAATGATTTTCTGTTTGTGTAATGTTGGCTGCTAGGGTTCTGTTTGGCAGAAAATGGCAAATATATCTTCTGTTTATGTTGCTAAGCATGATTAATGAACTTGGTAATTGGCATTTGGTAATTTTAGTGTTTTTGCTAATTTGAGCAATTTGGCCTAAGTGGTGAGGTGCAAGAGGCTGCAGCTCGAATTGGGCCTTCCAACATGTCTCAAATGTCATTTCTGAACATATTCAAAGGGCCAAAATGATTGAAAGTGTTTATTTTAAAAAGTCAAATTTCACCCTCACTTGAAATTAATTCAAGTAAGTTCAAAAATGCCATTTTGATCTATGATGTTTTGGTGAATGATGATTACATATTTGGAAAGAGGAGATCAAATGTGACATGTTGCAAAAAACCCCACCCAATTTGGCCAAATGGTTTGAGAGATATGGCCTTTTGAAGTTCAAATATTTTTGAGAATGAATTGATCATAACTTGCCAACCATTCATGGGAATTGAGTGTTCTTGGACTTTTTGGAAATGGGAGAACAAGATCTTCAACTTTCATGTTGGGCAAAAATTCATTTGAAGCTTGTATCATGATGTAAGTTTAGGCTCAAGAAGTTTCCATTTTTGGCAAGTTTCAGTTACAAGTCCAGTTTCTATTTTTGGAAATTTCTGATTTGGCTTCAAATTCTTCAATAATGGTCTTTGACATGATACATGAGGCCTATTTGGACATGAATGAGCTCTCTCAAACCAAATCCAACCATCAAAACCATAAAATCAGACACAGTTGACCAAGGTTGACTTTTTAGGGTTTCTGGCAAACTGTGCATTGACTGATGACTCCTGAACATCCAAACTTTGACCAAAACACTTCAAATGGATCCCCAAGTCATGTGAACATGTTGGACCAACCCTAGGGCCTTGGCTCCTTGGAAATTGTGCTTGCTTGCTTGACTGACTGATCTCCTGATCAGTTTGACCTAATTCCTCTGATGATCTTGCACTTGGGCAAAAGGGACAATGCAATGCTATGCAGTGGACCATGTTATGTTATGACCTAATATGAGTATGTATGTACAATGATAGGTGCAAATTCGAGGTGCTACAGCTGCCCCTATTCAATCAGCTGGGAACCCGAACGGATGATAGCAATGGCTGTCAGACTTTCAGGGTAAACAGGGATTGAATACCAAAGAACCGTAGAAATTTGCACCGACTGGAATAATACAAGAAGAACCACGTCATTTACCGATGACGACTGCATGACAACTTTCAGAAAAGCCAAAACCATTTACCGATGGTTAAAACTTGAAACTTGATATTTACCGATATCAACTTCAGCAAGACCATTTACCGATGGCTGCTGGGAAAACAACTTCTGAAAAGCGAAACCATTTACCGATGGTTAAAAACTGGGAACTTGATATTTACCGATATCAACTTCAGCGAGACCATTTACCGATGGCTGCTGGGAAAACAACTTCTGAAAAGCGAAACCATTTACCGATGGTTAAAAACTGGGAACTTGATATTTACCGATATCAACTTCAGCGAGACCATTTACCGATGGTTGCTGGGAAACAGCTTTGATGTAAGAGGGAAGCAAGACCATTTACCGATGGTGGCTTCAGGGCAACTTGATATTTACCGATATCAACTTCAGCAAGACCATTTACCGATGGCTGTTGCAACTGGGAATTCGATATTTACCGATATCGAAGAAAACTGGGCCATTTACCGATGGCATCTCTGCTTGGGGAGGAACAAAATCTTTGTGGTGGAACCAGACAAAGCGTTTACCGACGACTTCTGGGGATCTTGATTTTATTAACAAGAAAACACAGCGTGACCAGAAATTTACCGATGACTGGGATGAGACTCGATGTTTACCGACATCGAAAGATGATGTTTACCGACATCAAAAGAAATGACCAGACATTTACCGATGACTGGAGATGAGGAATTTATTGGGGAGAGACAAACAAATATTCGCAACCGGAAACCAGACAGGATATTTACAGATGACTCTACTGGGGATCTAGCTGGGGATTATCAGACATTTACCGATGACTGAGGGAAAGACTCGATGTTTACCGACATCGAAAGATGATGTTTACCGACATCAAAAATGACCAGACATTTACCGATGACTGGGGTGAGACTCGATGTTTACCGACACCGAAGCAATGGTGTTTACCGACACCAGAAATGACCAGAGATTTACCGATGACTGGAATTTAGACTCGATGTTTACCGACACCGAAACAATGGTGTTTACCGACACCAAGAATGACCAGACATTTACCGATGACTGGAATGAGACTCGACGTTTACCGACACCGAAACAATGGTGTTTACCGACACCAAAGATGACCAGACATTTACCGATGACTGGAATTTAGACTCGATGTTTACCGACACCGAAACAATGGTGTTTACCGACACCAAGAATGACCAGACATTTACCGATGACTGGAATGAGACTCGATGTTTACCGACACCGAAACAATGGTGTTTACCGACACCAAACAAAGAACACACGCGGGTGTTGACATGACGCTTACTGGTATCACAAGAACGACATCTTAGATATGCCAAGGCAAGGCTGATCACTTGCTGGGGGATCTCACTGAGGAGAAACAAACTTTCTGTCACCAACGGGTGAGGAAATAAACCTCTGTGGGGATATCAATTTTGAATGCTGTCAAAGCAACTGTAGCAGACGTGCTATGCTAATGTTGAGCAAAATGATCCGCCTCTGTCGGGGATACGGTCTGATTGGGTTAACACATGAATGCATATGTTTGATTTTTTCTATGGCGTAATGCTCCATATGGAATGGAAATGCTACGCAGTTTTTGAGGATGCGATGATTACTATATGCAAAATGCAAAATGATGAAAACTCCGCTGGGGAATACACAGGACGACCGTGCTGAGAAACCTTCAATACAAATCCGCTGGGGAAAAACACGGCAACTACCGGGGAACCATCAAATAAAAATCCGTTAGGGGGAGACAAGACAACTCGCTGGGGAGTAAAAGCAACTTGCTACTGACAAAACCGGCAACTTTGCTGGGGATATCCCGATCAATCCGCAAGTAGGATATCTCTGCTTGGGGAAATAACTGCTCCGCTGGGGAAGATAAACCAGGCAACTCTTTGGGGATAAGGCTCATACAAACCTCAGATATGATAAACTCTGCTTTGGGAAATATCTGTTACTCCGCCGGGGACGACCCACACAATCCACAGGTAGGATAAACTCAAGCTGGGGATGCAGATATCAGTCTGCTACGGGAATTCGTCCAATCCATTAGTAGGATGAACTCTGCTGGAGAAAACAATCGAAAGATTGACCAAAGAGTGCATGAGATATATTATCTATAGCCGTCAAAACGTAGATAATACACTCGCAAAGAAGATTATCCATAACCGGGTTGCAGGTTGTTAAATGGATAAACGACCGAAAAGAAAGGCATCGGTACCAGGACTAGGTATGCAAAGATGACCAATCAAAAGAGGATAAAGTTGCTAACTCGGAGCAAATATCCAAAAAGAAGGGGAAGACCCAAAGGGGACAATACTGCTTGATCAAGGCAAGTATCCAGAGGGGAAAAGAATATCAACACCGCAAACCGGATACTGATAACTGCAAGGAGGGGATTACATCTACCGGTTAGTAGGCAGAAAACCACGGAAAAGTAACCAGTCATCGATAGGATGAGCACAAAGGGTTAACTCCACCAAGGGGAGAACGTGGGATTTTACAACTACCAGCTTGTAGGTAGAGAACCACCAAGATAGGACTTACAACTACTGGTTTGTAGGTAGAAGCCAACAAATTCCGCTGAGGATAAGATGAATGAGTGTCGGTTAGTGAGCGACTATTCATTTATGCCCCAGGGAAGCACGGGAGACAGCCAACAGGAAGCCAATTTAGCATCGATCCAAAAAGGCAGACTGAAACAGGACTCATCCTAATGAGGAAAGAACTCAATAGGGAACACCCATCCCGTTATGTGTGGGGAGGGAACGGAAACAACCGTCATCCACGAGGATGTATCTCAGTGGGGAAATGGCAGGAAAGGATAGACACTTTCTGCTTAAGGGGTTGGCTCTACATGGAGAGATCAGACACACCCATATCTGCTAGGGAGGATCTACTGGAGAGATCTGTATCAACAAATAGCAGGAGACAACCATCAACAAATACACGGCAACAGTTGCATCATGAGTATCCGAATGCTATGATTATGCATGTATGCATTATGCATGATGAACGTATGATGAATGCTGACAAACAGACATGTAAACACAGGTCCAGGGATCAACCACCCGATACTACTCTTCTTCCATAGGGAAGGCCAAAAACACCAGAGAGCAAACGCGATCTGCTGGAAACCGGGATATCAGGGAACAACACCATCCTGCGGGGAGAGGAGAAGACTGCTCTGCTGGAGAGACGAACGCTAACGTCTTCAGTAAACACTCTGCTTGGGGAACTGCCCCATAAAACATTCAACAGCAACCTTGCTGGGAATGCCCCACGGTAGGGCTCAAGCAAACCTATACTGGAAATGCCCCACAATAGGGCTAACAGGGACCTGGAGGAAGAAAGTTGCACTGCCGGGAACATGAAGATAAACAGCTTCAACCAACACTGCACTGAGTAACCTTGCTGAGGAGAAACCATGAAAATGTTCTGCAGGACAAAGATACAGTCATGCTCGAGATACGAACAATTGTCTTACCTGTTGGTAATCATACCGCCCTTGGGAGAGCACTGCGGGTCTCCTAAGTGTCTTTCCATCATTGTGAAGGTTCACTTTGTTTAAGAACAATTTTGAAAAATTTGTTTATTTTGAAAAACAATGATACTTTATCAATTAAAACACGCAAAACATTTGTTGAGTCGAAACAAATAAGAGTGCAAATAATTGGATAAAAGCTCAAATTGATGTGATGGAATGGTAGTCTGCAAAGGGCGAGACTCCATAGATCTGTACAAGTTTGAAATCGGTGATATATATTGGAGAGGGCTACATTGAACATAATGACTTTTCCTCTACCATTCCGAATTTTCGATGTATTCGGAGCTTCAGTCGATGACGAATCGAGAATCCCTGACGGATGACAGATTACAGAGCCCGGTCTTGTCAAGATGCAGTTACTTGCCAAATCCCTAATTTTTGCCTAGATTGCCCCAGTGTGAGGTGATCAATCTAGCGGGATGCAAATTCTCTTTTTTTTAATGTCTCTAACTTTTGCCTGGATCGCCCTTTCGGGTTTTCAATCCACCGAGACGCTCCTTTTTGCCTAAGTCGCCCTTTGGGGTGTTCGACTTAGCGAGCTGTTTTGCTTTTTTTTTTTTTTTTTTTTTTTTTTTTTTTTTTTAGGCGAAGTATTTCTTGACTGCATCAGAATTCACAGGACGAGTGAACTTCTCCATCCATTGTTGTAAGTGTCAAAACATTGCCTGAAAAGGCTCTCTTGACAACATATGGACATTCATAGCTTGGGATTCACTTGCCCCTGGAATCGGGCACGAAAGACAAGACTTTCTTGAGCACAAGGTCCCTCGGAACACACGAGACTTGACCTTCCTGTCGAATGCTTTCATCACTCTCTGCTGATATAACTGACCATGACACATGGCAGTTGATCTCTTCTTTCTTTCAGCTGGATTCAGCATCAGTCAACTTGGGACTTTGAGGGTGCTATTTCTCTTTTGTTTCTTTCTTTCTTTTGATTTCTTTTGATTTCTTTTGATTTCTTTTGATTTTGCACCCTCTCTTTCTTTGTTTTTTTTTTATTGATTTTTTTCTCTTTTTTTTTTATTAATGCCCCAGTTGGCTGTTCTGCTGATTCTCGAGATGCAGCTGAGTGTGATCTTCTTTTCTTGCTCAAGTAGTCAGGAAATCTCGTCAGGAATCCCTTCAACATCATCTTCTTCCGCTTCGAATACAGGGAATTCAAAATTGGGAGATGACGTCCGATCATTATGTTCAATGGGTTTGAGAAACAACCTGCATAAAGATTTTGAGTATAAGAAGCACTTTGAAAATCAAACAAGACAATCGTTATGCAGATGAAAAGATTGCTTTTATTCTTGTTTTTAGGGTTTTTTGTGATCACCAATTTCATGCAAAAAGCGAAAAGGGAAAACAAATGGAAAAACAAATGTTTAACATGAATTTATTTGAATGAAAATATCATTGCACAAAATGTTGCCAACAATGTCATCACTTCTCCTTTTGACATGGGAGAAGGGTTTTTAAACAAAGTGATTATTGCTCTGACTTATGAACAACTGTAGGAAATCCCACAGTGACCCAATTGTGATAGATCCCACCGGGGATGACAACTGTCAGTATCTCTTGCATCAGCAGCTTCTGTTTTCTGAACAACCCTTCTGAAGAAAAAGTCAGCGCCAGCCCAGGACTTGTGATCTTCAAGCTTGAATAACACGGGGACCTAAATCCTCCAAGATCAAAATACCTGACCTCACAAGGTGTTGCACCTTCATCTTCAACTGAAAGCAACTATCCACATCATGACCAGGAGCACCCGAGTGATACACACAATACTGCTCAGGCCTATACCACCACCGAGGGTTGACGGGTATAGCCGGCGGGTCTCTGGGAGTAATCAAGTTCCGCTCTAACAGAGAGGGATACAGTTCGGCGTAGGACATGGGGATTGGATCAAAAATGATCTTCTTCCTCTCATTACTCGTACTGGCTTGCTGGGAAGCCTGCTGCTGAGGACGATGTTGCTGATGTTGATACTGCTGAGTTGGTCTTCTCTGCTGTTGTTGAGGTTGAGTTGCTGGAATAGTCACAGCAGCGACCTGACGATGCTGTCCTCTGTTCACATTCCTTCGACGGTGTACAGAATTCGTTTCACTTTCTCCCCTTTTGGGTGCCCCCAGAGGATGGATTCTTAGAACCGGAAGAACTTGAAGAGCCAGGATGGCGAACCGGAGCGCGGGTTGCTCTGACATTAACAGTCTCTGCAGCAAGAGGCTGTTCGCTGATTCTGATCCCCTTCAATTCATCACCCACGGCATAATCATCGACGAGAATAGTGACAACAGTAATTTGATCATTAACAAGGACCCCCTCTGGTGAAGCACGACTGGGCGGCAGAATCACAGCTTCCTGTCTCTGGGCTAAGGCACGCAGCTCCTCTTGCCCATGAACAACTCCTTGCATCATGGTCATGAACTGGGCCATGTTTGCCCTCATCTCAGCCAACTCAGCTTGGACTTGGTCCATACTCCTCTGATGATTCAATCTGGTTGCGGTGCGGACGATGATCAACAATCCAGTCTCAGTCAAAACCTAGAGTGAGAAGTCTCTCCCAAGCATGTCTGCAATGCAAGGATGATATGTGCATGATATGCATATGATGCGGATGCTATTTTATCATGAATGATCCTGAGAAAGGATATGAGTATGCGAGTTAACTTTTTCCATGCATTATTATTTTTTTGGAAAATAAACATGCTATGATGCAAATGATGGAGCCAAGACTGGCAGGCTGTGCATCTCGGCACACAGGATCCGAAGCTTCGGCTTGAACTCTGATCACAACCATCTGAAACCCAAAGTCAATCTGATCAACTGGCATCTGAACCCATGTCTGGAGAACTGAGTCACCATCTAGTCACCAACCGGTCACCATCAGTACCTGTTAAAATGATCATCCCTCCCCACTCACGGGTGTCGTCTAGGCCAGGGTAAGGTCGAGAGAAACACAACATAAATAACCTTTCGCAGATTATCATCATATACACACCCGAAGTATGCAACGATAATATCCCACCAGGGTCTGAACTGCTCGTGATATCAATGTTCCGCTAAGTGGCGCAATACCACCCGCTTCCCATGAATCACTCTATTCCTAATCATCCTAGATTTCACTCATGGTCTGGGTATTGGACCTTTTACCTCAAGTGACTCCCACCCCAAACAGAGAAACACAGCCAGATGAACAGATGAATATGAATGCAAACATTAATGCAAACAATAAATGCAAACAGTAAATGCAAATATATACAAATGAATGCAATAAATAACAGCACAAAGCAACCAAAACCCTAACCTAGAGAGCGCTAGGAGAGACTCGCTTAGGGAAGACGGACCAGCACAGGTCAACTTTCCTTCCCCAGCAGAGTCGCCAGCTGTCGCATTACGCGAAAAACCGGCGGGAAAACAAGAACAACAGAGCCGCCACCGTGCGTTATTTATCCCAAAAGAGGGAAAGGAAACGCTCAGAGTAAACCTGGGAAAAGACATGGTCTCGCGACCAGAGAGAATGGGATCGGGAGTCGGTTATGCGAAGGGAAGGTATTAGCACCCCTACGCATCCGTCGTACTCGACGGGATCCACGCACAATAGGAAGGGAAAATGGTTGCTAAAACACTGCTCAAACACACACACACACTGGCTGAAGGAGACACAAGAAAACAGACGAGACTGACTCGGCAAGATATCGCATCCTGGGCCTACTTAGTCTATCAAGCATAGACATCAGAGTCTAAGTAGTTCGGACTGGGGAAACGACACATGCTCGCTAGGATATCGCATCCTATGCATACGTATCTTCTTGGACGAAGAAGAATCAGAGCATTCGTAGCTCGGCTAACACGCACACAAACAAACACAGGCAAAGGCAAACGTGGAGCCTGAAAGCCAATCACTGGTCTTACATCAGCATCCGAACCAGAACACACACAAGAAGGCAAACATGGAGCCTGAATGCCAATCACTGGGCTTACATCAACATCCGAACCAACAAACACACACAGGAAACCAACTGCCCATCGCTGGACTTACGTCGGACTCCAACCAGAAAAGGAGAAACAACTCACACAAATAAAACAAAAGGGCGCCCGGAGAGATCAGCTCATCTCCTGCCTACGTATCTCATCTGGTATGAGAATCAGGGCGACGTAGTTCCCCTACGCAGGGAAAAAGGACTAGCCTAACCAGATAACAGAGGGAGACACAACACTAGGGAGACTACGACTCGAGCCTAGATGTTGTCATGCAAAGTCGTCCCTAAATTAAGGTTTCTAGCTAACTTGCACAGGAAGCAAGCCTATCCTAAACATGACTTGCACAGGAAGCAAGCCACACCTAACCTAACTTGCACAGGAAGCAAGGGTCTCGATTGCAACTAGGGCAAGAGAAAGGGGAGGTCTCAATCGCAACGAGGGCGAGAGAAGAGAATTAGTGTTAGTTGTTAGTCAAACTCGACAAGACATCGCATCTCGTGCCTACGTATCTCATCTGGACATGAGAATCAGAGTTGTCGTAGTTCGGCTAAACTATTCCCGTTGGTTTGTGTTTTTTAAGTGGACAACGTCACTATGCAATCTACCTGATGCTCGACCTTTGGAGACTTACTCACCTGTAGTAGAAGGAGTTAACGTGTCCTTAAGAGGGAATAATGTTTGTTTGTGTTTTAGGAAAACTCAAGCAAGAAAGGAAGTCCTATACGAAGGAACCGTGCTACCTTAATTGACATGCAAACGAGACTACGCGGAGTCTAGCAAACCTAGGGGATACAATCACACCACACAAGCACATACAGCATGAAATAAACACACCAACAAGGGGCTCAAACATCAAGGCTAGGTTTTAGTTGAGGGGTCATATCAACCTCAACAAACAAACCACTGGAACTGGGTAGTGTTAGCTCTTAACCTTGCCATTGAGGGGCTAAGGTGAAGCAGATGAAAGGTGAGTGAAGATAAGACTTCACAGCTCTTATCCCTGGCCTGGGAGAGCTTAAGACAAGAATGTGTGGGTTCAGAAGGTAGGAACCCTTCTACACATTTGATACTGACTCAACTGTACAATTGTACAAGATCTTGGGTTTGTATCTGCAATGCATCAACACAGTGGTGTGAGCAAAGCATATGACACACAGAATAGCAGGGGATAGGTTGCATATCCCTTGGGTTCTGCCAATTGCCTCTTCATTTAGGAGGTCTTTGACTCTATACAAGGACAAATGTAAACAGTCACAAACATTGCCTCTTAAGGAGGACTTCAGACAGTTGCCTAGCCAAGTAACAGGCCAGGTCTTCCAGACTACATGAAGATTAGAAGTATACCTCAATGCAAATTGCTCTTAAGCAAAGCAAAGCAAAGTTCACAAGGAACTAAAAGCAACTAAAGTACCTGAAATCAGTCAAGCACAGTTAGTATACAAGTCAAAGTTAAATCAGAATGGAACAAAGGTTAACAGTCAACACAAGCAGATAAATGTGCAATGCATAAGGTTCAAGGCATGTGAGCCAAGCAACCTACAAAACAAATAGATTAGTCATGATAAACAAGCACACTCAATCAACTTGTATTGGTCTCATTGGGTAATTGTTGCTTAACCTGAAAACATGAACTCAAATGTAAGTAACAGGACCACTAGGGCAAGCCTAGGGTCAAAAGGGGATGAGAAAGTCAAAACAGCAAATGAAATCCAATCAAAATCATATTCAAACAATCAAGAAACAAACTCAATTGGGTTCACATTCATATCAATCATCATCATCATTTTATAAGCAGAAGAAGTCAAAGCATGGCATATGGAAGCTCATAGAAGTCAACAGCAAGACTTAACTCAAAACCAATCATAAACAAATCCAAAAATCATCAAATAAATCATGGTCAAACATAATCCACAGCATGGTACGCATGTCAAATTTCAGCTCAATTGGACAAGTAGAAGGTAGTCAATGAAAATCAGAAAGGTAAGGCAATTTTAAGCATGCTCAAAGAAGTCAACCAAACATGCATCAACTTGAAAAAATCATAAATCAGTGATAGCATATGAGAAATGAATGGGACTAAAACCATGGCAAAGCTTAAGATGTCTAGTAATCACATATCAAATTTCATGTCCATCTAATAAAGTATGAGGATTTCACAAATGAAATGGGGACAAGTGTCACAAAAAGTCAACATAAGACCAAACAGGGGAGAAAAATCTCAAACAATTGGAAAATGCCATAAACAAATCCACAAAAAATCACATGTAAACTAGACATACTCAAGCTCAGTCATGCAAAAATTCAATCCATTTTGAGGTCAAGAGGCATGGCTATGAAAATCATCAAGTTGCACATCAATGGTGTGACACAAATTGTCACACCCTACTTCAAAAAATCATAACTCAACAACCAGAGATGATAAATTCATAAACTCTACACCAAAATCACCATGAATGTGTCTAGTTTATGCACAAAAAATTTCAAGGCCATTGGATAATGCATCATCATTTCACGAATGTTTTGGCAAAAGGTACAAAAATTGAGTACATGAACAAAACCCTAATACCAATTAAAATCCACTTATCCAAAAAATCAGGAAAAAATATGATAATAAACTAGAGATCCAGATGAATACAATGCAAAAATTCTCATGAAAATTGGATCACAAATGGATGAGCTATGAATTTTGTAAGATTGAGTAACAAAATGAAATAAATATTGAAACAAATAAATGATTTAATTAAAATAATTGGGACCGGTGGCATATTGGTAAATATGCTGAACGTTTAATGAAACGCAGCGTATGGTTTTGATGCGTGGCAGCAGGTGATTCGGCATGGCAATGGAATAGTGAATAGTTCATGCAAAACACGTGCACAGAAAATCTGGAAAATGAAGCTAGGGTTTATCGTGTACAGTGTTCATCATCATCTTCTTCACAAATCGAAATTTCTTTTTTTACCCAGAAAACAAAATCAAGCAAACCATTGGAACCGTCAAACATCACACAATGCGAATACAAGGTCCATTTTCACTAAAATCAACTTAAACAACATGAATCGAGCAAGAACTCATTCCAACATCAAACTTTAAAACAGCATAACTTTCAAAATAGCTAACCATTTCATGTGATTTAAAGCTCATTAGAATCAGCAAAGCATAGTCTAACTAAAGCATGGCATGATTTAGGAAATGAAGGAACTCGAAAACTTACCAAAAGTGAAGAGCAGCTGAGATTCTGATGTTGTTTGGTGGTTTTGGTTCGAAACAGATGAAGCTCCAAGCTCCAAAAGGTGAATGGTTGAAGATTTCGAGCTCAAGAATGCTTGGTTTGGTTCAAATCCAACTCCACCATTGATGAGTTCATGGAGAAAACAGTTGTGTGCTGTGCTTACAGTTGGGATTCACGGCCATAAAATGCTTCCAATATGTTGGTTAAGGATGGAACAAGCAAGCAAATTCGTGCTTCTTTGGTGTTTTTTAGCAGAGAATCAAAATGAAGAAATTGAGAGTTTTTGAGAGAAATGATTTTCTGTTTGTGTAATGTTGGCTGCTAGGGTTCTGTTTGGCAGAAAATGGCAAATATATCTTCTGTTTATGTTGCTAAGCATGATTAATGAACTTGGTAATTGGCATTTGGTAATTTTAGTGTTTTTGCTAATTTGAGCAATTTGGCCTAAGTGGTGAGGTGCAAGAGGCTGCAGCTCGAATTGGGCCTTCCAACATGTCTCAAATGTCATTTCTGAACATATTCAAAGGGCCAAAATGATTGAAAGTGTTTATTTTAAAAAGTCAAATTTCACCCTCACTTGAAATTAATTCAAGTAAGTTCAAAAATGCCATTTTGATCTATGATGTTTTGGTGAATGAGGATTACATATTTGGAAAGAGGAGATCAAATGTGACATGTTGCAAAAACCCCCACCCAATTTGGCCAAATGGTTTGAGAGATATGGCCTTTTGAAGTTCAAATATTTTTGAGAATGAATTGATCATAACTTGCCAACCATTCATGGGAATTGAGTGTTCTTGGACTTTTTGGAAATGGGAGAACAAGATCTTCAACTTTCATGTTGGGCAAAAATTCATTTGAAGCTTGTATCATGATGTAAGTTTAGGCTCAAGAAGTTTCCATTTTTGGCAAGTTTCAGTTACAAGTCCAGTTTCTATTTTTGGAAATTTCTGATTTGGCTTCAAATTCTTCAATAATGGTCTTTGACATGATACATGAGGCCTATTTGGACATGAATGAGCTCTCTCAAACCAAATCCAACCATCAAAACCATAAAATCAGACACAGTTGACCAAGGTTGACTTTTTAGGGTTTCTGGCAAACTGTGCATTGACTGATGACTCCTGAACATCCAAACTTTGACCAAAACACTTCAAATGGATCCCCAAGTCATGTGAACATGTTGGACCAACCCTAGGGCCTTGGCTCCTTGGAAATTGTGCTTGCTTGCTTGACTGACTGATCTCCTGATCAGTTTGACCTAATTCCTCTGATGATCTTGCACTTGGGCAAAAGGGACAATGCAATGCTATGCAGTGGACCATGTTATGTTATGACCTAATATGAGTATGTATGTACAATGATAGGTGCAAATTCGAGGTGCTACAGCTGCCCCTATTCAATCAGCTGGGAACCCGAACGGATGATAGCAATGGCTGTCAGACTTTCAGGGTAAACAGGGATTGAATACCAAAGAACCGTAGAAATTTGCACCGACTGGAATAATACAAGAAGAACCACGTCATTTACCGATGACGACTGCATGACAACTTTCAGAAAAGCCAAAACCATTTACCGATGGTTAAAACTTGAAACTTGATATTTACCGATATCAACTTCAGCAAGACCATTTACCGATGGCTGCTGGGAAAACAACTTCTGAAAAGCGAAACCATTTACCGATGGTTAAAAACTGGGAACTTGATATTTACCGATATCAACTTCAGCGAGACCATTTACCGATGGCTGCTGGGAAAACAACTTCTGAAAAGCGAAACCATTTACCGATGGTTAAAAACTGGGAACTTGATATTTACCGATATCAACTTCAGCGAGACCATTTACCGATGGTTGCTGGGAAACAGCTTTGATGTAAGAGGGAAGCAAGACCATTTACCGATGGTGGCTTCAGGGCAACTTGATATTTACCGATATCAACTTCAGCAAGACCATTTACCGATGGTTGCTGGGAAACAGCTTTGATGTAAGAGGGAAGCAAGACCATTTACCGATGGTGGCTTCAGGGCAACTTGATATTTACCGATATCAACTTCAGCAAGACCATTTACCGATGGCTGTTGCAACTGGGAATTCGATATTTACCGATATCGAAGAAAACTGGGCCATTTACCGATGGCATCTCTGCTTGGGGAGGAACAAAATCTTTGTGGTGGAACCAGACAAAGCGTTTACCGACGACTTCTGGGGATCTTGATTTTATTAACAAGAAAACACAGCGTGACCAGACATTTACCGATGACTGGGATGAGACTCGATGTTTACCGACATCGAAAGATGATGTTTACCGACATCAAAAGAAATGACCAGACATTTACCGATGACTGGAGATGAGGAATTTATTGGGGAGAGACAAACAAATATTCGCAACCGGAAACCAGACAGGACATTTACAGATGACTCTACTGGGGATCTGGCTGGGGATTATCAGACATTTACCGATGACTGAGGGAAAGACTCGATGTTTACCGACATCGAAAGATGATGTTTACCGACATCAAAAATGACCAGACATTTACCGATGACTGGGGTGAGACTCGATGTTTACCGACACCGAAGCAATGGTGTTTACCGACACCAGAAATGACCAGACATTTACTGATGACTGGAATTTAGACTCGATGTTTACCGACACCGAAACAATGGTGTTTACCGACACCAAGAATGACCAGACATTTACCGATGACTGGAATGAGACTCGATGTTTACCGACACCGAAACAATGGTGTTTACCGACACCAAAGATGACCAGACATTTACCGATGACTGGAATTTAGACTCGATGTTTACCGACACCGAAACAATGGTGTTTACCGACACCAAGAATGACCAGACATTTACCGATGACTGGAATGAGACTCGATGTTTACCGACACCGAAACAATGGTGTTTACCGACACCAAACAAAGAACACACGCGGTTGTTGACATGACGCTTACTGGTATCACAAGAACGACATCTTAGATATGCCAAGGCAAGGCTGATCACTTGCTGGGGGATCTCACTGAGGAGAAACAAACTTTCTGTCACCAACGGGTGAGGAAATAAACCTCTGTGGGGATATCAATTCTGAATGTTGTCAAAGCAACTGTAGCAGACGTGTTGTGCTAATGTTGAGCAAAATGATCCGCCTCTGTCGGGGATACGGTCTGATTGGGTTAACACATGAATGCATATGTTTGATTTTTTCTATGGCGTAATGCTCCATATGGAATGGAAATGCTACGCAGTTTTTGAGGATGCGATGATTACTATATGCAAAATGCAAAATGATGAAAACTCCGCTGGGGAATACACAGGACGACCGTGCTGAGAAACCTTCAATACAAATCCGCTGGGGAAAAACACAGCAACTACCGGGGAACCATCAAATAAAAATCCGTTAGGGGGAGACAAGACAACTCGCTGGGGAGTAAAAGCAACTTGCTACTGACAAAACCGGCAACTTTGCTGGGGATATCTCGATCAATCCGCAAGTAGGATATCTCTGCTTGGGGAAATAACTGCTCCGCTGGGGAAGATAAACCAGGCAACTCTTTGGGGATAAGGCTCATACAAACCTCAGATATGATAAACTCTGCTTTGGGAAATATCTGTTACTCCGCCGGGGACGACCCACACAATCCACAGGTAGGATAAACTCAAGCTGGGGATGCAGATATCAGTCTGCTACGGGAATTCGTCCAATCCATTGGTAGGATGAACTCTGCTGGAGAAAACAATCGAAAGATTGACCAAAGAGTGCATGAGATATATTATCTATAGCCGTCAAAACGTAGATAATACACTCGCAAAGAAGATTATCCATAACCGGGTTGCAGGTTGTTAAATGGATAAACGACCGAAAAGAAAGGCATCGGTACCAGGACTAGGTATGCAAAGATGACCAATCAAAAGAGGATAAAGTTGCTAACTCATTTTCATCAACACCTCATTTTCACTAATTCCATTTGCATTAGCTTAATTGTGATTAACAAGCATCATTAGCAGCTCATATATAAGCTAAAGCCTAACAGAAATTGGATTAACACTTCATAATTTCCAGATCTGAAACTTTTATCCACTTTGCTCTCAAACTTTTTCTTCAAATTTCTTCATAAACCTTGCTTTGTTCTTGATCAATCCTTGATCCACAAGCATAATTGGACATTTTAGAAGCAAGATCCATCAATTTTCGAGCTGATTTGAAGACTGTTGAAGCTCACCTCCATCAATGGCAGTTGGATTTTCTGGCCAAATCAAGCACGATTAACACTCAAACTTTCCTCCATTCATTCATTCAAGAGCTGAGGAGCAACTGTTTCTGCATTTCAGGACTTGAATCTACCTGTTTCACTTCTGCACTTCCAACAAGGTTAGATTTCGAATGTCACGCTTCATGAAATTGATGTATGCATGTTGTAGATCCTTTAATGCTGGTCACACTGAACTTTAGATCCATGAAATCCATGCAGAAATGAAGTAGTTATGTTGATTTTAGGTTTGATACATGAAAATGTATGGCTTCGAATCTTTTGATACATGTTGATTTAGAACAAATTGATCATTGATTGTTGATGTATGATGAAAGACGAGTCCAATGGTATGCTGGTTGTGAATTTCTGAGCACTTTTGTTCTTGAGCTCAAGAACACAAATGAACATTGTATGAATGTTAGGGTTTCTGTCCAGAAATCGTGTTTGATCTTGCTTGGCGTTGGTTTGCATGCATTTTCATGTTAGCTGAGGGAGCCCCTATAGGTCCCCATGGGCTCAAGATGATTGGGTATGTGGAAAACCTTGAGAGGTTGGGTTTTCCCCTCGGAAAGGAACTTGCGACTGATTTGATCTTGCAATCATTGCCATATAGATTCAATCAATTTGTCCTCAATTTCAATATGAATGATATGGACAAATCTCTTCCTGAACTGCTAGCCATGTTAAGAACTGCTGAGCAGAATTTGAAGTCAAAAGGGAAATCCATTATGATGATCGGAAATGGAAAGAGACAGAACAAGAGACCCACCAAGCAGGGTGATAAAGGGAAAGTCAAGGAAGTTGCCAAACCCAAACCCACTGCTGCTGCTTTGAAGCCTAGTGGAGGCATAGCAAAAGAAGGCACCTGCTTCCATTGCGGTAAGACCGGACACTGGAAGAGAAACTGTCCAAAGTACCTGGAAGATAAGAAGAATGGAGTAGAGACTTTAACTTCGGGTATTTTTGTTATTGAAATTAATTTATCTACTTCTGCATCATGGGCATTAGATACTGGATGCGGTTCTCACATTTGTACCAATGTGCAGGGGCTAAAAAGGAGTAGAAATTTGGCAAAAGGTGAAGTTGAACTACGAGTTGGCAATGGAGCAAAGCTTGCTGCTTTAGCCGTAGGAACTTATGTATTGACTTTACCTAGTGGTTTAATAATTCAGTTAGAGAACTGTTATTATGTACCTACAATTAGCAGGAATATTATTTCCGTTTCTTGTTTGGACAAGTTTGGTTTTTCATTTATAATAAAGAACAATTGTTGCTCAATTTATTTGAATGATATATTCTATGCTACTGCACAAATGAACAATGGACTATATGTCCTTGATCTTGAAATGCCTATTTATAACATTAATACTAAAAGGATGAAACCTAATGAGTTAAATCCAACTTACCTTTGGCATTGTCGATTAGGCCACATAAATGAGAAACGCATTTCCAAACTCCATAAAGATGGACTCTTGGACTCTTTTGATTATGAATCATATGAGACATGCAGATCTTGTTTAATTGGAAAGATGATAAAGTCTCCATTCACAGGAAATGGCGAAAGAGCTAATGATCTTTTGGCCCTCATACATACTGATGTATGTGGACCACTGAACATACCAGCCAGAGGAGGTTTTCAGTACTTCATCACATTTACTGATGATTTCAGTAGATATGGGTATGTGTATTTAATGAAACACAAATCAGAGTCCTTTGAAAAGTTCAAGGAATTCATGAATGAAGTACAAAACCAACTAGGTAAGAATATTAAAATTCTTCGATCAGATCGAGGTGGTGAGTATTTAAGCCTAGAGTTTGATGACCATCTGAAAGAGTGTGGGATCCTATCCCAACTTACTCCTCCTAGAACACCCCAATGGAATGGTGTATCTGAGAAAAGAAATCGAACCCTGTTAGACATGGTCCGATCCATGATGAGTCACGCCGATCTTCCAAACTCCTTTTAGGGACATGCACTATTGACGGCAGCTTACACACTTAACCGTGTTCCATCCAAAAAGGTTGAGAAGACACCATATGAGATATGGGGTGGTAAGAAACCACATATGTCTTACATGAAGATTTGGGGTTGCAAAGTTTATGTGAAACGACAAATTTCAACTAAGCTTGAGCCCAAATCTGACAAATGCTTATTTGTGGGATATCCTAAAGAAACAAGAGGGTATTACTTCTACAATCCTTCTGAGGGCAAAGTGTTTGTCGCTCGAACTGGAGTTTTCCTAGAAAAGGATTTTATTTCCAAAGGAATCACTGGGAGGAAAGTAGATCTTAAAGAAATTCAAGAATCACAAAGCATCGATACACCTATGGAGGAATTAGAGCAGGAAACACAAGTAGTTATGGAAGAGCAACCTGCTCAAGTAGAACAAGACCAACGTAGGTCAAGCAGGATACGTCACCTACCTGAGAGATATGGATATCTCATAACTGATCAAGGTGATGTATTACTCATGGATCAATATGAGCATGTGACCTACCAAGAGGCCATAACTGGTCCCGAGTCTGAGAAGTGGCTAGAAGCCATGAAATCTGAAATGGGTTCCATGTTCATAAACCAAGTTTGGACCTTGTTAGAGCCTCCTGTAGGAGTTAACCCTATAGGATGCAAGTGGGTCTTCAAAAAGAAGACTGACATGGATGGTAAGGTACATACCTATAAGGCAATACTGGTTGCAAAAGGATATAAACAAATTCATGGGGTTGACTATGATGAAACATTTTCACCAGTTGCAATGCTTAAATCTGTTCAGATTTTACTTGCTATCGCTGCATATCATGATTATGAAATATGGCAGATGGATGTCAAAACTGCTTTCCTTAATGGGAATCTTCTTGAGGATGTGTACATGACACAACCTGAAGGATTTGACATACCAGAAGAAGCCCAAAAGATATGTAAGTTACAAAGATCAATCTATGGATTGAAGCAAGCTTCCAGAAGCTGGAATCTTTGTTTTGATGAAGCAGTAAAACAATATGGATTCATCAAGAACGAAGATGATCCTTGTGTATACAAGAAGGTTAGTGGGAGCATGATCATTTTCCTGGTATTATATGTAGATGACATATTACTCATTGGAAACGATGTCCCTACCCTGTGTAGCACCTCAAATTTGCACCTCCCATTTTGTACATTCATTTTCGTTTTAGGTCATTAGCATTAGCATTGTCCACTGCATAGCATTGCATTGTCCATTGCCTAGTGCAAGTCATCAGTCAAGACTGGTCAGGAGATCCAGTTGTGCAAGCAAGCAAGTGCATACCCCAAGGAAGCAAAGCCCTAGGGTTGGTTCATTGAGTTCATATGATCTAGGGATCATTTTGAAGTGGTTTGGCCAAAGGTTGGATGTTCAGAGATTATCAGTCAAGATGCAATTCATCTGAAACCCTAGAAAGTCAACAGAAGTCAACTGTCAATTCAATCATGGATTTGAAGGTGGGAGATGGTTAGAGATGCCTCATTCATGTCCATGCAAGTCTCATTTGACATTTCAAACATCAACAATGAAGAATTTGAGGTCAGATGAAAAGTTTCCAAAAATAGTAAGTGATCTGTAATTTGGAATTGCCAAAAATGGAAAGGTCTTCTCCTCAAGTTTACATCATCAAGCGAGCTTCAAATGGAATTTTGTCCAACATGAAAGTTGTAGATATTGCTCTCCCATTTCCAAAAAGTCCAAGAACATCCATTTCTCATGTGTGGTTGAAAAGATATGAATCAATCATGGCCAAGTGAATTTGAACTTCAAGCATGCATAACTTTTTAACCATAAGGCCAAATGAGATGACTCTTTTTGCAACATTTTTCTCTTGATCTCTACTATCCAAATCATGCATCATAAGCCATGCATTTCCATCACAAAAATATTTGGTTTTTCATTTGAATTTTGGAGGAAAATTACAAATTTGAAAATTATGCATTGTTTTCACTTCCCACCACTTGCCTTGGCTCTAAAACAACATTTCAAGTGATTCCCAAAGAAATTTCGTGCACTGTAGCATTGGCATGCATGCATAAGGGGTGAATTGGCAAATTTGCATCAACACCTCATTTTCACTAATTCCATTTGCATTAGCTTAATTGTGATTAACAAGCATCATTAGCAGCTCATATATAGGCTAAAGCCTAACAGAAATTGGATTAACACTTCATAATTTCCAGATCTGAAACTTTTATCCACTTTGCTCTCAAACTTTTTCTTCAAATTTCTTCATAAACCTTGCTTTGTTCTTGATCAATCCTTGATCCACAAGCATAATTGGACATTTTAGAAGCAAGATCCATCAATTTTCGAGCTGATTTGAAGACTGTTGAAGCTCACCTCCATCAATGGCAGTTGGATTTTCTGGCCAAATCAAGCACGATTAACACTCAAACTTTCCTCCATTCATTCATTCAAGAGCTGAGAAGCAACTGTTTCTGCATTTCAGGACTTGAATCTACCCGTTTCACTTCTGCACTTCCAACAAGGTTAGATTTCGAATGTCACGATTCATGAAATTGATGTATGCATGTTGTAGATCCTTTAATGCTGGTCACACTGAACTTTAGATCCATGAAATCCATGCAGAAATGAAGTAGTTATGTTGATTTTAGGTTTGATACATGAAAATGTATGGCTTCGAATCTTTTGATACATGTTGATTTAGAACAAATTGATCATTGATTGTTGATGTATGATGAAAGACGAGTCCAATGGTATGCTGGTTGTGAATTTCTGAGCACTTTTGTTCTTGAGCTCAAGAACACGTATGAACATTGTATGAATGTTAGGGTTTCTGTCCAGAAACCGTGTTTGATCTTGCTTGGCGTTGGTTTGCATGCATTTTCATGTTAGTAAGCATGTACTGGTCCACGTGTGTCCGGCGTGTCAAGATGATTGGTCCAGAGCGCTTCACATTGCCACATGTGCTTTAATGAAACGGTGCGTTTCATTAAGAAACGCGCCACATTCAAAAATCCACTCGGTTCGATCCTTGGTGGAGACATTTCCAAATAGGCCATTTGCATTTTATTTCCATTTCTCATCCATTCATGAACATGCTTCATTCATGATTTTTATTTTTTCTCTTCACTTAGAAAATTCATAACTCATTGATGGATGATCCAAATGACCTGGGAAATTTTGCATGTTGTTCCTCATCATGTCTAGTATTTTATGAGATTTTTTCCAGAAATTGTGCACGGTTGGATTTTAATTTTGCCTAGGGTTTGTATATGCATGTGCTTTCTTGACCTACCTTGCCATATGCGTTATGAAATGATGGATTTTAACCCAATGCTCTTGAAACTTTGCATGCTTAAACTAGACATCTTTAGGGACATTTTGGTGTTGAGTTTTCATTTTTATTATTTCTGGTTGTTGAGATATGATCTGGTTAATGTAGGTGTGACAATGTGTGTCACACCTTTTCTTGCTCAACTTGTTGATTTTCTTTGCCATGCCAAATAAATGCTAATTGATGTGATTTTTCGCATGACGCTTCTTCTGGATGTTAGGATCGATCATGATTTTTTGTGGAATTTTTAGATTCATTTATGATTTGTTTGGAATTTTCCTTTCTGGCTTGTCATTTGTGGACTTTTGAATAGTCATGAACTTCAATGATTTGTGAAATGCTGGTTGTTTATCATATGGATTTGAAATTTTGCACTTTGTTTCTAGACACTTTGAAGTTTATTGTGGCTTTGGTTTGATGTCTTTATCATGTTTGGATTCTGTTTTAGGCTTGTGCTAAGTTGATGCATCTAATTGTGCCCTATTTGAGCTTGTTTTGCTTACCTTGACTTGATGAATTTGATTGCCATGCTTGAACTTGTCCAAATGCCTTGAATTTTGGTGTGTTGATCATGTTATGTGTTCTGTTTATCCATGATTTTTCTTGAGATTTATTGAATCATTTTTGAATTGATGTGGATTTGTTCATTCTGTTGCTTCAATGAGCTTCCAACTTGTATGCTTTGCCTTATTTGACTTGTGAAATGATTTTGGTGCATGATATGAATGTGAGACTTTTTGCTATGTGTCAATAAGTGTTTGAAGTTTCATCATGTCAAATTTTATGTTCTGTTTTGAATTATTTCTCCCTCTTTGACCCTAGGCCTTGTCCTAGTGGTTGGTGCTTATGTTTGAGCTTTGTTTTCAGGATAAGAAGCATATGGCCTTGAGGAGATTGATTCATTGGCTTGAGTGGCCTATTTGGTTGATGTTGATTAACATTGAGTTGTTTTGTAGGTGATTTAGCTCATTTGAGTTGAGCTTGTGCCTTGCACATTATAGCTTGCACTTGTTGTCTGTTTGACTATGTCTGTTGACTTTTGGATTGTCTGTTTGACTTTGTGAGTTGTGTACTGACTGAGTTAGATTGTTTTCAGGTACATTAGTTGCTAAAGTTCTTTTGAACTTGCTTTGTGCTTGTGCTTGGTTGCTTAACCAATTAGGTATAACCTCTCTTCTTCATGTAGTCTGGAAGACCTGGCCTGTTATGTGGCCAGACACCTGTCTGAAGTCCTCCTTAAGAGGCAATGTCTTTGTGTGTTTATTTTTGTGCTAAGCAGGAAAAGTCCTTTGATAAGGCAATTGGCAGACAAAAGAGATGTGTAGTCCATCTCCTGCTACTCAGTGTGTCACTCATCTTGCTCACACCACATGTGTTGATGCATAGTGAGTAAAAGCCCAAGATCTTATAGAGTCTAGTTCTTGTGGAGAAGAGTTCCTAATTTTTGAACTCCCACACCTTCTATTATTCAAAGCTCTCCCTGACCAGGGATAAGAGCTGTGAGGCACACCCCTCATCTCCGTTTCATCTGCTTCACCCTAACTCTCAATGTTAGGGTTAAGAGCTAACATCACCCTGATACAGTGGCTTGTTTGTCGAGGTTGACATGACCCCTTGACTAAAGCCTAACCCTGTGTGAGCCCACTTTGTTTGTATATAGTGTGTGCTATTTGTGTGTATGCTTGCTCTTGTGCTTTGCCTGTGCTGCTTAGGATAGCTTGCTCCCTGTGCAAGTTAGATAGAAACTTCAACCTAGGACCATGGTGAATTTGCATGATAACTATTAGGCTCGAGTTAGTCTCCCTTCTAGTATGTCATTTCCCAGTCTCTGGTTAGGTTAGAAGTTCTTTCCCTGCGTAGGGGAACTACGTCGCCCTGATCCTCATACCAGATGAGGTACGTAGGCAGGAGATGAGCTGATCTCTCCAGGTTCCCTTTTGTTTTCAACCCCTTTTGTGTCTGGTTTGTTTTGTTTGGAGTCTGACGTAAGTCCAGCGATTGGCAGTCGGTTTCCAGCGTGCGTTTGTTGGTTCGGAGTATGATGTAAGTCCAGCGATTGGCATTCGACCTCCATGTTTGCCGGTTTGTGTGGAGTCTGACGTAAGTCCATCGATTGGCAGTCGGTTTCCTGTGTGGTTTTGTTTGGCGTGCGTTAGCCGAGCTACGAGTGCTCTGATTCTTCTTTAGTCCGAGAAGATACGTATGCATAGGATGCGACATCCTAGCGAGCACGTTTCCCCCTGTCCCGAACTACGTCGACTCTGATGTCTGTGCTTAACAGACTACGTAAGCCCAGGATGCGATATCCTGCCAAGTTAGTTTCTTTTGTCTTTCCTGTGTCTCTTTCAGCCAGTGTGATGTTTGAGCAGTGTTTAGCAACCTTTATCCTTCCTTTTGTGTGTGGATCCCGTCGAGTACAACGGATGCGTAGGGGTGCTAATACCTTCCCTTCGCATAACCGACTCCCGATCCCATCTCTCTCTGGTCGCGAGACCATGTCTTTTCCAGGTTTACTTCGAGCGTTTCCTTTCCCTCTTTTGGGATAAATAACGCACGGTGGCGGCTCTGTTGTTTTCGTTTCCCGCCGGTTTTTCGCGTAATGCGACACCCTGCAACAAGTAAAGTCTTGGTTGGGGAAATGCTTTTCTATGAAGGACCTAGGTGAAGCAGCCTATATTTTAGGAATCAGAATCTATAGAGATAGATCACAAAAATAACTTGGCCTAAGTCAGAGTACGTACATAGACAAAGTGCTGAGACGCTTTAATATGCATGATTCCAAGAAAGGATTCATACCTATGCAACATGGCTTGTGTCTATCAAAAACACAATCCCCTTCAACTAAGGAAGAAAGGGATCGCATGAATAAGATTCCATATGCATCTGCAATAGGATTTATCATGTATGCCATGTTATGTACTCGACCAGATGTCTCGTATGCTTTGAGTGCAACGACTAGGTACCAATCTGATCCTGGTGATGCTCATTGGGTAGCTGTCAAGAATATCCTTAAGTATTTGAGAAGGACTAAGGACTCATTCTTGATACATGGAGGTCAGGAAGAGTTGGTTGTAATTGGATACACCGATGCTAGCTTCCAGACAGATAAGGATGACTTTAGATCGCAATCTGGTTATGTGTTTTGCTTAAACGGTGGCGCTGTGAGCTGGAAAAGTTCAAAGCAAGATACACTTGCTGATTTTACAACCGAGGCCGAGTATATTGCTGCCTCAAGTGCAACAAAGGAAGTTGTTTGGATCAAAAAGTTCATTAGTGAACTTGGCATAGTTCCTAGCATTGTGGATCTCATTGGTCTTTATTGTGATAACAATGGTGCTATCTCAAAAGCTAAGGAGCCTAGATCTCACCAACGATCGAAACACATACTTAGGCGTTATGACCTCATTCGAGAGATAATAGATAGAGGAGATGTGAAAATATGCAGAGTACCTACACTTGACAATATTGTTGACCCACTGACAAAGCCTCTTGCGCATCAGAAGCATGATGGCCATACTAGATCTATGGGCATTAGGGGTATGCCTGATTGGCTCTAGTGCTAGTGGGAGATTGTTGGTGTAAGCCCTAGAGGCCAATACTTTTGGTACTTGTATCGAATTATTTATTAATAATAAAAGGTTTTTTCTTTATTATGTTTGTTTAATGAAGTCCCTAGAACAGATAATCCGTTTAATGTATCAAGTGTGACTTAATCATGAGATCACATTAAACATAAGGACACTATTCTTAAAGTATCTGTAGTCGAGCTTTATTGTGAAGTGGGATAACATTAAAGCATTAAGACTATTATGTATATAGACTGATGATCACATCTCATGGATCATGGATAAGGAGTTATCAAGTCTTAAACATAGGTATGAATATTAAGAGTAATATTTATACTGGATTGACCCGCTATGAGAATACTATATAGAATGTTATGCAAAATGTCATAAGTTATTCTCATGGTGATAATGGTGTATACCACCCTTCGGCCTGAAACGACTATGGACCCTAGATGTAGAGTCGAGTGCCTTATTGCTGATCAAACGTTGTCCGTAATTGGATGACCATAAAGACAGTTGATGAGTACTCCACGAAGCATGCTAAGGGACATGAGTGACCTAGATGGAATTTGTCCATCTTGCGTAACAGGATAAATGTCTATGGGCCCAATATTGAACTGGACAAGGATGACACGGTCTATGCCTTATGTTCAATATAGACATAAGGGCAAAAGGGTAATTGTACACATAAGTATTATCACAGAAGGATTTGTCAGATCACATGAAATTTTCGTGTCTTGGGTAGCAATGATGTGTTGCTAGATACCGCTCACTGTTTATTATGTTAAATATGTGATTTAATATAATTGTCAATGTCGCGAAAACCTACAGGGTCACACACAAAAGGACGGATTGATGAGAGGTAGAGTAACTAAGGAATACCGTAATGTACGGTGCACTTAAGTGAATTGTAGAACATCTTAAGGTACGGTGTACTTAAGTAGAATACGAAATATGATAAGGTACCACCCGCTTAAGTAATATTGGCATATTATAAGATATGAGCAACATACACTTGAGTGGGCTTTTTAGCTTGCAGCCTACACAAGTGGTTCTATAAATAGAACCCTTATGTAGAAGCATTTGTGCAGTTGCAATTTTGTTTCTCTCTCTCTCACACTCACTCAAAGCCTTCATTCGTAACAGCTAGCACTGAGATTGAAGGATTTCGTTCGTGTGGACTGAGTAGAGGCGTTGTCGTCGTTCAACGTTCGTGATCGCTCCGTAGATCTGCATCAAAGATTACAATCACCACAAGAGGTAACGATTCTATCACTGATCATGCCCATTCGTAAGGATCATTAAAGGAGAAATTTTAAATTCCGCTGCATTTTGGATCGCCCTTCTCCTTCAGGAGATGTATACCTTCACCTATACCTTTTTACCTGACAGACCGATCAAGGACCCTTAACAAGATCCAATGTTGTAGGGTTCCATCTATAATCCATGGAAGGTGCTCCATAATAGAATGTATGCAGAGATACCAAGGTTGATTAACACTCGTTTCACATTCCAGTTGGCATGCTAAATCTTGATGACCATGGATTGTTATTGTGGAGGCGTATGTTGATAGCGTCTTCTCTCGAAAGGTGATTCTAGGCTTCCACTATCTACAAGAGATACTGAGATCTATTACAAGTGATATATTTTATGTTAACACCTATTGGGCTTATCTTCTTCGGTAGGAGCTAGACTCCCCACTCCCTGTGTGAAACCTTCAACGATAGTGTTTGTTGAACTTTGCTCGAACATCCTCATGAGAATATGGTGAAAGAAATTGTGATAGGATGATGTGTGTGTCCCAGGTTAGTTTCATCGAGGGCCCACAGCGCATGCTAATTGTAATAGCTAAAAAAACAAATGTTTGACAATCCCTAGTGGATAAGGGTTGTCAAAGGCTTTAAATTTGTTAGGGTATTAAAAGTTAGCTTACGTGAGATGAGAAACTACTATATAATGGTAATTGTTCGTATTGTTGGTCTTTTTGTTAAGCCTTCTTTAAGTATTGTGGCACTAATGTATTTATAGCCCCTAGGGGTCTGAACCGAGTGAATCGATCCTCCATGGGATATTACAACCTCCACATAAATGGTTGGTTGATTTTCTGAAATCCAGGATGTGTAGTTAAGTCCCACAACTTCCTATGTGATGACTATTGATCCATTATAAACTCCATACATGATTGAATGTTATGAACAAAGCAACGAGAAGCTCGAGAGATACATCCAGACAAGAGGAGATCGACCAAATGAGGGACGGTCGAACTAATAGAGAGAGACAGAGAGAGAGAGAGAGAGAGAATTTTTCTTTATTTAATTATTCTACTAACTACGATTAATTTAAAATAAATATCATATATTTCCTCAATCATGGGAAATAATCGATAGGAAAAGTGGCTAAGGCATCACGCTTCAAATCTCAACTCATGTTGTTTTTACTCTTTTTTATTTCAATTTATGTCTTTCTTTATTTATTTATTTCTAAATCAATCAAAATAATCTATTCCCTCGATTGGAGGAAGCAACCGATAGAAAATATGGATTAGGGACCAAGCTTCAAAACTCACCTTTGGCATTTATTTTTTGTTTGAATTGGCGCTTTTTTTTTGTTTTTTATTTATAAATTATCTATTCTCTCAGTTGGAACTTCCAACCCAGGGGAAATATTCTCTCTCTCTCTCTCTCTCTCTCATGTATTTCCCTAAACTATACTCTAACTTTTCATTTACTTTTGAGTACTCATTTCATATTCATTTCCTATGAAATCTCACTGTCTCTTAAAAAAACATACCCTAGCCAATTTTCATCTTTAACTTCTGTGTTCGAACATCAACTCTTCCAACACACATAGGTGTTCGAACATCAACTCTTCCAACACACGTATGTTTCCTCCCTTCTAACTCCATTAACACCATTGAACTACCAACATAGCATGAAACAAAGAAAAGACAACCAAACTCGAACGAAGCTTCCTCCCCAGTGTCGTATCTTTTTCATCATATTTTTGGTATGTAACTCACTTTATCCATGCAAGTAACTTAGAGATGTTAGTTTTTGTTTTTCTGGATTTCTTATTGCTTATAGATTATGTTAAGGGAAGTTACTTTCCTTTTACTATTTTAGTTATTCCAATTATATTGATAAAAAGGGAAATAGTTTTATTCCTTTTTAGTGTTAATGTTGACAAAAATTCATATATACCATGAGTTAAGTAAAATCCATATGTACCATGAGTTAAGTAAAATACATTTTTCCTTTTTAATGTTGATTTTTTTGATGTTGTCTTAAGTAAAACATTTATGAGGTTGTCTCTTATGAAGTGTCGTTAGGAAGTGTTGATGTTGTGTTAAGTAAAATGTACCTTATGTATCATAAATATCACATTAGGTGCCTTTGTTGAGGTTATTCTTATGAGCTTCTCTTAGGTTTCTTTTTTTTATCTCGTGATAAGTAAAATAATTATGAGACTATATTTATGAAGTACTATTAGGAAGTGTTGATTTTGTGTTAAGTGAAATGTACCATATGTACCATCAATCTCACATCATGTACCTCTGTTGATTTGTGTTAAGTAAAATGTTTATGAGGACATTCTTAGGAAATGGTCTTAGGAAGTGTCGATTGTGTTAAGTAAAATGCACCATACGTACCATGAATCTCACATTAGGTGCCTTTGTTTATTTGTATTAAGTAAAATGTTTATTATTATTGTTGTTGTTTAAATATAGATGGGTAATTCAATCACCACCTCTCCTACAAATGAGGTTTCTACTACTAAGACTAAAAGTACAAGAAATTCTAGAGGTACCACAATGATGGCCAAGTTGACAAAATTCTACAACGCCGGTGTTAGGATGACGATCTATTTTCATTTAAAAAGTGGTAAGTGTTATGGTGAACATGATACAAGTTTTAAGAGTTACGTGGCATTATTTGGTAGAAGAAAAGTGTTTATTTTGTTAGACGATTGAAGCCAAGTAGATCTTGAAGTGAAAACAAGTATTGGATCAATGTTGTTCTATTTATTTCAGCTTTCATGATTTGTTTTACAAGTATATAAGATCATTTACATTTTTTTTAATAATAATACCAACTTTATAATGTAAGTTTATAATATTTTTATTATTCCAAAAAATGATAATAAGTTGGAAAATAATTTGATTTCATATGTTGGTGAACGTTTGTGGGGCTTTAAGACACAAATCACAAAAGATTTTATTATAAAGCCAAAGTGTAAATTAAAGCCTCCACCTAAGATTTGGAATAAGTTTGTTGAGTCTCACATCACTTCTAAATTCCAGGTTAAGATTCAAAGAGAAAACGAAAACAAGGCAAAACAATATATATCCATATAGATTGCTATGTGGAGGATATGATAAACTAGAGGAGATAATGATTAAAGAAAAATAAAATAGAGATAATAAGAACTCGTAGATCCTCCACTAAGCCTTGATTAGAACCCTTCTCCTCTATCATGCCATGAAAAATGGAAGAGAGCATGTCAAAGACCAAGAGACAAGTTCACATCAAAGGCAACACATGTAGTTGTTGAGAATATTTTAAGTAGATTCTTTTTTCAACATTATTAATTATAGTTAGTTCACTTTGATAGTGAAATTTTATTTGTGTTGTAAAATTCACTAGTTGAAAAAGTAAACGGTAATGCCTAATGAATGACTGTTATCATGTAATTTTATCGAGCATTTGTGTTTGTTTTAAGCTATTTTAAGTACAATGTGTCTTAGTTTTAAGAGAAATATGGAAGAAAATGACAAATTTGAAGAAATAGGATAAAGTTATCCTCTATGAAGAATTTGTGAAGAAAAAAAAGAGAAAACCTATGGAAAATTAGCTCTCAAAATCGTGCGATGAACACAAGAAAAAGAACTAATCGTGCCACGATAAAAAAACTATGTTATGGCACAATCTAACATTTAGACATCAATTTGTGGCACAAAAGGATGAGGTCATGTCACAAATTATTCACTTTTCTGACATGTTTAAAAGAGAGAAAGACTGATGTGACAAAGATTGGCAATTTTGATAAAGGTTTTGACAAAGAAACACTATAACGGAGCTCTGGAAAAAAGTTTTTGCCATTAAAGACCAAGTTTCTCCCCGAGTGTCATGTATTATTCCTGTAAATTATTTGTTAGGTATTTCTTCAATATGAGTAGCTAATCCCGATCATATTTAGACAAATAAGCATCTTCATTAACAATGACATACATGGGATTCAAACAAAGCTCAATCGCCTTTAATTTGATAATTTTCAACACTTTGTTATTTTTCCTTGTTAATAGAAAATCTTTGTGAAACCCCAAGTTTTATATTTTGATACATGTTGAATTTCTTTGTTAGAATACAATAATCCTTGTAGATACAAATTATTTTATTACATGCGACAAATTATTAGTACACTTATTAGAATTTATGAAGTTTTTGGCGCCGTTGTCGGGTATTGTTGAATTATTTCGACAAGGAAATTTAGGTGTTTTAAAAAAAAATTATTTTCTATAATTTTTATTTTTTCTTATTTTAATTTAGATATTTTTATTTCCTTTATTTTATTATTTTATTTTCAATTTTTGTTCTTATTATGTTTTGTACTTAGTGCAGTGCTACTAAGGTATTTTCTGATTGTTTATGTGAGGTTTAAGATTGACGTTATTAATGTTTGATTCAAAGATAGAGAAGTCAACTAGAGAGAATCAAAAATCAACTAGAATAGCACAGGAAATTCAGGAAAAAGTGGAAGAGGAACATTCTCCAAATTCTTCAGATCACTAAAGTGAGAAAGAGGAAGTAGTTATGGATAATCAACAACCAAGGAGGAACATGGGTGACTATTGCAGGAGAACTTATTTAGGGCTGATATTTTTTGGGTTCCAATAGGATAACCCTATTTCTTTTGACATTAGGAATATTGTTCTTATAGGTTGAATAGACAACTAATTTGACAGAAGGCAATTCGAGACCTGTGGAAGCATTTGGTACTTTTTAAGAGACATGCTCTACGTGTAAGCCATAGGGTTTTAACTGAAAGTCAAATCAAGGTGAGAGTGTTCAGGTTTTCATTAATTGGAAGAGAAGGAGATTGGTTGTAGTGTCTACCTAGTGGGACCATTCAAACATGGTATGATTTGGAAGACAAGCTCTTAGAGAGATTTTTCACGAATGCTCAGTTTATTGAAAGAAGGGCTGAAATTTCAAATTTTGAACATGGTGATTTTGAATGACTTTATGACTCATGGGAAAGATTCAATTTTTTACTCATAAGTTTCCCAAATCACGACATGGATAACATGGATAAAATGCAACATTTAAAAGGATATCTAAAAGTTCATACAAGAATGCTACTTGATGCATTAGCTGGAGATACAAGTATGAGAACAAAGAATAAAAATGAAGTGAAAGAGTTGATTTAGAAAATTTATCAGAATTAATACCGTTCCCAAAGTGAAAAGGGTGTGAAAAAGGAAGAAAATAAGAAGGGTGTGCAAGATCTAGATACCAACACAACATTGTTAGCTTAAATGGAGGTTCTTACTAAACATTTATCAGGAGCTACAATTATTCCTGCAAATATGAGTTAAGTTGAAGCATTGAGGTGTAATTTTATGGGCAACTTGGAGTTTCAATCTCAAAACAGATGAAGATTTGAAACTCGATTTTCAAAAGAAAACCTTCAAGATTATCCTTTAATGGAGAGGGTTTGGATTACAGGTTCAAACCTTAGGCGTGAGGTCCTTAATTATGAGCAATGAACGTCTTATTTATAGCCAAGGAGATTCATTTCCACACACTTCCAAATTTGGAAAAAATGAGAAATTCCCTTTGCATGCTTGCATGGGCGTGTGATAGGCCCATCAAGTGATGCAACCAGGTACAAAAATGAGTGAGAATCATGTTGAAATCATGTCATGTGGCCATGCAGTCGTGTATGAGAAGTGGAAGTAGAAATCATCCAAATGGTTCTTCATATTGCACCCATGCGTAGGTCCTTCATTCTTTGGCCAAATGAGGTAATCTTAGACTTTTTGGAAAGGTGGGACCAAAGGGAAAAACTTTCATGTTGGACACTTTTTCATTTGAAGCTTGGATCATGATGAATTTTGAGATAGAATTTTGGGAAATCAAACATATTTGAAAATTTTCTAAGTCCCGAGTCAAATGTTGGATTTTTTACAAAAATAACCCACTTTTTCAAGGAAGTTCCCAAAATACCCCTGGTTTCAAAAAAATTCCCAAACTACCCCACTTTTAGGAGGAGTCGCCAATTGAATTGGAGACTCCTCTTAAAAATTGAATGGAGGCGCCAATTGGATTGGCTAGGGCAGGTGCCCTAGCCAATCCAATTGGCGCCCTTGTGTAGGGTTTAAGAGGAGGCGCTAATTCAATTGGAGACTCCTCCTAAAATGCAATTTTTTTTGGTAAATGGTATACGTGATAGATAAATTTGATATAGGACCACTTCATATTAATAAAATTTGCCGTTTACACAAAGAAACCTAATGGTGATGACCGGGATCACCTAACCGACCTCCGGTCCCACATCTTTTAGCTACCCTAACCCGTGGCCCTAACCCACGTTGACGATTCTGTACCGGTGTTTGAGCATCTGAGGGGCCAGGAGCATCACTACCAACTACAGGAGAAGGTCTGTTGAGGTAGTCAGACAAGTCGGCATAGTCTTCAATATGCATCGATGGTGTACCGCCGTAGCTGAGCTCATGACCCATGCCAGAGAAGTTGGGATGTGGTTGACTCATTGATGGGTGACCGGGACGGTTGAAGGGAGACATGGGTGTGAACGATGCGTCGAGGAAAGGTTGGAAAGGTTGTTGGGGTGTTTGGTAGAGATAGGGTTGTTGGATGTTTTAGTTTTGTGAGGTTTGGGCTTCTTGGCTACGGTAGGAGGAGGGGCGGTTGGTGTTGAATGATCGTTGGGTGTTCTGGCTTAGGCGACTTTGGTAGGGTGATGGGGTGGGTGAGAAGCGATGTTGAGTCTCAGGTTGATGGTCAATTTGTTGGTGGTGGTATGGGGTATGCTCTTGGTATTGGGGTTGGGTGTATGGAATGTTTTGGTTATATGTTTGTGTGTTGGTTGAACGGAATGTTTGACGGACAGGGGGTTATGTGTATTCGGTCTGACACTGTTGTTGGGGGTTTGATGTTGAGGTGTCAGGTGTGTAAGTCATCTGGCGTGGGTCGTATAAGTACATATCCTCGATGATGAACTGAAAACCAACCGATCTGTACCAAGCCATATAAGTACGACTTGGTTTTTCTTCAGTTGGCATGACTGCGTCAGTTAACACATGGTCATGACGGTGCTTCCATTTGCGACACTACGATCTTGCGAAGCTTTGCCATGGATTGAAGTTCCATTGGTCGTTAACTTTATGTAGATGCCTTTCTCCTAGGCTAGCTGGGGGATCTGGGATATTTTGGGGCATACCGAACTGCAGTTTCACACGATCACTGTTGTGCATCTCCACAGTTGTTAACCGTATTATCAGTGTGCATGCAGTCCATACGGCCGCGTCTTCAGCGTTGACCTCATGGTCATGATCCAAATTAAGGTATGGACGCCAAATGAACTGAAATGTGAAAGAAGATAGGATTATAGTCAATGTATAAGAAGTTAACAAAATATAAAGAAATAATTAAGTTATTTTCCTTACGTATGTCGGTCGAAGGTGATCTAACAGGTTGCGATATTGAGTAATACAATGTCTTGGACATCTGTTGTAACTCATACCACGTGCAGACCATCTACACCAAAAAGTCAAAAAATATTAGTTAGAGGTAATAATCTTTAAAGAAGTAAGTAAAGATATAGCAATTTAAACAACTTACTTTTGTGCATACGGAAATGTGAAAGGGTTGTTATTGACGGGTGCTAGAGACGGTAGTCTTGACCAACCCCATGCTTGTAGCAAAACAGCATATCCAGAAAATATAGATGTGTCTTTGTGTGAGTTTTCGCATAAGGAGCTATAGAGATAGGCTAGACAAGCAGATCCCCAACTGTAACTTCCTATTCTATTTACATGTCTAAGTAGAGGTAAATACATAATATGCATGGTAGAACCACTACCTTCGGGAAATAAAAACGAGCAAATTAACAGCATAATGTAACACCTAGGTTTTATTATTCGAGCATCTTCGGTAGAATGCTCATCTAAGTATAAACTATTATAGTACGACTTAAGGTGTGAGAGTAGTATACCTTGAACTCTTGCATTATCATCTAACAAATCAGTCTCCAAGAGATCCATGCAAATTGAATTTGCATAGTTGGTTTTACCATTAACAGCCGTACCTTCAATGGGTAGTCCCAAAAGCATGTAGACGTCTTCTAACGTCACAGTACACTCACCGGTTGGGAACCAAAATGTGTGTGTCTCTCGTCTCCATCTTTCGTATAAAGCTAGAATGAATTTGTTATCTATGGACCAAGATAAAATCTTGCTTATATGACCAAAATCGACGAGTTCAACATAAGGTTGAATCATCGGGTCCATATGGACATATTCGTGGACCCGAGTTCAGAACCTTGATACATCCTATAAAATAAAGAACAAAAAACTTGACTAAGTTGGTATGTTAAAATAAAAGGGGGTTGGTGAAGATGAAAGATAAAAAGTTAACAAAAGAAAAAACTTACATACGTTCACTTCTTCCACCTTGAATAACTTTTTCTATGGACTTCAAATGAGAAAGGTTCCTTCACCAAAGCTGTAGCTCTTTAAAACCTATTAAATTTGGTCACAAATTTGACCACATTTGGATTTGGCATGAAGGAGTTAGGAATTTTAGAAGTTGATAAAACCACTTGTTCAATGGTAGTGACCCAAAATGACCTATAATGTTTCCTCTTGGCACATGCATTTGCAAGTTGAATTTGAACTTCCTCTAAAAATAAAAGTTGAAGTAGGAATATTTAATCCGATCATAGAATTTTAATGGATTTCATCTCATAAAAATTGAGCAAGCTATGGTCTTGGGAAGTTGACCTCCAAACTAGGGTTCAGACAAAATGACCTATAATCTTTCACCATAAAAATTGACTTTCCAAGCAAAACTAGCTCTTGACTTCAACATGAAAGTTGTTTGGAATGTCATTTTGAGTAACGTTACTCTTGGAATCATTTTCATATGACAAAAATTATAGGAGACAGGGTCTAGGGAACCCTAGTTTTGACCAGTTGACTTTCTCTGGTCAACCACCATGAACCATCTTGCTAACTTCACATTCTCTTCACTTTTGGGACTCATGGAGGATCATATGTGTGTAATATGATGAAATATGAAGTATCCCTTGAAATATTTGATCAGATGTTGAAGAAACTTGTTGAAGAAGTCACACAAGATACCCAGATGAATTAGGGTTTCCAAGGCAAACAAACTCCAAACTATTGATGATTTCTTGATCAAAATGATATGGGGAGACCATAAGGATTCATATATGATGCTTAGATCCAATGTGAACCAATTCTTTATTGCACTCCTTACATTGAGGGTCTTAAACCCTATATATGAGCTTGATAGAGCATAGGTGAGCATGCACACTACCTACAAAAGAAACAAACTATACATTGACATATTTTTGATATTTTGGTTAGTAAATAATGAAAAACAAAGTATGATACAATCAAAAATGTGCTTGGTGATCTCTCCCAATGCAACCCAATTAATAAAGGGTAAGGAGGATGCCAAGGTGTGATCCCAATGCTAATGCATATGATGAGATGGCATGAGGGATCTTAGGGTCAAAATTGGGGTCTTACAGCTGCCCCTATTTAAGGACATTCTAACTAAGGAGATGAAGGTTAAAATCTTTATATCGACTCCATAGAATGGACTTAAATAACAACATATAGAAACAAATTTTGGTCCCTAAGAGACCTCATGATGCACATGATATGAAAATGCTAAAATAAGCTCTGTGGGGAATATATTGCCACAAAGGAAAAGAAATTCGGAGAGACTGAAAGTACGCAGGAGCATAATGCATTCCACAAGGAAAACTCACTGGGGAGACAGAGACTCTAGGGATAAAAGGTTGTGCGTATGCCAGGCTACGACTTAAAAACTGCTGAGGACACGAGGGGATTCCATGAAAATAAATCAATGGAAAGACCCGGTCGAGGAAAAAGGGAAAATCCGCAAGGGTAACGGGTAAATCAAAACAAAGTTGAAATACTCTGACCAAACAGGGAATGACAATTTCGCTAAGGAAATACACACTCAAACTCAACTGGGGAAGAATGAACTTCAACACAGGAGTACCAGAATCACATTATCTATTACCAGTTACTAGGTAAAGTGATAATATACTCTGACAGAGAGGCATCCGTTACCGATTACGGTAAACATATCAAGGATGACTCGCTGAGGGACACATGAGGTGTATTCATTACCGGTTACTGGGTAAGAATAACCTATTGAGCAAAAGCCAAATAGGATTTACAACTACCGGTTAAAGTGAACCTATCAAGGATAAACTCAAAGGGAAGAATATCCGTCATCAGTTAATATGAACATATCAAGGATATACTGCCAGGGAGAAAATAGGAATTATATCTATCAATTAATGGATAGAATATCGAAAAGAGAATATCCGTCATCGGTTAGGATGAACATATCAAGGATAGACTCAACAGGGGAAGGCGGGATGCCAAAGATAAAATTCATCAAAGATAGACTTTGTGATGCTTGTCAAAAGGGGAAGCAAACCAAATCAACTTTCACATCCAAGAATGTGGTGTCCACTTCTAGGCCACTACAATTGTTACATATGGACTTATTTGGTCCATCAAGAACAAGAAGCTTCGGAGGTAACTTATATGCTTTAGTTATTGTTGATGATTATTCTAGATATACTTGGACATTCTTTTTAGTGCAGAAAAGTGATGCATTCAAAGCGTTCAAGAAGTATGCAAAAAACAAATTCAAAATGAGAAATCATTAACAATTGCCTCCATAAGAAGCGATCATGGTAGAGAATTCCAAAATACTTCTTTTGAAGACTTTTGTGAAGATCAAGGAATATTTCACAACTTCTCGGCTCCAAGGGCTCCTCAACAAAATGGAGTAGTTGAAAGAAAGAATAGGTCATTGGTGGAACTTGCAAGAATAATGCTTAGCGACTCAAACCTTCCTAAGTATTTTTGGGCGGATGCGGTTAACACGACATGTTTTGTAAGTAATAGAGTTAACATAAGACCTATCCGAAAGAAGACTCCATATGAACTCTTCACAGGAAGGAAACCCAACATTGCTTTCTTTCATATCTTTGGATGCAAGTGCTTTGTCATTAACAATGACAAAGACAACCTTGGTAAGTTCGATAAAAAATCGGATGAAGGTATTTTTCTTGGTTATTCTCTTACAAGTAAAGCATATAGAATTTACAATAAAATAACTTTAAATATAGAAGAATCCATGCATGTTAAGTTTGACGAATCTAACCCCTCGAAAGAGGAAATTGTTGTTTGTGATGATGATGATGATTTTGTAGAAATTCCTAAAGAAGATACTTCAAACAAGAATCAAGAAGAACCGATTCAACAAGAGTCAAATGAAAATGATCTACCTAAGGAATGGAGGACTCATAAAGATCATCCTATTGACAAAGTAATTGGTGACATTAGTCAAGGTGTTGCTACAAGATTGAATCTCAAGGATGCATGCTTAAACATGGCGTTCGTTTCGCAGATAGAACCCTCTAAAATTGATGAAGCTCTAGGAGATGAACAATGGATTGTTGCTATGCAAGAAGAATTCAACCAATTCGAGAGATATCAGGTTTGGGAACTTGTTTCTAGACCAAGTGGTAAGCACATCATTGGAACAAGATGGGTGTTTAAGAACAAACTTGATGAGAATGGAATAATTGTTCGAAACAAAGCAAGATTGGTAGCTCAAGGGTATAATCAAGAAGAAGGAATCGACTTTGAAGAAACTTTTGATTTTGTAAGAAACTTTCTTTTGATAGAGAGAACTATTTCCTCCTTTTATGCTACAATATTTTTGACTGATTTTCTTGTGAATACCGTACCTACCGCGTGTTGGAGAAATGGATTCGATAATGAATATGAATTTGAGTCAGGCAACCCAAATTATAGGCAACCCATCGGCACATAACCCTAACTTCACATTGCGAGGGTCCATTGCAAATTCTGAGTAAATTTCATCAAAATGTTTCCAAGCTTCTTCGTCGGATGGATGAGATAAATAACCAGGTTCCCTTATATTCTCATGATGCCATCTCATTTGATTTGCAATTTGAATTGAGGAATATAATCTTTGAAGTCTTGGGATAAGTGGAAAATACCACATCTTTTTCAAAGGAATTTCTTTAGACTTACCATTTCTTATAACATGTTTATAGCGATCTTCGCCATAAATTTTACAATTGCGAAGATTTTTATCATCAAGATGATAATAAATCATGCACCCGTTTGGATAACAATGAATCTTTATACAACCTAATCCAAGTTTTTCAACGGATTTCTTTGCATGATAGAATTTTTTTGGCATTCTGTTATCATTTGGAAATGCCTTCCTGATAAAATCCACCCATCGATTAAAGCAAGGCTCAGAGATGTTATAGTCTGACTTGATACCTAAAGCTTCTATTGCAGCTGGCATTTCAATATAATTTTTGCAACCATTATACAAAGGAGCTTTTGCAGTTGACAACATCTTAAAAAAATTGGTTGTTGGGTTTGGATCTTCTATCATTTGTTCGTTATAGAGAAATCTTTGTTGCTCTAGATGTGTGCCAATAGACGGTCCAACATCATCCATTACCATCTTCTCATAATCATTAAAGTCATGTCAAGCCTCACTACTTTCGTAGTAGGAGTTGTCAAAAACTATTGGTGGAAAAGGAGGCCTCTGTTCACCATGGTTAGTCCAATAAAAGTAATCATCCATAAATCCTTTCATACAAAGGTGGCCCATGACATCCCCAACAATATGATACTTCTTACACTTGCATTTTTTACACGGACATCTCAATTTTTTCTCTTTCTTGTAATCTTCTTGTGCACAAGAAAACTCAATAAACTCAATAACCCCAGCCAAAAATTCATCTCTAACTCTTCTATTATCAATACCCATTCTTTCAACCATCCATTTGCGATGCTCAGGAATTTCCATTTTACTTTAAGAAAAAATGAGTTGACTCATCAATTATAATAGACAAAGAGTTTTAATAAACACCCTACCAAGATTAGGTTCACATGAAAAGCCTACTATTTATATAGTAGAGCTCTTCATCACTAACAAGAAATAAAACCATAACATTCTATCTTTTCTAAAAACATAACTAAAACTTCGGTTATATATGCAACATGAAACTCAACATAAACATACAAATTGACATAGAAAACATTGTTAGAAAATAAATAAAATAGTATCCATGAGCACTGATAGGGATAAGTCGCCATAATTTTGATAGGGATAAGTCTCCAATAATCATAAAAGAGCACTAAATAGAACAAATGCACTATAAAATCAAACTCAAATTTTATTAAAGAATAACTTCGTAGTAATTTTTTATTTAAAACTTTGACCCCTATCATAATCCTTAAGAGAGACTTCCTATAAACAAAAACTACCTCTCTATCTCTCAGTATTTATCTCCTCTTTACTGTAATATATTATTATCTTACAAATTTCATCTTCTCTTCACAATCATTTCATTTTGACTTTCTATATGTTTGGTTTTTACATAAAAGTTCCTTTTTGGTGTTGTTTTTGTGGTACTAGTGTAGAAGTTAAAGCCACATCAGTAGTTGGTTGCACAAATACAAATTAATATGTATAACCACAGTGACTGCAAAATCATTCATTACTAAAAAAACTCTAACTATGACTTCACAGATATATTATTCAAAAACTCAAATGTATAATCACTCAATCAATTTAACATAACAAAGTTGTACAAAACATACCTATGAAATTTCTTAAATGAGAAAGATGAGGAATGTGGTTGGAAAATATCTAGTGAAGGGAGAAGTACCAAACCGGCGCGGTGGGATACTATTTGAATGGGTGGCGGCCGGGAGAAGATTCGTTAATGGAACGACAACCCTAATTTTATTCTTTTGTTTTCAGCAAGGTAAAGACACGGCAAATAAAATACACATTTCAAAATTTAGCTTGCACTGTATTAATTTTGATTAATATTAGTAAGTGTAATATAATATAATAGAATTATATTAAATTGTAATATTAATAAAGAATATAAATATCTAAATATAATATAACCTTATAGAAAAATTGAAAGGTGGATACGTTACTATCGTTAACGGTGTTGTGCGATTGTAATAATAATAACAAATATTAGTAACATTTATCTAAATAAATTTATATATATAAATATATGTTAAAACAAAGTTTAATAAACAATAAAATAATACCACAGGTTAATTGTTATACTAAATTAATTAGAACAAATAAAATAATATAATAATAATAATAATAATTTTGAAAAACAAAGGAAATAACGGATAAAGGTTTCGCATTCTGCAAACCTATTATTCAAATTGATGGCACTTGGTTATACGGAAAATACAAGGGTACTTTGCTCATGGCGGTTGCACAAGACGGCAATAACAATGTCTTTCCCATTGCATTTGCTCTTGTTGAAGGTGAAACGGCTGGTGGATGGGGTTTCTTTCTTCGACATCTCAGAACGCATGTGGCTCCACATGCCAATCTCTGTTTGATTTCTGATAGACATGCTGCCATTGAGAGTGCCTACAACAACCATGACAATGGATGACATGATCCTCCTTCTACCAATGTCTATTGCATCAGACACATTGCACAAAACTTCATGCATGCTATAAAAGATAAGAATCTTCGCAAGAAGGTGGTGAATGATGGGTATGCTCTAACTCAGCCGTCATTTCAATATTATCATGATGAAATTAGACTGTCTAATGAAGACGCAGGGAGATGGCTAAATAACATACCAGTAGAGTAGTGGACAAGGGCATTTGACAGAGGTTGTCGATGGGGCCACATGACAACAAACCTTGTGGAATGCATGAGCGGGGTATTCAAAGGAATTCGAAATCTACCGATAACCGCCTTGGTAAGATCAACCTATTATAGGTTGGCTTCTACGTTCGTAACCAGGGGTGAAAGATGGAGTGCGGTGTTAATGTCTAGGCAAGTATTCAGTGAGTGTTGCATGAAGGTCATGAAAGAGGAGAGCATCAAAGCTAGCACACACGCTGTAACAGTCTTTGACCGTCATAGGCAAAATTTCAGCGTCCAGGAAACAATTGACCACAACGAGGGGAGACCAAATTTAGCCTACGTTGTTAGACTAAATAGAAGATGGTGCGATTGTGGAAAATTCTAGGCCTTCCGCATACATTGCTCCCATGTCATTGCAACATGCGCTTATACTCGTCAAGATGCTTACATCCATTTATCTTATGTGTACAAGGCCGACACCGTCATGAATGCATATAATCAAAGCTTCTCGGTACTACCAATGGAGGATTACTGGCCTCCATATGAAGGTGATATTATTTGGCACAATGACGAGATGCGTAGAAAGAAAAAAAGGAAGGCCAAACAGCACACATATCAGAACAGAGATGGATTCCACAGATAAAATGATAAGATTATGTAGTATCTGTCGTCAACCAGGACACAACAAGAACAACTGTCCCAATCGAGGAGCATCATCTAGGTCTTAAACTTTTTGTAACATTGTATTTCTGTAACCTTCAATCATTATATATCATTAAGTTTTTGTTACAACGAGGTTCACAACAAACATCAGTACAAAATAAGCTATCTGAAAACAAAAATATTGCCAACTGATTACAATAATCAAATTGATGTCGTCTCGACCGAACATCATTTCCCTAACATCCTTATCAGTCTTCATTCGCACCCAACCAAAGATACTGTCAAGTCTCTCAATACTTCTAATTTTTTCCTCTTCTGGTATTTTCCCATCTAACCAACGAACTAGCTTCCTCTTCAGTTGATCGGACGTAGTGATGTTCCAGAATAGCATCAGCATCTGAGATTTGTCTCTCATAAATCACCTTACCGTATCGGCGACGAACACTAAACATGATTGCCAAATGATTGTATGAGATGTGGAACAATTACTCACACAACGCATATATTTATAACACAAAAATTACATTTTAGGAGGAGTCTCCAATTAAATTGGCGCCTCCTCTTAAGCCCTACACAGGGGTGTCAATCCAATTGGCTAGGGCACCTGGCCTAACCAATTCAATTGGCGCCTCCATTCAATTTTTAAGAGGAGTCGCCAATTCAATTGGCGAGTCCTCCTAAAAGTGGGGTAGTTTGAGAATTTTTTTGAAACCAATGGTATTTTGGGATTTTCCTTAAAAAAGTGAGTTATTTTTGTAAAAATTTCGATATTTTATCTCTTTTATTTATTTATTTATTTTAATATATATAAAACGGTCAACTGAATTACACACTGTAGTGTGAAACGGATGGACTAATCTAGTATCTCAATTAATATATCTATATAATAAAGGTTGGAAGGATCCCTTCTTAGCTACTGCCTACTAGCTAGACTATGCAAACCCCAAAATTATACTCTACCACTACTAGTTTCTTTTAACTCATACTACAATCACGTGCACCGTGAATAATTAGCAGTTTCTAACATCAAGAAGATTAACTTGACAAACACAAAAACAAAAACATCAACAAGATTAATCTTATCAAGTATAACACGTAAGGAGGCTTTAGTGGTTAATGAAAAGGGATAATAAGGACAAACTTGACCTCTTACAATAAAGTAGGACTATTTAATTATTACTAGTAGGAACCTGAAGTGACCACAATTGATGCATACATTTTGGATTCATGAGTCTAGGCCACCTATGTTCTAATGACAAAATATATCTTTAGTGCCAAAATTAAAAAAGCATCCCTTGATAGAAACTATTGCACATGGCTTTGTGAATGATTGGGAGGCTTTATGCTAATCAATGTGGGGTTCATTAAAAAAAGTTTAATCAACATAAGTGTCAACCTATAAGCCTAAGTACCGTCCTCGTCAATTAAGATCCTTGTTTGATTCTTGAGTTGGACAAGATAGTGCGCACAAATTCGTTAGTAGTTGAAATTTTGAAACCAATTAAAAGGTTAATTGCTCTCCACTAGTAATTGTAATGGATGTTCGGACTGATTAATGTTTACAAGGACACGCGGTTCATGCATTATTGGCTTTTCATCTAGGCATTATGAATCATAATTAAAGGATTGCATGTGATTATCAACCAAAAAACAAAAAAAGAGGGGGATCGTGAAGCAATAGTGTATTAACTACAACATCACCTTTTTCGGTTACATTGCACTATGAAGTTAAACATAATCAAAAGTCAAAATAATATTTGTGTTATGACCTATGTTAATGTTCAATCCATATCAAACCTAATCTAAAATATATGATTTATTTAAAAGGTTAAACTTCAAGAACAGACGAGAGACAAATACTATACAAAGTGCAAAAATCAAAACATTGTTTAGGACGGTTATCATCCTAGTCATAAAAGTCAATCTCCACGTACACTCCACAACCCCTCTACAAATACCTCTTGAGCAAGAGTGAAAATGTATACAATGTGTACTTCTGATGCATCTAAATTCTCCTACTTACTAACTTCAGTGTCACAAGGTTTGTCACAATGTTTGCAAACATGCTTTTAAATTGTTATTACTAATTTTAGTGTCAAAATATTTGTAAATATTATTTTAAATTATGATTATCGTCACATATACGGTTTTCATTGTTACGATTGTAGACATCTATCTATATAATATATTAAATCTGATGTGACCGATTATATTACGATACATGTTAACAATCTTATTTTCACTTTTCGAATAGACAAATATAATATTTATTCTTTATTGAAGGTTACGGGTTCGAATCTTGAAAAAGACAAAAAAAAAATCCAAAAATGATTTAAAAAGAAAATCACTATTCTAAATTTTAAAATATTCTTGGAGTATAAAAACTATTCATTCTTAAATATTTTGAGACATTTTCATAAATTTTAAAAAAATTTAGGCCAAATTTAAAATAATAAAAAGTAGATATTAATTTGTAATTTTTGAAAATTTAAAGGGACCAATTTGTAAAATTTGATAATTATTAAAGATTTATTTGCAATTTTTTAAAACATTTGGAGCTGAATTTAATTTTTTTATAAAATATGAGGACCATCTTATAAAATTTAAAAAATTAATAATAAACAATTTAACATTCACATTATATAGAGTGAATGAGCAATTTTTTATTTTTTATTTTTTTGTGTCATTTAAAATTCCTTGTTTTTTTTGGCTGAGTTCTTATATAACCTTTGTGCTAAGGGTAACATGTCGAACACAATGCTGAGACATGTGGTCCACCATCTGAAACTCAGTCTTCTTCTTATAAGGGACTTTGATCCTTTTGTTCATGGAACTGCAATCAAACCATACATCCTTCATATTTCCTTCCAAGACATCATCCAAAATATATGAATTGTTGTTCATCATATGTACATATTCTGGTATATTTTCAAGTTTAGCATTCATCAAAGTGATTTCTTCTTCTAGACCTATGATGGTTGAGACAAACTTTTCTTTTTCTTCATGAAACACATTTATGGTTTTCTTTTACTTCTCAACTATTATGCATGCTTAATTCCACTTGAAGTGTAGAAGTCTAAAAGTTGTGGCTAACTCTTCTTCAGACATGTCTTCATCACTAAACTCTTTTTCACACTCATACTTTGTAGTGAAAGTCATTACTTTTTAGGCACTTTCTTCTTCACTTTCATCATTAGGTTCAAACCACGCGATTGTCAATCTCTTTTTCTATTTTGTTAGGGAAGTAGGGCATCCAACTTTGATGTGACTAAAGCCTTCACATTCAAAATATTTTGATCTTTTTCCTTTATAATAGTCTTCCTTTTTTCTCTTGTGTTAGGGACAGATGTCTGACCCCTTGCCTTGCACATTTTTCCTTCATTGTCTATCCACTCTTCTTAAGGATTTGTTAAACTTTCTTCCAATATAAGTTATAACATCGGATAAGCTTTCTTTAGTATCCTTTTCATATTGATCTTACATTTCTTGAGTGCTGGATACAAAAGCCACACCTTTGTTATTATTTTCTGATCTTCCATTTATAAAAACTTCAAAGGTTTTAAGATAGTCAATGAGTCCATCAACATTTAAGGTGCTTAAGTTTGAGCTTCTTCAATGGTCGTTACCTTCATGTCAAACTTCCGAGGTAAAGATCTGAGAAACTTTCTAACCAGCTTTTCTTATGACAAATTGTCTCCCAAAGCAAAAGAATTGTTAGTTATATCACATAGTCTAATGTTGAAATCAAACATGGATTCATCTTTCATCATTCTCAGATTTTCAAACTTAGTTGTAAGGAGTTATAGCCTTGACATCCTAACACTGGATGTTCCTTCATGAGTAGTCTTGATAATCTCCAAGTTTTTTTAGCTTGAATACAAGTGTTGATTAGTCTGAACATATTCTTGTTAACACCATTGAATATATCATTCAAGACTTTGTCGTCTTCAAGATCTTCATCATTACCATCTTTGGACCAATCAGATCCAGACTTTAAGCTTGTTGAACCATATTGAGAAATGATCCCAGGATCTTTTAAACCTTTAACCGCAACCTTCCAAGTTTTTATGTCAATGGATTTGAGAAAATCATCAATCTTAGCTTTTCAACAGTAATAATTTGTGTCGTCCAAAATAGGTGGTTGGTTGATAAAACCTTCATCCTTAGTGTTATCCATTTGAACCGAAATATCTTCTATGGAGCTCACCCAAATAAAAAGGGGTGCCTTCTCTGATGCCAATTGAAATTTTATTCATGAGGGGGAAAATGTTTGACACAATGTTGGGGCATTTGGTCTAACTTGTTAAACCATTATGACAATAATATAACAACAACAATATAATGCATAAAACAATAAAATAACACAAGAGATTGGTAACCCAATTTAGTGGAATCAAACCTACTTCTGGAGGGCAATCTACCCAAAAAAGGAAATTCACTACTTTGAATTAGTACAATTAGTCTTATAGGAACACCAACCTCATGATGTTCAAGGCCTATTCTTAATCCTAGTACCTTTCGATTTAGGACTCCCCCTAAATACGAGAACCCCTCTCACTTTTCTCTCAATCAGTAATTCCAAGTGATTAACTTCTATAACAACGATATTGAATGTTGAATTTACAACTCAAGTAAGACAAACCAACAACTATGCCAAGTGGCTGAAGCAATAGTGTGGTGTACACAAACACAACTTAACACTAATCCTTATTATTTGAGTGATAACATTAAGGAGGAATAAAAATAACAAAAGAAACAAAAACCCTAACACAAAGAACTTAATCCTAGCGCACAAACCTTATTCTCAAACATGAAATTTGAGTCTCCTTAAACAACAAAGCATTCTCGACTTTTCTCCTTTGGATATATATGCTTTAACTACGTCCAGAATAATAGTTGAATCTATTGTCTTTTGATTTTCTCCATAAAAATCTCCAACAAAATATATGATTTGTTATATTTCAAATTCAAATTTAAATCACCATTTAAATCTGATTTAATCTTTAACAACTTTCAAACAAATCATGCAAACATTATTAATAATCTGCAACAAATTTGATTGAATCTTAATCAGAAATTTCACACCTATCAAACTACTTAAGCTTGTCAAAATGCAACTTGTAACGCCTCATACTGCTTTAAGGATTACTGATTGCCCCCACAAACCAAAAGGGTCTTTTCAACATGTTTTGTCTCCACTCACAGGTTTTCCGAGAAACTTCCTAGAAGGTCACCCATGCAAATACTACTCTAGGTCAAGCATATTTAACTATGTAGTTCTTATTTTTTTAGGCTACCAAAACGAATATGCATCTTTTTTCCGATAGCCTAAAAAATAGGAACTCCATAGTTAAGCATGCTTGACTTGGAGAAGTATTTGAATGGGTGACCTTCAGGGAAGTTTCCTGGAAAGTGTGTGAGTGAGGAGAAAGCATGCTGAAAAGGCACGTCTTAGATTATGTGGTCAGTCGATAATCCTGAAAGTAGTTTGGGGCGTTACAAATGGTATCATAGCAGATCTCTCAAATATGGCGTGGTTTGAGGATAAATCAAGCAGAAGTTGGTGGGCATGTGACACCCGAGGGCGATGAGTGGTTATAACACCCAAGGCTGAAGAGGGCGGGGAGTGATCGCTTGAATTCACATCCGAATGAGAGGATCTTGAGGGTGTGCATGTATGCGACTGCATGTTTGAAGGAAGGCTTATAAGGATTGATTGGTACTACCTATACCAACAATATGCATCTTATTTTCGATAGTCTAACAAATAAGAACTCCATATTTAAGTGTGCTTGTCTTGGAGTAGTATTTGGATGGGTGATTTTCTAGGAAGTTTCTCCCAAAGTGTGTGAGTAAGAACAAAGCATGCTGAAAAGACATGTGTTGGTTTGTGGGATCAGTCGGTAATCCTGAAAGCAGTATGGGGCGTTACAAATGGTATAAGAATATAACTTTCCCGGTACGATGTGGTTCGGGGACGAACCAAGCGGAATTTGGTGGGCATGTAACACTTGAGGCCGAAGACGACGGGAAATGGTCACCCGAATTCACATCGGAATGAGAGGACCTTGAGGTTGTGCAAGTATGTAATTGCATGGTCAAAGGAAAGCTTATAAATATTGATTGGTAGTACTTATGCCATAAGATGCATCTTCTTTTTGGTAGCATAACAAATAAGAAATTCATAGTTAAATGTGCTTGACTTGGAGTAGTATTTGGATAGGTGACCTCCTGGGAAGTTTCTAGGAAAGTGTGTGAGTGAGGACAAATCATGCTGAAAAGTTTTGTGTTAGTTTGTGGGGTCAGTTGGTAATATTGAAAGTAGTATGGGGTGTTCAAATGGTATCAGACTCAGACCTTTCCTAGTACAATGTGATTCAAGGACGAACCAAGTGGAAGTTGGTGGATATGTAACACCTAAGGCCAAAGAAGACGTGGAATCATTATAACACCTGAGGCCGAAGAGGGATGGGAGTGGTCTCCCAAATTCACATTGGAATGAGAGGATGATGTGGTTGTGCAGGTATGGAACTGCATGGTTGAAAGAAGGCTTATAAGGATTGATTGGTACTACCTATACCAATAATATGCATCTTCTTTTTGATAGCTTAACAAATAAGAACTCCATAGTTAAATGTGTTTCACTTGGAGTAGTATTTGGATGGGTGACCTTCTGAGAAGTTTTGCAAAAAGCATGTGAGTGAGGATAAAGCATGCTGAAAAGACTTGTGTTGGTTTATAGGGTCAATCGGCAATCCTGAAAGAAGTCTGGGGCGTTACATTTTTTTCTTGTAGACACTTTATTAAGCTTACTTGAGATGTGATTTGAGTTATATTCCATTAGGTTTCCATCATCATACCTTATGCTTGACCCTAATATCCTAGTTTGTATCTTTAACCGCTTAACCACTTATGCTTGACTTATCATTAAGAAATGGTTGTCATCGTTAGACATTAGTTATCATCATCAAAATTTGTTATCCTTATTAAAGGCATGTCTCCTAGAAGTAACCTTCAAACCAAGGTTCCATATACTCCCTTTTTTTATAACGATAACGCATCTCTCAGGGATGTGGTAAAATAAATAAACAAAAGTATTTCAGTAATCAAACAACTCCTCAATTAAGTAAAGAGTATACTTCTCCCCCTTTGTCGAATTAAAAAATTGGGTAAATATGCATTGTGATAAATTTAAATAGGCAAATAAACATTTAGGAAAGCGAAAAAATTGTTTTATTCAATAAGAGAAATTTTTAGGAATTCAAAGTACAAGAAGGGAAATGAATGAAATTGAAAATTGTAGAAAGCATGAAATAGATAAACTAAGAATTTAAAACACATAGGTGAGATCATTCAATGTCATGAGTATCATCATTTCTTTGAGATCATTTTCTTCATTTCTTTTACTTTTCTTGCTATGTTTTGAAATTTTTCCCAAAGTTTGTTGATATCTTTGTCTTCTGAGTATTCTTCCTCAATCTTCCATTTGTACCTTAATTATTCATATTTTATATCAATCTTCATGTCTGGGGTTGGTCTAGTTAATGCTATTGTTGGATGAGATTACTTTTTCTCCCTGAGTATCAATGTTAAAGGTACTTAGGATTCTTGTGATCATTCCTCCATATGGAAGTTCTGCTTAGGTTTTTGGCTTGAGGATGCCATGATGATACTTACGGTAGAAGAACTCACACAAGAAAATAAGCTAGGAGGTATGAATTTTAAAATGCAAGAAATAGTAAGAGAGGATACCTATTTGTAGTGTGTCATCTGATGATTTAATCGTGTATTTTTGGAAAGAAAATAATGGAGATTATGTTGATTGAAAATCAAGGAGAAATGTTTCCAAGATAGAGGGGCCAATCGATTGGCAAATGGCTCTAATCGATTAGTAAATCAAATCTCTCAAGATTTTGTACGTTCATTATCATTGTTGAGATTTGGTTTTCTTTGAGGGAAATTTTGGCTTGGATTTGATATGGAAATAGGTGTGCCAAGCTTATCCAGACTATTTCCAAAGTGCCAATCGATTGGGATTTCGTTGTTCAACCTCCTTGGTGCATTTTGGGCTTTGTGCTAAATTTGGTTGCTTTTATGCACCCATGTTAAGTCTATGTACACCTCCTTTCTACAAAACACTTAAAATATCATCTTTAGGGTTAGAAAATAATTTATTAATATGAGTAAAAATTAAATTCACTATTTTTAAGGATTAATCAAAGTTATCCAATTAATTTAGCCTTAAAATATTGTATGCCTCTTTTATTAAGAATTCTTGATAAACACTTCCCTTAAATAGAAACACCAATTATATTATGGTGTATCCTTCTCTATAAATAGTTGTATATGAGAGTTGGTATAATATCAACGAGATGAACGAGTCCATTACAAATATATTCACTCAACTGATCACTAAGGATCATACACCTCGAGATATTCTTAAGAACACTTGCTTTTGTCACTATGATTGGTATTTTCCATCATCGTACATCCTTGGATCATATACTTTATAGAAATTTGTATACTTAAAAATATAATCTTGCTTTGTACAACTTCATAGATAATTATCTTAATGCTTCGAGCAACAAAGTATACCTGTAAAATACTAAGGTTTCACCTTTGATACGCGTATCTTCTTGGGCCCAAGTGCCTTAGTTTCAGAATATCTAAGTTTGTTACCTTTAAATCTTTTAAATTTGTATAAACAAAAAGACTCTAAATGGCTAACTCTTTTACAGTGCATGCATTTATAACCTAGATTTTCATTTTTCTAGTGATATATGCCTTTATTAGGTTTTCTATCATTTTTATATCCTAGTCCATTTTTTTAAGGAATGCATCTAACTTGATAAGATCAAGTCATGTTTTCCTTTTCCTTAGTAAATTTACCTAGGGTCTTATGTAAATCAATTACTTCCTTTTTCAGGGAGACACACATCTTACAAGTTTCTTTTAAATTTCTGATCTTAGTTATTTCTATCCTAAATGTTGTTATTATTCCTTCAAAATGCATGGATTCCTTAAAACCTCAATTGTATTCCTTCATTTTATCATTCTCTTCCATTAACTTACGATTCATTCTAAACAATTGTTCGTAAGATGGTTTAGTTCTCGGAACAGTATCTACCTCGTGGGTTGCTTTTAAGAAAACTTCACCTTCTTTGTTAGAAGAAGGTTATTTTGTGTGTTTTTCTCCCAGTTTGATGTCTCACATCCTCTTCTTCATTCAAATATTTAATATGCTTCTTCTTCTTCATGGTTTCTTGAACATGAGGTTCCTTCATTTGATGTTGAATCTTCCAAATATCGTTCAACTATTGAGTGTGTTCTTTCAAAGGATTCTACTATATTTTCCTTATAGGAGTATGATATATTTGATGATTATCCGATTGTTTCTTCATCTTTGATAAATTGAACTAGTTCATTCAATTTTTCTATGATATCCTTCTTTCTTGATTTTTCCTGAAATTCATGAAGGCTCCCTTCTTTTGATTTAAGGATTGATTTAAACTTCCAAATCTTAGCTCTTAGACATTGGTTAGTGACGAATGTTCCAATATAATTTATAATATTATTAAACTTTGAAAAAAACTAAAGGTGGTATCTTCAACTTCTTCTCCTAGTGTGTTCATCTCTTCTTGTTAGTTACTTGGAGAAACTTCATATATCATCTCAAGAGTATTCCACATTTCCTTGGCGGTTTTGCATTGATGAACATAGAAAAATTTGCTATCATCAAGAGACATTATTATAAAAATCTTGGTTTTAAAATCTATCTCAAACGTACTCTTTTCCTCTTTGGTCCAAAGGAAATCAAGTTTATCTACTACTTTTTAATTTACTTGGTAAGTAAGGATAAACATACCATTTATTACAGTTTCTCATATTTTACGGCTGATGCTTTGAATAAAAATTCTAAACCTAGCTTTCCAAATATCAAATATACTATTATTAAAAAGTGGTGGTGTACTTAGAAAGGAAATCTTATTGGAATTCATCTTTCTTCTGAGACGATTAGTCCTTAAACAGGAGTTAGGCTTGTTTGATACTTGTTAGACATGTGACTTCGCACACAAGAGGGGGTGAATTGTGTGTTTTAGAATAAATATGGATTTGAAAAACTTTGAGATTTAAAATCAAAGTTATAAAACACTTTTAGAAAAGTTCTAGAGATATACAACAGAAAATAAATTGTAGAAGATAAAATGCGGAAATCTAACGAGTTAAGGAACACCAAGAATTTTATAAGTTCAGTTAAAAAGACTTAGTACTTTTCCCAAGAATTGATCTTAAGAGTATCCAATAAATTTAATAGGTTAAACTCTTGAGCCTCCTTATACAAGAGAAAATGAAGTTTAGTTCTAACTTCTAACCAAACAGTAAACACGTGAAAGAAGCGGTGGGTCTTCCTTCCAAACGGCGGATCTAAGTAGTTAGTCTCCTTTCCACAAGAATATTGGAGCAGTTAGTCTTCAAGCATCAAACAAACTTTGAGAGATTTTATTATCGGGATGAGATCTCAAATCTAAACTTTTATTTTGTACCGGGCTAACCAATAACCTGTTAGATTTTACCACTGGGCTGATCTCAAACTGAAACAAGATTTTAACATCGGGCTAATATTTAACCTAAACCTGGTTTTATCATGGGTTAACTAAGAACCTATGAGATTTTATCACAAACTAATCTTGAACCTAAACAAGAGACTTGATCACACAAATCCCAAACCTAAGTTTTTTACGAGTTTAGTTTCGAACTAAGACAGACAATTCCTAAGGGGATAAAATGTTCAACCAAGGTATAAACAAAACTTCCTTGGTGAACTTATAAAACTACCCTTCCATAATTACAACTTCCTCACTCCAAAATGATTTTCTCAAAAAGTACTTCAGCTAAACTTTTAATGAGAGAAAGTAAGCAAGAGAAATTTTAGAGAGAGAGTGAGAAGTGAGAAATGAAGTCACGTTTCAGAATGTTGAAAAGAATAGAAAGGGCCCTCTATTTATAGGCCAGAGGTTGGCACAAAAAAAGAAAGAATTTGATGGCTTTTTATAACTTTCTAATCGATTGGTAACATATATCAATCGATTGGTTGGTTTAAATTAATTGATTAGTTGGCTTAAAAAGAAAAGGAAATATATCTAGCCATTACCAGTCATTAAGGAAATGTTCCTAATCAATTAGGGTGCATTTTTAGCTTCTCCAATCGATTTCCATTAGGTGCCAATAGATTTCCAAGAGAAAAAAATTGCACATATCTTTTATGACAGTTCATAACTAATCTGGCATGACTTCAAGGTATTTTTGGGCATGTTTTCTTGAGAGAATAAGTTTGAAGACATGTTTTTGTGTGTGTGTTTGTGTGATTTAGCCATGTACTTTTACGAGAATGTCATTATATTTTATAATATTTTCACTTAGACAAGTTGAGGTAGGAATTTCTTCAAGACTTTATCAGATGTTTTATTTCTTGTAGACAATTGCTTAAGTTCACTTGAGATGGGCCTTGATTTATATTCCATTTGATTATCATTATTATATAGTCAAGTTCATCAAACCCCAATATTTTGGTTTGCATCTGTAAACGCTTAATCACTTATGTTTGACTTGTCATTAAGAAATGATTACCATCATTAAAAATTGTTAAGAATTAAAGACATGTCTCCTAGAAGTAACCTGCAAAACAAGGTTCCGCGTTAAACACAATGAAACTCTTTAAAGATGAAATATCCATGCTAACTTGGATGTTAAGGCGTCTCTCAGGTAAAAACAACTTTTGTTTTTTCAATTTTTCTTTGAACGCCTCTTTTTAATTATGAGTGAACATATGATTATGATGATGTAGCTTGATCAACTAGATGTTTAATTCATGTTAATCATCCTTGTTGTGTGAATTTGTGAGACTCAAATTTGAACGTCTTGATTGAATTTTCTTCTCAATTTATTTTTCATCTCATGAATTCAACTTCAACATGCATTAACGATTGTTGTTTTTTTGTTACACAAGTCTTATGATGATTTTGAAGATATAATATTGACTTCTTTAGCATTATTATGAAAAGTTCTTAATCTCTTAATTTTTGTAACTTCAAGATTTATAATAGACATGACAATATATTCGGATGGGATAATATTTATCTTCTTCCCCTACCTAAATTTGACTCTCAAATAAATTCTTGTTCTCCATCTCGATTCTCGGTAGTGATGAAAAATTAAACTTCAAATTCGTTTTAAATGGATTTGAATTAGATTTGAGGATCCCTGCACTTTTATCTCTATTGTGGAATAATTTTTAAGTGAACTTCCTTGGTGTTTGTAAGACCTCAATTTTGACCCTAAGATCCCTCATGTTATCTCATCGTATGCATTGGCATTGGGATCATACCTTGGCATCCTCCTTACCCCTAATCCGTTGGGTTTGCATTAGGAGAGATCACCAAATATCATGTGATTGTATCATAATTTGTATTTTTATCATTTTACTAACCAAAATACCAAAAATATGTCTTTGTATAAAGTAATTATTTTGTAGGTAGGGCATGTGCTCACCTTTGATTTATCAAGCTCACATCTAGGGTTTAAGACCCTCAATGCAAGGAGCTCAATCAAGTAGTGGTTTATTATGGCTCTAAGCATCATATATGGATCCCCATGGTATCCACATATTATTTTGATCAAGAAATCATCAAGAGTTTGGAATTGGTTTGCCTTGGAAACCCTAGTTCATCTGGGTATCTTGTGTAACTTCTTCAACAAGCTTCTTCAACAATTGATCAAATATTTCAATGGATACTTAAAATTTAATCATCTTATGCATATATGATCTCCTATGAGTCCCAAAGGTCAAGAGAATTGCAAGTTATCAAGTTGGTTGATGGTGGTTGAACAGAGGAATTCATCTGATCAAAACTGGGTTCCCTGGACCCTATCTCCTATATTTTTTGTCATATTAAAATTATTCCAAGAGAAAGGTTACTATAAATGACATTCCAAACAACTTTCATGTTGATGTCTAGATCTAGTTTTGCTTGGAAAATCATTTTTTATGGTGAAAGATTATAGGCCATTTTCTCTAAACCCTAATTTGGAGGTCAACTTCCAAAGACCATAACTTGCTCAATTTTTATGATTTGAAATATTTCCAAGTTGAAAAATTAAATTCAAGATGTCTACTTCAACTTTTATTTTTGTAGGAAGAGCTAATTCAACTTCTATGTGCATGTGATATGAGGACACATTATAGGTCATTTTGGACCAATGTCATTGAACAAGTGATTTTCCTCAACTTCAAAAATGCATAACTCCTTCATATTAAATCCAAATAAGGTCAAATTTGTGACTATTTTGAAGTACTTTGATATAGATACAACTTTGATGAAGTAACATTTCTCATTTAAAGCTCACATAAAAAGTTAGCCAAGGTGGAATAAGTAAACATATGGCTTGACACTTAGAATTTTTTTTGACATGTTTGATTTTCCCAACTTCCACCTCAAAATTCATCATGATACAAGCTTCAAATGAAAACGTGTCCAACAAGAAAGTTGTTCCTCTTGATCTAACCTTTCCAAAAAGTCCAATTTCATCCATTTTGGACAAGATTTGAATGGGTTGCGCATGGCTTGAACATTGCATCATCATTTGGCAAGATTGAACTTCAAACTCCCACACACCAATGCATGACATTCCAACATGATCTCAGACTTGTTTGTATTCAATTATGGACCAAATGACATGATTTCATGGCCGATTACACGCCCATCCACCCATGCATCACTCATTGCTATTTTTGGATTCCATGTTCAAGTGTGCAAATATCAAATCAATTGGCTATAAATAGAGACCTCTAGGTTCAGAATTGAGGACCCTGCACGCCAGCTTTGATCCCAAGCATTCAAACCTTCCCATTCCAAAGGATAATCTTAATAATTTCCATTTGGAAATTGAGTTTGTGTCTCACTGCTTTGAGATTCAAATCTCCAAGGATCCAAGGCCTTTTGATCATTCTATTCTACTCCTTCAAGCATCCTGAGCAAGATCAAGCACAAGCAAAAACGAGAACCATCAAATTCAAACCTACATTGAAGGTATTTTCCAGAAATTTTCATCTCTTTGATTCTCACTAAATTCTCCATAATTCTCTTGGATCTTTGGTTGTATGAAGTCCTACCAATGTAGGCAACAAGATTGAGTTGCTTTGAGATCAAATCGAAGCGACTCAGATCGTGCACCTCAAAAACTCCTTGTATCTCTCAATATACTTGGAGTTAGGATAAATTGAGGCCAGATTCGAGCTCAGTGTCATGTTTACTTTAAAATCATGTCCTTCTTTTTAATTTTGGTGATGGTTGTGACTGAACCAGTCCGGTGAGGATCACCGAAGAAGGAGACCGGAGCTTTGGCTCTGGTGGTGAGTTGGCAGTCATCAGAACCACAGGATCCATTTCAAATGTTTTAATCTCACGCGTTGGTTTGGATTACCACTTGTGTGGTGCGCTGACTCAATACCATGGTGGAAAGCGCGCTGAGAGCCACTTGATCTGCCACCTCAATTAATGAGGGGGATCAAGTGGTCCACGTTTTTTCTTATTTTCTGATTTTCATTTTATTTGTTATATTTTCATTAATTCATATTAATTTTAACATTGATCCAAAAAATATGAGAGTTTCACCAAAAAAAAATTAAATAAATTCGTCTTTCATTTTCTGAATTAAAATTATTTTTTGGATCATTATTAATATTTTTCATGATTTAATTAATTTTGTGAATATTTTTAATTGTTTAAAAATAGTTTTAAGTTTCCAAAAATTATGAATTTTTTTCTCCAAGGTCCTTTGACCTTTCTTAACCTATGATAAATCTCAATGCCATTTCTTTGGTGTTTTGATGAGGTTTTAGGAATTTGACAAACCATAATTTAATTTAATGCATTATTTAATTGATTTTAATTGTTTAATTGCAAAAATAAATTGTGTTAAGCATTTGATATTGACTTGTTGAGTTTGACTTGTGTTGTTGGGCATTGGTCAAGGTTGATTTGACTTTGTTGAGTTAAAATCATTGGATTTAGGGGATTGATGAAATGTATATTTCATCTTCCAAAATGAATGAATGATTTTAATTTGGTAAAAGTCCTCCTTTGACCAATTTGTGTTGATTCAATTTCTCCTCCCTCTTCATATCAATCTCATTCTCTTCTCATTCATTTCATGGACCTATGATATCTCCATACCCTAAGGCTAGTTGATTGTAAAATCAACATAAGTGTGGATGAGATTAGGTCCACCCCTTTTGCATATTATTTTTAAGTGTGGTATGTTTTAGGAGCATGGTTCATAATACCATATATATAACATGCATTAACACTAAAATTCTTATTGTCTGACCTCAAATAGTTGTGACTTCTACATAAGTCGAATTACGATTGCTTAACATAGCGCTAAATTGTTGACACAAAAGGCATAACATTCTAGTAAGTGAGATTGTAAGTCTCCCCTCTTTCATGGTTCAAGGATCCATGCTTGTGATAAGTGGGTTGAGTGTTCTCCAAAGAATTACTTAAACAAAACAAAAGCAAAAGCAATACTAACTTCTAATCAACTAACAACTAACATTTAATTTCAAACCATTTACTTTTATGCACTTTAATTTTAAGTCTTATTTCATTTGCCATTACTCATGTCACTCAATTTGTTTACTTCAATGTCATTTTTACTTTGCTCATTTGAGTCATATCTTGTGAATATATTGTGTTTGTATATACTTGTTTGTGTTGTGGTCTTTTGACCTTAATGAACATAATAACAACAAAAACTCTAAAGAAATATTTTGTGTGGACTATTGATTTTGATCTGAGACATTGGACTTAGAATTAGGCAACACTCCCTATGCAAAGGACTTGGATAATGTCAACATTAAAAAAAAATCAAGTGCTCGTAAAGTGAACTTTCATCTGATACAATATTGAAGATCCGTTGGAGTTCATCTGCAACATGATTATATTGAAGTTGTTATTTTGAACCTGTGTCTAATGCCTATCTTTGAAGTCACCTAATACATGGGGAATTATGAAGAAGATCATGGAATTGCTAAGCTTGGATGTGCCTATCTTTATTTGATGCCTTGTTATTCATCTGGCCATTTGTGTATTGATATTGCTTGATTCTAAAGTCCAAGGGGAATTTGGGTTTCTATATGACATTCTTGTCTATTGGATTGTAACTCATTGGTTAGATCTTTTCAACTCTTAACTTTTAAATTTTTGCTTAGGATTAGTCTCTTCATCTCCTCCCCACTTCTTTAATTTCAAAATCTCTCCCTCCTTTTAAAATCTTGTGTTTGTTTTTTCTACACTTAGACCATATTGCAAATTAGAAACTTTGGCATTATGTCATTGCATTTTCAAACTCACTTTCTTAATCAAACTTGTAAATGAATTTAACTATACTTGACTTAAAATTTCAAAAGGCAAAAAGAACTAACATTCATTCAAACCTTTTTAGGTCTCTTGTGCCTTTATTAAATTCAAAGTTTTGTTAAAACCAACTCATTCACTTTGAAATTTATACCACGAATTACGAGGTTTTGATCCCTCATTTTTATGTTGGTACGTAGGCACAAGTCTGAAGGTCTTGTCAAACACAAAAATATAATTAATGAATTTTTTTCTCATCCATCCATTCTATTTTATTGCAAACATCATTTTGTACAAAAACATATATGCACACAAAAAAAGGGCTCCATAGGAGTACCTAGGACATTTTGGGTGCTAACACCTTTCATCTGTGTAACCAACTCTCTTACCTGAAATCTCTGGCATTTTATTAGTTTTGATTTGAAAACTTCTTATTTTTGAGTTTCGTTCGTACTTTTCCCTTTTCCTTTGGAAACAATAAAAATGCGGAGACGACTCTGATTTAATTGGCGTTTAACTTATCCATAATTTGATGGTCATGAATTTACCGCTAGAGTGTTTAAAATTATTCCAGAGGGATATCATATATCTCATACATGTGTATGCACGGGAGTTGCACATTATCGCTCCTTTTTCGTGATATGTTAGAACTGTTTCAATATTAAAAGAATTAGTCACCTTTGTAGATAGATGTAAATCATAGTTCGATAATTATTACAAAATCAATATTAACATAATTATTCAGTGACCAGTGTAGATACATGTAAATAATTATAGTTAACGTACACATCCCATTAAAAAACTTGTCTAAGTCTAAGTCTAAGTCATGGTTCAAGAAACGTCTTGAATACATATATTTGGCTTATATCAAATGTAATTATCATAAAGATATAAACAATAATATTAAATATATTAAAAAGAACGAAACAAAATAAAAATTCTCAGTAAGGTTAGTTAACACAGTCAACACAACAAAACATAACTATTAAGAAAACAATATTATAAATAGTCTAATAACTTCATTTTGACAAAACTAACCATGCAATATCTTCTTTCATTTTTCATCAAATTTTAACAACTCTCACAATCTTCAATGTCTCTCATTAACAAACCGAAATACAAGAGTGTCACCAACTTTGAATTTGTTTATCTCAAAAAAAGAAAAACTTCTATTCAATATCAAATTTGATTGATTTATGCTTTCCTTCCCTATCATTTTAATGACCTTGCAATTAAGCTTGTCTCTTGTACATTCATACAGTCTTACTTTGTCATATACTAATGATCTAATATACTCTCCTGCTTAAGTATTGAGGGTTATAAATAATTCTTAATGAATTTGTCATATACATGAAAATAATTTATAAAGTTAAAATAATATAAATAGAAACTTACCAACTACGACCATGTTGTAGTGTAAGGAGTGAGAGTCACATAGAATATTTAATGATCATCCAAACCAATATGATATGTGTGTTCTCTTAGTAGTGTCAAGGGATTAAATTCCAAGTCATTATAAATGGTAATGAAAAAGAGGTTTGCATGGATCACTTTAAACAAAATCAATTTATTTACATCAATCTCATAATATTTCTTACTTATGTTCTTCTCTCAATTAGAAGTGGATGTATATCGTTCATATTAAAATTGAAATTAGTTATGAGGTTATTACGATCAACCAATATTCAATAATGGCTTATATCATCATATAAGCTTTCGATAAAAGGATAAAGGAAACATGTAATGAAGATACATAAAAACATTTCCCTATTATTGAACACATAATCTCCAAAAATCCTATGATGAGTATACAATAATAAAATTATAAAAAAATCGTATAAAATATTATTCATTAAGGAACACGTATATGCACTTGTTCATTTAGTTTAATTCTTAAGAGAAATAATTGCATGAAAACTAATATAAATCCATATTTTTAGAAATATCTAATAAAAATAAAGAAAATTTTAAATTTATTTAAAAAAATATTTAATTAGAATCATAGATGATTGTGATTACGAAGGAGAGGGAAAATATTATTTTTATTTTTTTAATTAATAAAAAAATTATGATTGATTATTTTTAAAAATACGTGTTATGTTTTTGTTTATCTAAGAATTTTCCAATTTTTAAATAAAAATGCCTTAACATATACTATATAACTCACAACACGACAGGTTGATAATTAACCCTATTATATTATAGTATACATGTGAAAAAAATTCAAAAGAGAAGAAAAACAAAGTAACATAGCCGAAGATGTTTTTTTTAAATGTGTGAGGAAAAAACTATAGTTGATACATTCTTATTCTTAATCATTATGCATGAATGTATATTCACAAACCAATACTTAAAAATTATTTAAACACGACTTAAACATACGACACAACACACAATAGAATATTATCATCATTAACCTTATCAAATGTCATTATATGTGAAATTTGATTCTACGATAGCAGCAAAAGGAAGTAACAATATAAATCTTTATTTGCATGAATAAGGTCATACCCACATAGTTGATACAACCATATTCTTAATCATGAAAAGTATTAATATAAAAGCACAACATATACCAACACTTGAAAAAAAAATCTTTCTCTTCTTAGTGTTTGAAATTTCAAGAGAAAAAAAATTCCCCATCAAGACACAATGAATAAAACAGGAGTCCATATCTTAATATTTGATGTCATTCACCATATATGAAAGTGATACCATTATTTTTTTTGAAGAGGTTTAATTATAGCAAATAGTAATAAATATTAAAAAAAAATCACAATAAGAACCACTTATTCAAACACAACGACATTCAACAAAAAAATATAAATGTATTCACAAAAAATTATCCTAAATATTACACAATAGGAAACATGACATATTGAATTTGAAATACTATATAAGAAATCATTAAAATAAAATAGAAATCACATTATTTACAGATATTTAGTAATTAAACTTGTATACCCCATCTATAATACGAGTCATCATGAAATCTCTCATTGAATAATTGGTAGTTTGCATGATGAATCTATGAACTGTTCTTGAAATATGAGTGTATTCTTGGTCGAACCTTTTCCTTTTTCAAAGTATATAGAAGTCTAGTTGTTGTGTCAACAAAAATTACAATTTATTGAGTAAACTTAATAAGTCTACGGAGAATGAGGAATATATATTATATGTAATAATTATAATTTTAAGTAGACAATTGTTTTGTTTGAAAAATGTGTTTACATAAAACAAACAAACAAAAAAGGTAAAATAGGATAATGTTAATAATAGAGAGTGTTGAGGTTTGGTTGTCAATATTAAGATTACATACATATGAATCATCATTTACAAACATTTCAACCTTCAATTCATATTATTACATAAAGCTCAACAATGTTATCGATATCTAAAATAACATCGTAATATCAATTGTATTATTTATTTTGAGGATCCCTCGACTTAATAAACAATAAGATAACATTAATCTTCAATGGTATATGTGAATACTACATCTACATTAAAATCTAGACTCTATAGATGATCACCTATGTATAAATCTAATTGCACCTTTCGACCACAACTAGATTTGCATATCATGTTATAAGTGATCATGTCCTTCAAGTCATAAGCACGATTTATCCTTGGTCTAAACCTATAAGAACCTCTCGACACCTTATAGATTCACAAGCATATCAAATACATAGAATACATAATAATGTACAACCCTAACTCCAATAAGATAGAACTTTGATACACATGAAGATTGTATCTAGATTAAAGGTGAAGAAGAATAACCTAATTCAAATGATATTTTATTCCACAACTGCTCCACTTTGACATATCTTTGACAATACAAAATACTCTAGCTCTTTCTCATTGAAAATTTTACTAAAATATATAACTAACTCAAGCTATATAAAACTAATATATAAATTTGTTATGGATAAACCATTATTTATAGATTTCTAATTATATCTTCATTCAGTTTGCAGACTATAATTCTCCCGACAAGTTTTTTCTTTTGGGTTACTTAGCGCTAAAGTTATCTTTAAATTGCCTTGCATAGCCACCATGCATTCGCTAGGTGAGTTGTAATTCCTCGTAGTAAATTTTCCATGTTTCCTAATCTAACTCTCTATTATGGATTCAGTGGTTGAGAATTCATTCACCCAACAAATTTGCTTCTGCATCCAGGCCATTTCTTGACAGGTTTAAATTTTTTTCTCAAAACAATATTTTCTCAATAAATTTGACTTTCCTTGGACTTTAAGTCTTGGTAATGTTCTTTCATCTAGATCACTAATTGATCCTTTATGCATTAATTTTCAGACTTTTAACCTAAAATAATCAAAAGGTGATAAAGCATGATCAATGCATATATTTCAAGACATTACTCAAATAAGCATAAGTGGAGGGATCTCTACGTTAATTCGTATGCATGTAAGTTAATAAATGTGTGAATATAATAGTGATAAATAAGAAAATTACACACCTGTTAACTCTTTCTAACTTATTATTTTGTTTTCCCTTAAACAAAACTAGTACAAACATCTTAATCATGGTTTTCCTTAGTACATGATCACAATGACTTATGATTTAAATTCACCATGTTTTCAATAACTTGCATGGATTTCTCAATAGCTAAATGCAATACAATAATAATAGTACTAAGAATGAAACATGTCTATGAATAGGTTTCTATAAAATAAAGTATACAATCCTAGATTCCATTTAATAGAAAATCAAACATGCATCACTATTTCACAAGTGTATATCTGAGGCGAGTGAGTGTTCTTCTCATAGCATATACCTGTTTTACAATTTAGTTAAGTTGATTAACAATATACCTATATTCTTTATGCAAATGTTTGTGATTTTTTCTTAGCATAACCACTATACTATATATACTTTATAAAAGGAAAAAGGTTTATCCACATCTACCTTGTCAAACCATTTGCGAATCAAAATATTGACCACAAGATGCGATTTTGATGTAATTGCTTAGGAAATCCGCAAGCTTGGCAAAACTTATCAAACAAGTGTCTACAACAAACCTATTTGTTTTCTTAGACACAATTTTAAGTTGGAAGCCCAATTATGGCTGGTTTTCAATGGACCTCGGAAAAAAAATTGGTTTACTATGTTTGGGAGAACCTCCTTTACCTTTGTTCCTCCCACAATCTTGATACTCCTTCACATAAAAACCTCCACCTTGAGTTCATTCCTCTACCATTTGTCTCTTTTGTGAATGATACAAAAGTTTAGTAGTAATTACATCAAGAGTGATAGTGCATTTCCCATAGGTAAGAGTAGTCATCAAGTGTTCATAAGAACTGATAACGAGCACACCAAGATAATTTTTTTTATCTTTATTAACAATATTCACCCCAAGCCTCACAAAATAAATGAGTATGTTATTGAAAACATTGACATGTTGTTGCAAATTGAATGTCATACCAGGACCAAACATATTGATATGAGGTTTTACAAGATCATAGACTTACTCATCTAGACAAATATTATTTGAAAAGGTTCACACTTCAGAGAAAGAAACTTATATGTTGACCAATCCAATCATTAATGACAAGTTCAAACACTGCTTGAACTTGTTACATATTTCCCAGTGTTATGTATGAGGCATACCTCCTAGTTTCCATAATGTGATCGTCATGCAAGAAGTATTTATTAGGGTTTAATATTTTCCAAGGGGTGATTGTTTAGTTTGGATCACATTTAGATAAAGAGGAATACAATATGTGGTACAAAAAGGGACACAAATGTGGAAACTCCAAACGTGTCTTAGGCTCAACTGTTTGTTATGGGTAGGTGACTGGGGGTCGCGTATCAATAGCCCCCACAGTATGATTTAGGGGTATTATTGTAATTTAAGTCATAGTATTATATGTATTACTTGTTACACTATAAACCAAATTAATCACAAAAATAAAAAGGAACTATAATTGCTCTATAGTCATAGAGGTAGGTACCATTGACCGAACTGCGTTAATAAAGATTGATCATGTTCATTGTATTTTACTTTTGAGGCCATATAGTGATTTCTTAAGTTTAAAGACATGATATGGGTGGGTTGAGTCCTCAAGCCCAGGTGGTTGTTTGACATACACTTATTCAGAAATAATACCATTTAAAAATGCACTTTTAAAATCCATTTGATATAAAGTAATATTATGATTAATAGCATAGGATAAGAGTAATTTTATTGCCTCTAACCTTGCAACATGTGTAAAGGTTATAGAGAAATCAATACCTTCTTGTTGATTGTAGCCTTGAGCTATAATGTAGAACCTCAAATTTGCCCTCCCCATTCATGCATTCATTTCATTTTTTAGGTCATTCATCATTCCATATTGCATTGCACCATGGCAGTCAGAATTGGCATCAAGAGAATTCAGCAGTGCAAAAGAGCAAGTTTTTCCTTGAGATGAAGGCCACATGATCATTATATTGAGCTTATATAAGCCAAGGTTCATTTTGAAGCAGTTTTACCAAGTGGTAGAGGCCCAAATTCATCAGTGCATTTTCAGGTCATCTGAGGCCCATACAAGTCAACTGTGCAGTCAACTGAGGGCTTTGAGTTGGGGAAGTGAGTGGAAGCATCTCATTCACGTTCATACAAGGCCTATTCATCATGTCAAACATCTATCTTGAAGATTTTTGAAGTCATATCCAAAGTTTCCAAAAATGGAAAGTGACATGTAATTCAAAGTTTCCAAAAATGGCAAGTTTTTGGTTCACATTCAACTTGATTTTCCAACATCAAAGAAGCTTCAAATGGATTTTTGGTGAACATGAAAGTTGAAGATCTTTCTCTCCTCTTTTCAAAAAGTCCTATTTCATGATCATCTGATAAAGGGTTGAGAAGTTATGGCCAAAGGATCACAATATGTACATGGAAGTTCAACATGGCATAACTTTTGATTCAAAACTCCAATTTGGTCCACTCTTTTTGCAAAATGCTTTTCATGACCAATACTTTTCAAATCAACCATTGCCTTGCATGAAAGAAGATTACATGATCCAATGTCCATGCATGTACATTTTGGAGGGAAAATGCATACTTCAAATTTGGTTGATCACATGAGCCAAATACCAATCCCATCATATTCATGAGCTGATTTTAAGTGGAATTGAACATTAACATGGCACTGTTCACGTGCATACCATCACATGCTAAGCACACTTGTGTATTTTGCATTCCACCTCATTTCTCCTTAATTTTCAATTAACCAAGGCAAATTGAGATTAGCATGGTGATTAACACATGATATAAAAGCCTAATCATAACTGAATTGGCTCATAATAACAATTTCAGATCTCAAATTCAAGTTTCCCTCTCAATTTTCTCTCTCATCAAAACTGAAATTTCTTCACACAAACACAAGATTTCTTTGTAGATTCATGATCATGGAAGAGTTTTGAGCAAGATTCATCATCTGGTTTGAAGAATTTGATCAAGATTCGAGCTCCACAAGTGCAAGTTCATGAAGTTGGTTTTCTGAAATTAAGCAAGATTAAAGCCATTTCCATTGCCAATTCTTCCACAAAGCTTCAAGGCACGCGTAAAGAAGTGAATCTGGAGCTCCATAGCAGCTGAGGACACTGTTTCATCACACTGCACTTCAAGAAGGTTGGAATTCGATCACCTCTTTTCTCCATTTTTTGTACATGATTAGATAGGCCTTTTGATGTTGATGATGCTGATATGATTAGTTCATGATTTGGTCAAGAAATGAGTTAGACATGATGATTTGAATTTTTGATGTTCAATATGTTTTTGATCGATCCGGTTGATTCGTTAGGAATTAGGTGAAATAGTTGTGATATTCGTATTCCTCATAAAAAGACGGTTCGAACCATATGCCTCACGTTAAATTCTGGAAAAAAAATTGCGTCTCCTCCCCCTGGCTGGCCGGAGAAGACGGCTGAAAACGCCTTGCGCCGCCGTCTGCAACTTGAAGCTAGGGTTTGCTTCAGGCGCGCCTTGTAACCACATGAACCTGCGTTCGATTCTCACGTTTGCATATTTCATTTGTTTTTTTTTCACTTAAGCGCGCATTGTCCACACAAACCTCTGTTCGAATCTGGCCTAGCGCATATTTCCACTTGTTTTTTCCTTGGATTGAAACGCAGCGTTTGGTTAGCGCTTAGGACCTTAGGCACACTGGTTCGATTCCTTCGCTTGGCATTTTATTTCTTTAATTCATTTTGAGCGCTGCATGTGACCTCCAAGACCTGTGCTCGATCCTGGGTGCTATCATTTTGAAATTGCATTTGTTTTCTCTGGTTGAAGCACTGCGTTTTGAGCGCGCTTGGTCCTTAGATGCAGGGGTTCGAACCTAGCCTTATGCATATTGCCAGTCTCATTCACATTTTTTTGTTTTCCATATTATTTTGCATGTTGTTTCATTTTTTGTTCTTCAAATTCTAAAAATCATAAAAAATAGTAGGATTGTCCAATTTAATCCAATTTTTTTTCCACATGTTCATTTTAATGTCTAGTTTTTTTAGCATTTATTTCCTGATTTTTGTATTGCTGGATTTTTAAAGGTGCTTGATTGTTTGAACATGATGCCAAAATGACATGTTGTGCTAATTGATTTGTGAAATGCTTATGGTTTATCCAATTGCCTTGAAATTTGACATGCCTAATCCTAACATGTGACATGATTGTTTGGCTTTGGTTTGGCATTTTTATCATTTAATACCACTGTTTTGGACACATGGACATGTGTTGTGACATTTGGTGTTTCATTTTGTGCCTTATACTTGTGAATTTTCATTCACACACCAATTGTTGTCTTCTAGACTTAAGTTTGGGCATGATGCTTGTCCATAACATGTTGTATTCACATAAAAAATTTCATGATCATTGGATACATTTCTGTTTTAATGTGGATTTTATATTCTTGATGTCCAATTTTGATCACATTGCTTGTCTTTGCCTTATCTTGTTCATATGATGGCTTTGCTTATTGATTTGGCTTTGGTCCTTTTGAGGCTTTCTTCTTATTTGATTGAATGTGCTTCATGTGAATTATTGACTTCTGTTTTGGTCATTTGACTTGCCTTTGACCCTAGTCTTTGTACTAGTGGTTTGTACTCACCAATTGTGTTTGTGTTTCAGGTATTTAGCACCAATGGTTGGTGTGGCCTCATCATTTGAGATGCCAATTGCTTTGATTACTAACTCTTGTTGTGTTGTAGGTCTATTGATGTGATAAACTCACTTGAGTGCTTGCATCTATGACTTGCATTGTGTATAATTGTTGGATGATTCCACTGTGTTGTCTGTTTGATTTTCTGAATACAATATTGATTGTCTGGCTTTTGTACAGGTACATTAGTCGCTTTTAGCTCTTGCTTGAGCTTTGCTTTGGCTTGTGGTTGATATACCACCTAGGTAACCACTCTCTCACTCCATGTAGTCTGGAAGTCCTGCCACCTTTTTGGCAGGCATTTGGCTGAAGTCCTCCTTAAGAGGCCATGATTGTGCTTGTTTATATTTGTGCCAAAGACCTCTAAATGAGGCATGTTACATGTTAAGTCCTCCTAAGTGAAGAGGCAATTGACAGATAGAAGGGATTAGCAATCAATACCCTGTTATTCAGTGAGTCGTTCATTATGCTCGCCCTACGTGTTGATGCTCTTGAACATAACCCAAGATCTTGTATAGAGTCAGTCAAGTGGAATAGGGTCCCTCTTTCTGGATCCCCGCGCATTCTTTGATCTGAGCTCACCCAGGCCGGGGTTAAGAGCATGAGGTCTTATCCTCATTTCCTTTCATCAGCTTCACCCTAACTCTCAATGTTAGTGGTTAAGAGCCTCAGCACACCCCTATAGTTTTGGCTTGTTCGTCGAGGTTGATATGACCCCTCTTGACTAAAGCCCAACCTTTGTCTGAGCCTCTTGTTTGCATATAGAGTGTGATGCTTGATTGCTTGTTTGCTTACTTGTGAATCTGTCATGTGTTTGCTTTTCATGTATGTTGGTTTATTTGCTGTTTAGATCGACTTGCTTCCTGTGCGAGTTAGGTTCTGATTAGAGACCTCAACTTAAGGATCGTTTGCATGACAACTTTTAGGCTCGTGTCGTAGTCTCTCTATTAGTTCGTTATCTCCCTGGTCTCTGGTTAGGAGAGAGTTTCTCCCCTGTTAAGGGGAACTACGTCGCCCTGATTCTCATACCAGATGAGATACGTAGGCAGGAGATTGAGCGAGATCTCTCCAGGCACCCTTTTTCTTTTTTCACCCTTTTGTTTTTGTTGTGTGGGTGTGCACCCTTTTCTGTTTTGTTTCCTGTTTGTTTAAGGAGTTAGATGTAAGACCATTGATTGGCTATCTGTTTCCTGTTTGTTTGAGGAGTTAGATGTAAGACCATTGATTGGCTATCTGTTTCCTGTTAGTTTGAGGAGTTAGATGTAAGACCATTGATTGGCTATCTGTTTCCTGTTTGTTTGAGGAGTTAGATGTAAGACCATTGATTGGCTATCTGTTTCCTATTTTGTTTTGTGGAGTTAGATGTAAGACCATTGATTGGCATTCCATTTCCAGTTTTTGTTGTTCTCTTATGAGACTTGCTTATTGTATCCCCATAGGTTTGCTAGACTTCGTATAGTCTCTCGTTTGCATGTCGATTAAGGTAGCACGGTTCCTTCGTCTAGGACTTCCTTTATTGCATGAGCATTCCTAAAACATAAACAAACTCTATCTTCTCTTAAGGACACGTTGACTCCTTCTACCACAGGTGAGTAAGTCTCCCAAGGTCGAGCATCCGGTAGATTGCGTAGTAGCGTCGTTCACCTAAAAAACACAAAACAAACAGAAATAGGTTAGCCGAACTACGGCAACTCTGATTCTCATGTCCAGATGAGATACGTAGGCATGAGATGCGATATTTTGCCGAGTTTGACTGACGACTAACATTTAACCCTAGCTGGTTTTCGCCCTCGTTGCGATTCTTTTCTCTCGCCCTCGCTGCGATCGAGACCTTCCTTTTCTCTTGCCCTAGTTGCAATCGAGACCCCTTTTTTCTCTTTTCGTGTGTGTTTGGAGTCGGATGTAAGTCCATTTATTGGCATTCTGTTTCCTGTTTGTGTTTGTTTTTCGGAGTCGGATGTAAGTCCATTTATTGGCATTTTGTTTCCTGTTTGTGTTTGTTTGTTCGGAGTCGAATGTAAGTCCATTTATTGGCATTCTATTTCCTGTTTGCGTTTGTTTGTTCAGAGTCAGATGTAAGTCCATCTATTGGCATTCTGTTTCCTTGGTGTGTTTGTTTCGACGTATCAGCGTCTCTATTCAGTGTTTTGTTTCGGCGTGCGTTAGCCGAGCAACGAGTGCTCTGATTCTTACTCTTGTTAGAGAAGATACGTATGCACATGATGCGACGTCCTAGCGAGCACGTTCCCCATTTCCCCGAACTACGTCGACTCTGATGTTTGTTTCCAACAAACTACGTAGGCCCAGGATGCGACATCCTGCCGAGTCCACTTCCTCCATCTTCTTTCACCTGTTTTATTATTCCAGTTTGTGCAATTTCTTTGAGCAGTTTGTCAGCAACCTTTTCCTATTCTTTTGAGCATGGATCCCGTCGAGTACGACGGACGTGAGGGGTGCTAATACCTTCCCCTTGCGTAACCGACTCCCGTACCTTGCAATCTCTGGTCGTAAGACCATTCCTTTCCCTTTTTCAGGTTTACTTCGAGCGTTTCCTTTCCCTCCTTTGGGATAACTAATGCACGGTGGTGGCTCTGTGTTTTTCCCACCGGTTGTTTTTCGCGATGCGACATACAAGTCTAGCTTTATTTTTTTCCCACTTCACCTTGATCATTAAGCTTGTTTCTAAAGACCTATTTTGTTCCAATAATGTTCTTCTGATCAGGTTTGGGTACTAGATCCCAAACATCATTCCTTTGAAATTGATTCAGCTCTTCTTGCATTGCCATAATCTAGCCATCATTTGATAGTGTTTCATCAATAGAAGTAGGTTCAATCATAGAGATAAGTCTTAATATTGAGTGTTCTTCTCTGAATGTGGATCTTGTCTTTAGAGGACTATCTTTATTTCCAATGATTATCACTTCTAGATGTGAAGACTTGTACTTAAAGGTCTTCTTGGATTGTGTTGTCTCTTGTGAGCCATCATGAGCTTCTTCATAAGCTTCTTCCTCTGGATGAGCTTTAGAAGTTGTATCAGCTTCTGGACCATCAGCTTCATAAGGTTTTGTAGCTTATGAACAACCAACTTATGAAATTTATTCAAATACATGAAATTCTGAAAAACTTTCAACTAGATCTGACATCTTATTGTCAAGTTCTTTGTCATCAAATTTGATATGTATTTACTCTTCAACCATTTTTGCTTCACAATTATACACTTTTTATGCCTTTGAGCGTTAAGAGTATCCTAAGAAGATACCCTTTTGAGCTTTATCATCACATTTATTTAGATAAACTTTGTTGTTTAAGATGTAACATGCACATCCAAACTAATGAAAATAAGAAATACTTGGATTTCTTCCTTTAAAAATCTCATATGAAGTTTTGTTCAGAATAGGTCCAATATATATTTTGTTCTGAACATAACAAACTATGTTTAGAGCTTTTGCCCACAAGTTATTAGGTAAATTATTTTCATGAATCATGGTTCTAGCCATTTCTTGTAAAGATCTATTCTTTCTCTCTATAACTCCATTTTGTTATGGAGTTCTAGGAAAAGATAACTCATGGAGAATTCCATGTTTTCACAAAATATTTCAAATGGCTCATTTCAAATTCTCATCCATGATCACTTCTGACTTTTTTTTTATTCTTTTTCATTTTGTACTTGTATGCAGAAGATGTTAAACACATCATATGACTCATCTTTAGTTCTAAGGAATTTGACCCGAGTTCATCTGCTATAGTCATCAACTATGACTAATCCATATTTCTTCCCATTTATTAATGCAGTGCCAACTGAACCAAATAAATAAATGTGAAATAGTTCTAAGGGTCTGGAGGTAGAGACAATGTTCTTTGATTTAAAAGAGGTTTTATTAAATTTTCCTTCTTGGCATGCTCCACAGAGAGCATCTGAGTGATAACTGAGTTATGGCAAACATTTGACAAGACTTGCTAAGCTTAGAGATTAATCTCTAGTTAGCATGTCCTAACCTTCTGTGCCAGAGTTATTTTTCATCACTTATTGATAGAAGGAAAAGTACGTTATGATCATCCAATTCAGAAAAATTAATTTTATAGACATAGCCTTTCCTCCTACCTTTGAACATTATGGACTTATCAGACTCATTCATGACTATAAAGTTGTTCTTATTAAACATTACTTCATAACCATTGTCACAAAATTGACTAATGCTCATTAGGTTCTGTTTCAGTCCATCTACAAACCAAACATTATTAATTGAAATGGAAGAATTACCAATAGTACTTGTACTAGTGATCCTTTATGTTTGGTTTCTTCCAAACCCCACAGTTCATCCCTCTTTCAGAGTTAGGGTTTGGAACATATGCCTTTCTCCTGTCATATGTCGCGAGCAGCCACTGTCCAGGTACCAATAATGTTGCTTTGTGATCAGTCACCATTTATGTTATGTATTTTGTGACTTATTCGGCGAAAATCCAGGTAGCTTGTATTACTTTGTATGAATTAATGTTCTGTTGAGTCTATTTCTTTTACCAATAGTTAATTTTATTATTTTATCATTTCTAATGTCATTTCTATTTTTGTATCATTTTATGCTTTGGGTGTGTGTTGTTTCTGCGTTTCAGGTTCAAGTAGGTACTCAAGCATGATCGAATGTAAAAACCAAGGAGAAGCGAACATAATCGAAAAGAGGTTTTCAGGGTCTAGTAGGACTGCTACGGCCACCCGTAGCATCTGCTACAGGACTTAGTAGGGTACTTGGCACAAAAGCAATCATCCACTCAAATAGCGACCTGCTACAGCCACCAGTAGTACCAGCTACGGGCCATAGCAGGGGACCTGGAACAAGACCTCTCAAACAGTGGCCGACTACGGCCACCCGTAGCACCGGCTATGGGCCGTAGCAGGCATGCGTGAAAAAAAATCTAATTTTGACTCTACTGTGTTATTCCTAACTGAGGGACATTTTAGTCAATTGCGAGATAGATGTGATGGACTTTTGTGGATCTGTTTGAAGGAAGTGAAGACTTTTCTATAAGAGGGCAAGTTTTCATACAAGAGGAAGACACCTTTGGAGAGAACAAGAATTGATACGATTCAGAATTAGAGAAAACAAGGTTTTGGAAGAAACGAGATCTTTCATAAGCGGAAGCAATAGAAGACCAAAGTTCATCTGAATACTTGTAATGTCTTTGTTGTATATTTTGATTCGCTTGAATATTATGAGCAGCTAAACCCCCTAATGTTATGGGGTGTCCCTGATTTGAATCTATAATGACTTTGAGTCCACATTTGCAATGACAATATTGTTTTTCAGAATTATTTTAATCTTTTGATGTGCTTAATGCTTTCTCTTTCGAAACAATTGAGATTGTTGTATGATTATCAATTAGGCTGGACCACCGTTGATAATGCTTTCATACGATTATTCTATAGTAGATATTACATAGGACTAGGGATACCCTGTAGGAACCAAATTGTTCTCGATATATTAAGGCTTAATTTCACCGGTAATTTTCTATGGACATAGAGATTAGGGTTGAATGATTAAAGGTTTTCTCACCAGGGCCTTGGGAGAAAATACCTTTGAGAAGTAACTAATTGATATTTATTGATGCAATAATGACTCAAAGTTGTTACAGGGACAAATCACACATCTTCCCTAGCATATTACTTTATCTTGAAAACCCTTTTACAACATTTTTTGTTGTATTTGCAATTATTTTTATAAATTTAAAAATCTAAAACCCCTAACATAAGTTTTTGTTTAATTGAACAACAATTAGAACTCAATATTTGTGAGCAGTCATTGAGATCGACATTCGGGGAACTTTCCCTATTATTACTATACAGGAAAAATAATACACTTGCTATTTTTTCGATCAAGTTTTTGGCATCATTGTCTGGGACTGCCAAAATATAGAGTTTAAATTTAGTTCAATTGAAATTTTATTGTTTTGCAACTAAAATTTTATTTTTGTCATTTAATTTATTTCAACCTCTATCAATTAATCTATCTCTGATATTTTTATGTGAGGTAAGGCCTCAGCTGAATTTCCTTTTAACACAGAAATTGAAAGAACTTTGCGTGCAAGACTCAGCAGAGCTAAACTAGTAAAACTGGAATCAGACAAAGAACAACCATTCGTTCATTCAGAGCCAGAAAGAGAGGCAGAAACGATGGTGAAAATCCCTCACCACCTGAAAGACTGTTAAGTGACTATGGGATGACAAATGCACTAGGTGGTAGGCTAACTATTGTGAACCAACCGGTGAATGTGCCAAACTTTCAGCTGCATCCAAACACTATTAATCAACTTGAGAGGAAACCTTTTTCGGGAAAAATCAATGAAGATGCCAACAAGCATTTACAAAGGTTTCTAACTATGAACACCACTCTTAAGATAGGGGGGCACGGAAGAGGCAAAGAAGCTACGAATATTCCCGTTCACCCTATCTGAAGATGCAGAAGAATGGTTCTACTCATTACCCGCTGGGAGTATTACCACCTGGGAACAAATGGAAACCGTTTTTCTGAATGAGTATTTTCCAGCTTCATTTTTCCTCAGGAAAAGATATGACATCATGAATTTCAAACAAAAAGAAGGTGAATCATTTGGTGATTCATACAAATGATTCAAGAGGATACTTGTTGCTTGCCCTACACACAACTTGGATCAGATGGAGCAAATGCAGATGTTTGTCAATGGTCTTCAACTGAAAATAAAACAATTGATCGATACAGCAGTCAGTGGCTCATCAAACTTTTCAACAACCACAGGTATTAAAAAGATCATTGAGTCAGTAGCTACAAATGAACACTTAGATTTATATGATAGGTGTTCAAGCAAATCTGAAGGAACTATTGATCTAAAGCTTGAAACAAATAAAATAAGAATCGAAGACACAGTTGCTGCAAAAGTGGAGAAGAAACTAAAGGCTGTGAATATTGGTACACAACAGGTAGCTCAAATTCAGCCAATCCAGAATGTAAATTGTAAAATTTCTGAAGCAAAATAACCCTTATTCTAACACTTATAATCCAGGGTGGAAGAGTCATCCAAATTTTTCCTGAAAAGATCAACAAGGGAATGTTCCAAAGCAGGGTCCCATTCAATATCAGAACTAACCACAACAGTACCAACAGCAACAACAGTACCCACACCAACATCAACAATATCAGCAACAAGCACCCAAAAAGGCCGATTGGGAACTTGCATTTGAAAAGATGGTAGCTCAAAATTCCCAGTTCCAAGAAGAAACAAGAAATAATCAAAGAAACATGAACACGTCTATCAAAATTCTTGAAGTTTAGATGGGTCAGATAGCATAACAAATAGTAGATTCTCGAATACAAGGTTCCTTACCGAGTGAAATAGTACAAAATCCAAGAAATCATGAGAATGTTAATGTTGTCACGACAAGAAGTGAGAAAACTGCTAAAGATGAGGAAGTTATACCACCCGGGAAGCCAATTGAAGAGAAAAATAAAAGGAGGCTAAACTTGTGATTAAGTTACCATATCCTCTGAGAGCAACAAATAAGGAACCTAGAGAGATAGACTTTGAGAAATTCGTGACAATGTTCAAAAAGATAGAGAGTCATATGCCCTTTTTTGAAGCACTCGAGTGAATGCCCATGTACACAAAATTCATGAAAAAGGTAATCTCCGAAAAGAGACCAATAGGAAAGGGGTCAGTAGCCTTGAAGGAAAAGTGTAGTGCAATATCACTAGGTAAGAGAATCCCAGACAAGTAGAAGGATCTTGGAGCGGTCACAGTCCCATGCACTATAAAAGAAAGAACTTTCAAGAAGGTACTAATTAATTCTGGATCCAGTGTGAGTCTGATACCATTATCAATCTACCACTGGATTGGTATTGGAAATGTCAGTGGTACAAAGACATATCTGAAGTTTACAGATCACTCGATAAAGAATGCATATGGGATAGAAGAAGACGTGTTGGTGGTAATAGAGGAATTGAGTTTTCTTGTTGGTTTTGTGATCATAGACATACCTGAGGATGGAGAGACACCTATCATTCTTGGTCGACCATTCATGCGGACAAGTCGATGCAATTTCAACATGGATCAGGGCACACTAATGTTAAAAGTTTATGATGATGAAATAACCTTGAATGTTATTGAAGACAGGAAGCTAGAGGTAGAAAAAGAAAATCACTATCAAGTAGGCATGATCAGGATAGATGTGAACAGGCAAAGTAACATACCAACATCAAAAAAAGACGCGAGAAGGCCTCCTCAACTACTACCACCTCCATTAGCAACTCCGAACAAAAAAAATAATCCTATTTCCAGTCCAAAAGCAACAAGAAAGAAGGAGAAGCCTTATCCCTAAGGATGAGCAATTTTCCTGGTGAAGAATGTTCATCTACACAGATAGTGTGGTAAATTGTCGAGTCATGCGGCGTTAAACGAAGTGCTTCGTGGGAGGCAACCCACGCTTTTACTTACTGATGATTTTTTTTCGTTTTTCTTATTTGTTTTGTTCGTAGTAAGGTGATATACAGTCCCTCAACACGGGGAGGCAGAAGGAGATACATGCAATTAAAGAATAATCGATATAGAGAAAGGTACCTGGAATAGAAAAACCACACAGTCAGAAAAATAGGATTTTGGAGGAAGTACCTGAGGCCTACTACGGGAACCCATAGCAGTGGCTACGGCCTATAGCAGGTCTGGAGAAGTTGATCAAAAACTTGGGAAACACATGCCTACTACGAGCACCCGTAGCAGGTAGAATAGTGGAATAAGGTGCCAGGAAAGAAGCCTACTACGGGTGCCCGTAGCAGGTCTGCGGGTAAAAATGCAGAATTTTTGAAATTTTGGAAGTTTCAATTCCAACCCTCTATCTTCTCTCACCTTGGGCCCACTCACCATTCATTGCCCAATAAACCTCCATCATATCTCATTATATCTTTTTAACCACCAATTATATCTCATCATTACCCAAAATCATTACCTTCATATTTTATTTCTCATTCAAAACCTTCCATCTTCACCACTTCTCTCTCCAACTTCTCACAAAAAACCCATTGTTGCCATCACCTAAAGCTTTCAACTTTCTAAATAAAATCACTCAAAACTTCAAACTCCTTTCATCAAATCCCTTCCTTAATATTATTCTGGGTACAATTTTCTCCAAAAATCAACTTTTCAAGTGACAAAATTTTCAAAGATGCCTCTAAAAAGAACCAATGTCGTAGAACTATCCAGAACAAAAAAGCATAGTACTTGCAACTCAAACCCTCACAACATTATCTTAGAGGATGAGGGGCAAGCTAAAAGTTATGTGGTGCTCGCACTGCGTAAAATTACGCCCTCCAGGTACATGTGTGAATGAACACTTACTGATTTAGGGTTGAAATTGGAGGTTGATAGAATGTTTCATGTAATTGGATTATTATAGTTCATGCATTTTGAAGCCCCGACTTTTGAGCGCATAACTCTTGAATTTCTGAGTACACTTGATTTTTAGCTGCAGAGAAAATGGCTCAGAAATGTGAGGTACTACTTGAGTACCCTTAAATTTCGCCTTTTTAATGAAAATCATGAATTAACTACTGATGAGCTCGGAAACATCCTTAAGTTGGCCATCTACGGGCCAGGCGATGTGCCAGATGACATTCCGGTGAAACATTTTTGGTTGGAAATTACACGTAGTCCTCGGTATGGTTCCACAAATGCCAAGGCATCGATGGTTCAGAACCCTTGCTTTCGATATGCCCAAAAGGGCCTCGCCTACACTCTTTTTGGCCGGGGTGATAGTACCAAGGTGGCCATCCAGAGGGAGTTATTTTCTCTGCATGCAATGGCTAATAATGAGATTATTATTGTTGTTGCCTTTGCAGCTAATTATTTGGGCAGAGTTGCTCATGCATCCACTGAAGGCATTTCCGTGGGGGTATGATTACCCAAATTACAGAGCATCTCGGATATATCCTCAATTTGTCATCTGACACCCTTGTTGCAGGTAAAGTAAAAATTGACATCGAATCCCTCATTCACCAAGGGATGATTGTTGTTACTCATAACAGTTACTCACGGATGTGTCGAGGCCAGTTTGTTCTAGAATTACCTGCCCCTAACATTGTGAGTATTATTGATCGTTCTAACTGGTTATATACGAGTGTTGCCCCCAATAATGAGGGCGGCCATTATATTGATGATTTTGCTGTAGGTTACACAATGGAGGAAGATGCCACCTACCAGCCATAATTTGTAACTCAACAAGGTCCTACATCATTCTCTATAAATCAGGACCAGTAAATGTGGATGCAGGCGGAGCTCAAGGACTTAAGAGCAGAGAAAACACGACAAGGAGTTTAGCAGATTCGGTAAGGAGCCATGTTAGAGGACATGTAATCCATGATGCAGCAGTTGATGTTGCATTTTCCTCCACCTCCTCAATCAGGGCACTGTAAGTCACCCCTCTCTCTTTCTTGTTCTAAAACATTGAGGCCGATGTTTAGTTCAGGTTTGGGGGAGGTTTATGTAAGACCCCAATTTTGACCCTAAGATCCCTCATGGCATCATAACATTGCATTTGCAAAGCCTCAAGGATCATGAGCATCTTGGTTCCCTTTGCCTTTGGATGGGACTCCTTGTGAGTGGTTTGAGATCACCAAGCATGCTTGAATTGTATATTATTGCTTTTCTCATCTTTATTCACTAACCAAAAGCACAAAAATATGTCACTAACATATTTTGTTTGTAGCTTGAGCAATCACAAGGTCAAGAGCTTCAAGGAGATCCTTTGTGTAAAGATATGGTCAAGAGAGGATGAAAACAAGCATGGTAATGGTTCCCAAAGCTCTCATCCATCAAATATTCCTCCCTAGTATCTCAATTCATCATTTTGATCAAAGCAAGTCAAAGGGTTTGAGCTTTTGTTTCTCAAGGAAACCCTAAGTTCATCTGATCACCTACAATGCCTTGCTAGTGAAGCAACCTCAGCCCATGGTCAAATGAAATCAAGGGAAGTTCTTTAATTCATCATTTCATGCATATTTGAACTTATTTGAGTGCCCTCAATCATCAATTCATCAAGATATGTGTTGTGGACTTGAGAAGTTGATCAGTCAATCCATCTGACTATTTTGAAGTGCACTGAGACTTAACTTTTTATGTGTTGGTCAAATGGAGATGATCCCAAAAGCAAAAATGTTCTTAAGGACAATATGAACAACCAAGGAAAAGAGCCCAAATCTTCACAATCCAAAGGTATGGTCCAACTGGTTTTTGCTTCGAATCTCCTTGTTCCATGATCTATTTGCCTGGCCAATGTGTTTTCTGAAGTCCTCACCTGAGAGGCAAGCCAGTGGTGGCTTTGATTTTATGTTTTGATGAATTTCAGTTCATGTACCTGGATTTTCCAACTCTGATTTCTCACTCCATAAAAACTTTGAGTATAATCCAAGGTTACATGGGTGATGTACATCACCCCAGCTTTCCAATGATATGAGGATCGCTCATTTTTATTAAGTTTTTAAAACCTGCAAATGTCACCGGAAAATGCATGCTCGCCGGAGAAGACGGTGGTGTACACCACCGCCTCTTGCCAGATTGAATCTGGACCCTTGGATGCACTTCCCACGTTATAATCTTAGCCATGCATTTGGTTTACTTTCAATAATGCTGGATGTTTCTCATTGACTTGGACTTACCATGAGCGCGCGCCTGAGGACCTTAGAATTGGCCACGTCAATTAATGAGATTCAATCCAACGCTCCCTGATTTTTGCTATTTTCTAATTTCTGATTTTATTTCTTTTATTTCCTTTATTTTCAAAAATTCATAACTTCTTCATTTTAATTCCAAAAAATATGGGACCAATTGCATTTTTCTCCATTTAAATTCTAGTTTCAAAAAATGATTTTTAATATTTTTTATTTCATCATTTGATATTTTTTGTGAATTTTCCCTTTTCTGGTTATTTTTAATTCATTTTAAATAGTTTTCAATATTCAAAAAATACAAAAATATTTTCCTAACCTATTTGAATGATGATGGATCTATAAAAAATATTCTCATCAATTTTTTAATTGATTTGAGATTTATTTGAGATTTTAGTTCAATTAGGTTATTTTTCTTCATTTTTAAGTGATTAAAAATAGTTTCTGACTTTTAAAAATGCTGAAATTTTTTGTCAAACTTTGTTTGACCTTGTTGAACTTGGGATAAATCACTTGGACCTTTCAAGGTTGATTTGAAGTGATTTTGAAGTTTGACCTTTCTTTATTATTTTAATTCAAGTTTATTTTAAATATTAAAAAATGCCAAAAATATTTTGTTCATATCTTGACTTTCAATCTTCATCTCACTTCTGTTTTTGATTGTTTGACCATGATCCTCAATGTCATTGGCCAACACTTGTTGATTGGTACATTTTATTTCATTTATTGCACTTTATTCTTTTCTTTTCCATTTTCCATTATTCATCTTCTTCTTCTTCTTCTTTTTCTTTTTTTGATCAATGAGTTAAAGGTTGATAAGTTAGCATTGATTAGGGAGACTTAATCTTCCTTGATTCAAACCTAATTCATCTTGATCAATTGATCAATTGATCAAATGAATGGCTTTGCATTAAGGATAGGTTGCTTTCTAAATCATGCAAAGGACTTAAACCAATACAAGATCAATTCTCTTCTTCTTTTTGGCATGGCAAGTTGTTGGAACTTGGTTCACTAATCAAGACTTCTAACTTGTGTTGTTGCCTACATTATTATTGACCGGCCTCGGATAGTTGTGACTTCTACATAAGTCCAATTACGATTGCTTAACATAGCGCTAAATTTGCCTTATGGCACACTAACTACTAACACTAACCATTAACCATTAACATTTACTTTTTTCACTTTACATTTATGCAATTTATCATTCTTGTACATATTATTCATTTGCTTTTTCCTTTGCTCATTGGAGCACATGTTTATGTTAATGCAATTTGCCTTTTGCTCACTTGAGCACATAATTGTGTATATATCTTTTGTGCTTGTGTTTGTCTGTTTGTTGTGAACCAAAATGCAAAGAATTGGACAAAGTGGACTTAGACTTTAGGGTTTTACCCAAGCTAGTGGAGTTTGAAGAGCAACTAGGCCTCATGCTTTTAGAGTGCTTAAATGTAAAAGAGCAATTAGGCCTTATGCCTTTAGAATGCTTAAAGCTTGAAGATGAGCATTGAAAGGACCATATTCTAAACTCTCTCTTGTCCATTCTTTGATTGTTAATAGAACCTTTTGATGTGTGTGTTCTTGTGCTAGGGATTCCCACATTAAGCCAAATTGAGGAACCATTTCCATGAGCTTCTAAGAGAGAGGGATCCAAGATATATTAAGGAGCTTCCCAAGAATTCATTTGATTGTTGATTGCTTGAGTGTATGCTTATGTGATTGCTTATTCCAAAGGATGAGAGCTACTTGGATCATCAATATGATCTCAAGAGAGGAACTCCATTTGTGGTTTTGCTTCTTGTCCCTTACCTCTTGTATGCTTAGGACTTTAGCCTTTCTTCTTCTTCCCTCCACTCTAACCCTAGCCAAAACTTTTATGCAAACATCTAACACTTGTTTTCAACATTAGAAACCTAAGCCTTATGCTTTTGATTATCAAACTATCTTTTCTTAATACTTATTTGAATTGAACTTCTGAGTCAACTTTGACCATTTTTGTACATACTTTTCATTGGTAAATACAACCCATTCAAATGTCTTTTTGTGGTTTCAATGGCCACTTTCTTAATCAAATTTTTCATAACCTTTAGTTATTAGGTTTGAGTTATCCTTGAGGTAGATGTAATACTCACCTTTATCCTTAATGATGGACAATAAGTCTTCCATGCTTATTATAGGGTTAACCCCTCACTAGCATGTTGAAACTATCCTCACATGGTGGATTTGTGTTTTTAGGTTGAGTTTTCTCCCTTGGATAACAAAAGACCTTAAGGCTTTTGGACCAATCAATTCACCAACTCATTTTTGAGATTTTTACCCCGAACTGGGAGGTTTTGATCCTAATCTTTTTTAAGATGGTACGTAGGCAATGGGTTTATCCATCCAAACAAAAAATGTAAATAAACTTATATATTCTCTTCTCATCTCTCCAATCATGTTTGCACAAACAAATTTTCACAAAACAACAACCTTACAACAAGTATGAAAAGGGCTCCCTAGGAGTACCTAGGATGTTTTGGGTGCCTAACACCTTCCCATTGCATCACCAACCCCCTTACCCAGATCTCTGACATTTTTACTAGTTTTTGATTTGATAAAACTTTTAGGTTTTTGTTCACTTTCTAACCATTCCTTTGGATAAGTAGAAGTGCGGTGGCGACTCGACTTGTATGGTTTACCTTGGATTTAGCCAATATCTCTAATGGTAACGAATACCCCGCTACAGTTTACTAGTTTCATTTTATTATTGTTTTGGTATTATTATTTTTGTTACTATTTTGATTGTTCATTTTGATTAAGTGTTTTCAAGTAATACACAGTACCTGGATTTCACTGTTTGAATAAGTGATGAAGGTTAGTAAAAACAGATGATTGGTTACGGCCAAGGAATTACCCCCGAAAATGTTGATATTGTTGAAGATGATCAGACACAACTTTCTTGAGCTCGACCAACAGAGGAACCTTGTACATCCCAACTTAAGAGGGAAGCCTGATCACACTATAGGTATTACAGATTTTGTTAGCTTTACCGAACATGGTGAGAATAAAAAGGCCAAACACAAAGATTCATCATGAGAGATAATTCAGGTATGTCTCCATCACTCATAGTTTGTATAAGTTCTCTTCAAATTTCACTACACTAGTACACATACTGAGGAAAGTTGTTTTTGTTAGCCCTGAGCCTTTCAAGCTAACCTTATTAATTATTACCCTTTGTTCACCCAATTTGAGCCTGTATCCCATTGTTTATATATATCACCATATTAATATAACCCGCGACCCAAACACTTCCTTACCCTATTCAGAGAAAGTGTTATGTTCTTTAAGCTGTGTTTAATTCTAAGTTTGGGGTAGCCATATAAGACACTGAAAGTAAGGTGAGTGCGGAGAAAATAAGAAAAACGACTATAAAAAAAGACAAAAGAAATAGAAAACCTGGTGGAATAAAGAAAAGTACTCGCCAAATGAAAAACACGCAGTTGGGTACAAAACCAGAAACAAAAAGAACTGAGTAATTGAGCTGAAAAGAAAAAAAATGTCAATGGTATCTTAGAACAAACACAGTGAAAAGAATAATGACATTGACTCTGAACCCAAAAACCATTTCTATCCCTTTCATATCCTACCTTAACCCAAGCCCTGTTATAACCCGGAAGACTTCGAAAGTGTGTGTATTGTGCAAATGAAATGAAAGGAGAATTAATTCAAGCTTACGAGTTGGTATTGCATACTATGAAATTGTGAGTGCAAACACTATAGCCTCGAGAGTCTAGGTGAGTGTGTGAAACAAGCTGACAAGTGAAGTAATACTCATATGTAGAAGTGTTGCGAAACAAATGATTATGGAAAGCAAGGGTCCCTGAAAGAAGAAAAATGAGCAAGTTGTGAAAGATCTCAGCAGTATTGTGGTAAAAGTTGAATCTTCAACTATTTTTTAGGGTGACATGAGGTAAAAAATTTGGCTTGAAAATTGCTTGACGACAAGCAATGATATAAGTTTAGGGTTATGATCAGTCATCGTTTATGTTATGTATTTTTTCACTTATTCAGTGAAAATCCAGGTAACTTGTATTACTTTGTCTGAATTAATGTTTTGTTGAGTTTATTTCTTTTACCAATAGTTAATTCTATTGTTTCATCATTACTAGTGTCATTTCTATTTTTGTCGCATGTTACGCTTTGGATGTGTGTCGTTTCTGCGTTTCAGGTTCAAGCATGTGCTCAAGCACGATCGAATGTAGAAACCAATGAGAATCGAACAAAATAGAAAAGAGGTTTTCATGGTCCAATAGGCCTGATACGGCCACTCGTATCACCTGCTACGGGCCGCAGCAGGAGACCTAGCACATAAGCAACCATCCACTCAAATAGTGGCCTGCTACGACCACCCGTAGCAGGGGACCTGGAACAAGACCTCTCAAATAGTGGCCTGCTATGGCCACCCATAGCACCGGCTACGGGTTGTAGCAAGCATGCATGAAAAAAGTCCAATTTTGACTCTGCTGTGTTATTCGTAAGTGAGGGGCATTTTGTCAATTGTAAGGCAAATGTGATTGACTTTTGTGAATCTGTTTGAAGGAAGATAAGAATTTTCTATAAGAGGGAAAGTTTTCAGACAAGGTGAGGACACCTTTGAAGAGAACAAGAATTGAAACGATTCAGAATTAGAGAAAGCAAGGTTTTGGGAGAAACAAGATCTTTCATGAGCGGAAGCACTTGAAGATCAAAGTTCATCTGAATACTTGTAATGTCTCCATTGTATATTTTTATTTGCTTGAATAATATGAGTAGCTAAACCCCCTAATGTTAGGGGGTGTCCCTGATTTGAATATGTAACGACTTTGAGTTTACATTTGCAATGACAATATTGTTTTTCAAAATTACTTTAATCTTTTGATGTGCTTAATGTTTTCTTTTTCGGAATAATTGAGATTGTTATATGATTATTAATTAGGCTGGACCACCGTTGATAATACTTTCATAAGATTATTCTATAATAGATATTACCTAGGACTGGGGATACTCTGTAGGAACCAAATTATTCTCGATATATTAAGGCTTAATTGCACCGACAATTTTGTATTGACATAGAGATTAGGGCTGAATGATTAAAGGTTTTCTCACCAAGACCTTGGGAGAAAATACCCTTGAGAACTGGTAGTAATTAATTGATATTTGTTGATGCAATAGTGACTCAGAATTGTACAGGGACAAATCACACACCTTCCATAACATATTACTTTATCTTGAAAACCCTTTTACAGCATTATTTATTTTATTTGCAATTATTTTTATAAATTTGAATCTAAAACCCCCAACACAAGTTTTTGTTTAATTGAACAACAATTAGAACTCAATATTTGCGAGTCTTCCTTGAGATCTACATTTGGGGAACTTTCCTCATTATTACTATACAGGAAAAATTGTACACTTGCTATTTTTCCGATCATTTTGCTTCTCCCTTGAAGAATATCTGATGCAAAGACAATTTCAAGTTTAGGTACCCATAATATTATGGGTCCTTTAGGGTTAATTGTGAAAGGTGTTTACTTATCTTATACCTTAGCTTTCATGTATTAAGGCTTAGAATCATTAAAGACTTTTTGTTTAAAAGTTTCTTTTTATCTTGAATCAATCTCAGTCGTTGGTTGTGAACCTTTCAGAACCTTAAACTCTGATGTCTTAAGTTCTGGTATGTTTTGAACTTTTGACTTTAGAGTCTTTGGTTCTAATTTCTTTAGAACCTTTGACTTTTAAGTCTCTAGTTCTGGTTTCTTCATAATCTTTGACTCTATAGTCTTTGGTTATGACTGGTTCAGAGTAGTTGGTAGAAAGTGAGAATATAGACCTTTCTGAGAAAAGCTAGAACATGAAGGTTTCATTGGTTTAACCAAAGTTCCTAACCTTAGGTTGAAACGTTTTTGGGAAAAACCAAGGCCATCTCCTTTGCTCCTACTTATACCATAAATCATAGATGCAAGTTTTTTTCTATCAAAGCCATTTATGACAAATTACTGAAGAGCAACTTCATGCTCATCTGGAGATTTATCAGACATCTTTTTCATTTCAGCAATATGACTTTTTTCTAAATCTTCATTTCTAATATGAGAAGATTTTAATTCATTTGTCGCTATCTCATATTGCTTTTATAAAATTTTATGTGTCTAGCTTTATCTTGACAATGACCCATAAGGTCTTTAACAAGATTAATTAAATTTGAATGATATAGTTTAGGAAATGCCACATCTTCTTCTTCAGAATCGGAGCCAGAATATGATTCAGATTTTGTGTCTGAAGATGTTAGACCCATCAATGTTAAGTTGGCTTCTTCATCATCTTTATAAGATTCTTCTTCTTTGTCAAATTCATCCCACGCTACCATGAGACTATTCTTGACTTTGTTTCTGAAGATGTCCTTCTAATAACTTCCTTTCTTTTACTTGCCTTTCTGTAACTCTGGACAGTCAACAATAAAGTGACTAGTCTTATTACAGTTAAAGCAACCCTTTTGGTCATTTTTCTTGTCTATGGAACTTGATCCTCTGAAGCAACTTCTTCTACCTGAGAATATTTTATTCTTTTTAGCCAGATACTAAAACCTTTTGATTATAAATTCCATTTCTTCATCATCCGAACCTTCTTCATAACCTCATGTATAAACAACTTCTTCAGGTTCCCATACTTAAGGAGATTTAGCAGATTGACCAACAGATCTCAAGGCTAGAAACATGGATTTTTTTGCAGGTTCATCTCCAATTAGCTCTATCTCATGACTCTGGAGACTTATTTTATTCATGTCCTTGGCTTCTTGGATGGCTGTCACCTTTGGTCTATATTTTGTAGGAAGACCCCTAAGAATTTTCTTGACACGATCAAAAGTTGTATAACTCTTGTTCAGAAACTAAAGTCCAAATACCATAACTTGAAACCTTGAGAACATGGTCTCAATATCTTCATCTTCCTTTATTTTGAACAGTTCATACTGTTGGACCTAAAGCTTGGCCTTTTCCTTTTTCACATACTATTTGCCTTCATAGGTAGTAACCAAGGATTCAAAAATAGTTTTTGCAATAGACTTGTTGATTATTTTGAGGTACTCGGAATGGGGTAGAGAATCTACCAAAATGAAACGCACTCTATGATATTTTCTATAGATCTTCTTTTGAGCAGGTGTGAGGATTTTTCTATCAACAACCATTCTAACTCAATCAATTGGAACATCAATACCATCTTCAATAATGTACCATAACTCATCATCAACACCAATGGTGTGAGTGTACATCTTACTTTTCCACCATTCAAACTTTGTTGAATCTCCACTAAAGGTTAGAGGTTTAGAAGTATAGTTTTTCATTTCAAAAGCACTACAATCATAGTTCACAACATTGTTTCTAGGATTACCAGAGGTTTTAGACACGTCAGCCATGTTTTCTCTCATAATCTTTTCTATACCACTGTTAAGTGTTAGTGCATATATCTTGCTCTGATGTCAACTGAAGGTGGGGAAAAGACAAGAAGGGGTGTTGAATTGTGTTAACTTTTTCTTTATTTTCTAAAAATCTCTTATCAAAGTTTATAATCTAATACTGAGTTAAGTGTTTGTAGCGGATAAAAACAAGTTCAGAGTTAGAGACTGAAAGAAAGAGATTCGCAAGTAGATTTATTATGGTTCCTCCCACAAAACGATGGTAATCCAGTCCCCTTGTACTTCAAAGGGGTTTCACTATAATCACTACTGATTACAAATGCTCAAACATACAAGCAAGAGACTTCAATGCTCAAACACACATGTAAGAGACTTCTAATGCTCAAGAACACATCAAAATACTTTCAGAGGCTCAAGCACACAAGAAAGAGACTTCTTACAATCTAAATTAAAAAATTATTTGAATAATAAACTTGATACACAATCTGAGGTGTAAACAAAATACAACTCAATAAGATTCTAAAGACTTAAGAATTTATAAGACATACAAATGATAAGAAATTCTAAGTTAAACTTGTGTTTCTTGTTTGATAGAGTAACAACTCTTTTTATTGTCAAGGGTTAGTTGTTCTTTCTTCAAGTTTTCAGCTCCTTATATAGGGAGATAGAAAATAGTCGTTGAAGAGAAGAGCTAGCATAAGTGAGTCTTGGTGAAGCTTGATCATAGACGTTAGAATGTTACTTGATATGGTTAATCCTTTTGAAAAGATATTCGAAATCCCTTTGCTTCAAGAGGAATTATTCGTTACATCCCAACTATCTGTCTAGATTTTGTTTAAATACTCACGTGATTAGAACAAGACAAATTGCTCTCTAAGTTTGAAAGTGACATATCAGAGTATTCTCGATCCTTGTATAAACTGACCTCAAAGTTTGATAGTGACCTATCTGAGTCTTCTTGATCCTTGCATTTGACTGACCTTAGAGTCCGTGTCTTCAGAGTTTGAGAACTTTAGAGGTTGACTTTCTTCAAAGCTTGGACTTCAAAAGTTGACCTCCTTCAGAGTCTGAGTCTTCAGAGTCTGATTCTCAGGTTTTAATCCTTCAAATTCTGGATCTTTTAGCTTCTCTTTAAATGTTCATTTTTAGTACCATAACTGACTTTATATAAGAGTTTTTAGTCTATGGTCCTGCACACTTGAACATATGTTAGTATACCCAATTGTTCTTTAAATACTTTGTTATCATCAAAATCTTAGAGGTATGGTACAAACCAATTTTGTTCCAACAAGGTCTACATCAGTGTAGATCATGTGAAGAAAATCATAAGAAGCCTGCCAAATAAATGAAGGTCAGTGGTGACAGCACTCTAGGTGTCAAAGGATCTGAATAACACAACTCTGGAAGAGCTTGTTGTTGGTGTAAGCCATAAAGGCCAATACTTTTGGTACTTGTATCGAATTATTTATTAATAATAAAAGGATTTTTCTTTATTATGTTTGTTTAATAAAGTCCCTAGAATAGCTAGTCCGTTTAATGTATAAAGTGTGACTTAATCATGAGATCTCATTAAACATAAGGACAATATTCTTAAAATATCCGTAGTCGAGCTTTATTGTGAAGTGGGATAACATTAAAGCATTAAGACTATTATATATAGACTGATGATCACATCTCATGGATCATGGATAAGGAGTTATCAAGTCTTAAACATAAGTATAAATATTGAGAGTAATATTTATAATGGATTGACCCGATATGAGAATACTATATAGAATGTTATGAAAAGTGTCATAAGTTATTCTCATGGTGATAATGGTGTATACCACCCTTCGACCTGAAACCACTATGGACCCTAGATATAGAGTCGAGTGCCTTATTGCTGATCAAACATTGTCCGTAACTAGATGACCATAAAGACAATTGATGGGTACTCCACGAAGCATGCTGAGGGACATGAGTGACCTAGATAGAATTTGCCCATCCTGCATAACAGGATAAATGTCTACGGGTCCAATATTGAACTGGACAAGGATGACACGGTCTATGCCTTGTGTTCAATATAGACATAAGGGAAAAAGGTTAATTGTACACATAAGTATTATCACAAAAGGATTTGTCATATCACATGACATTTTCGTGTCTTAGGTAGCAGTGATGTGTTGCTAGATACCGCTCACTGTTTATTATGTTAAATATGTGATTTAATATAATTGCCAATGCCGCGAAAACTACAGGGTCACACACAAAAGGATGGATTGATGAGAGATAGAGTAACTAAGAAACACCGTAAGGTACGGTGCACTTAAGTGAATTGTAGAACATCGTAAGGTACGGTGTACTTAAGTAGAATACGAAATATGGTAAGGTACCACACGCTTAAGTGATTTTGGCATATTATAAGATATGGGCCACATACACTTAAGTGGAATTTTTAGCTTGCAGCCCATATAAGTGGTTTTATATATAGAACCCCTGTGCAGAAGTATTTGTGCAGTTTCAATTTCATTTTTCTCTCTCTCTCTCTCTCTCTCTCACTCAAAGCCTTCATTCGTAGCAGCTAGCACTGAGATTGAAGGAATCCGTTCGTATGGACTGAGTAGAGGCGTTGTCACTATTCAACATTCGTGATCGCTCCGTAGATCTGCATCAAAGGTTTCAATCGCCACAAGAGGTAACGATTCTATTACTGATCATGCCCATTCGTAAGGATCACTAAAGGAGAAAATTTTTAAATTCCGCTGCGTTTTGGATCGCTCTTCTCCTTCACTTGTAAGTCTAACATTCAAAACATGATCTTTATAATACCTATTCTAATTGTGGAATAACAGAAAGCCCAAAATTTGTTAATTTTGTCCATTTGGATATATTTGTTTTATGCTCAATATTAAAGACAACTTAAACAAGTTTGATTCTAAAGCTCAAAAGTGTATCATGTTAGGATACTCTGAACGCTCAAAAGCCTATAAAGTATATAACACTACAACCAGAATTGTTGAGGAATCAATTCATGTTAAATATGGTGATAAGCTTGACTCTGAAAAGTCAAAGCATGTTGAAAAGTTTGCAGATTTGGAAATTATCTATTCAAACTCTAAAGACAGGGACTCTGAGGATAAAGACTTTGTAAGTGCTCAACATGAAACTAAATAATCAACACCAGTAGTTGCTGACACACCAACACCTTATAGAAAGTATAAGCAAAGATCCTCTCATCCTAAAAAATGAACATGGGTGACAAGATAGAACCTATAAGAACCATACCTTCATTTATTCAAGATGAAGAAATGCTTCTTGGTTAGGCGTCTATCACAAAACCAACATCCATTGGTGAAGCTCTTCTAGACATATAATGGATATTGGCTATGCTAGAAGAACTAAATTAGTTTACCATAAATGATGTGTGGAATCTAGTGCTAAGATCTGAAGGAAAACATTTCATTAGAACCAAGTGGATTTAAAAAAAAAAGCATGGAGATGTGGCAAGAAATAAAGCCTGATTGGGTGCACAAGGCTATAGTCAACAAGAAGGGATTGACTATACTGAAACCGTCGATTCAGTGGTCAAGTTAGAATCCATTCGTCTCTTAATATCCTTTGTAGTAAACTATGACTTTGTTTTATATCAAACGGATGTTAAAAGTGCTTTTCTGAATGGATACATCATAGAAGAAGTGTATGTTCATTAACCTCCTGGGTTTGAGAGTCATAAAAATCCTGATTTTGTTTACAAACTTAAGAAATCATTGTATAGTCTGAAACAAGCTCCCAGAGCTTAGTATAAAAGACTTAGCAACTTTCTTTTGAAAAATGGCTTAAAAAGAGGAAAGGTTGACATAACTATATTCTATAAATCATACAAAAATTATATTTTAATAGTCCAAATTTATGTTGATGATATTATATTTGATTTTGCTACTCTTTGTCGAGAATTTTCTAAGTCTATGCAGGCTGAAATTGAAATGAGTATTATGGGAGAATTGAAATTCTTTATGGGAATTCAAATTAATCAAGGTTCAGAAGGAACCTATGTTCACTAGAGAAAGTATACAAAATAACTTTTCAAGAAGTTTGATATGGCTGCTAGCAAACCAGCCAAGACTTTAATGTATCCAACTTGCACTTTGGGAAAATATGAGGAAAGTAAAAAGGTAGAACAAAAGGTATATAGAGGTATGATTGGTTATCTCCTATACTTTACTGCTTTTAGACCTGATATCTTGTTCAGTGTATGTTTATGTGCTAGATTCTAATCAGATCTTAGAGAATCCCACTTAACAGCTATTAAGAGGATCTTTAGATATCTAAAAGGTACTACTAACCTTGGTTTTGTTTATAAGAAATCAGAAGATTACAATTTAGTAGGTTATTATGATGTTGATTATGCTAGAGATAGACTTGAAAGAAAAAGAACTAGTGGATGTTGTTAGTTTCTGGGTGATAATCTAATCTCATGATCCAGCAAAATACAATCAACCATTGCATTATTTACAACATAAGTCGAGTACATTGCAGCAGTTGGTTGTAGCACTTAGACTCTTTAGGTGCTGAGTCAACTAGAAGATTATCAATTAAAAGAGATTAACATTCTTATCTTTTGTGACAATACTTTTGTTATCTTTTTGTCTCGGAATCTCATCTTACACTCTTGTGCTAAGCACATTAAGATAAAACATCACTCTATTAGAGACTATGTTCAGAAGGGAATTTTAGATTTAAAATTTATTGATACATACCATCAATAGGCTGATATCTTTACAAAACCCCTTGCTGGAGATATATTTGTTTCTATTTTGAGGAATTTAAAAATGGAAATCGGTCTTGATTAAATGATTAATCTCAATATGTGTAGCCTCTAGATAGCTAAAATGTGATTATGGGAAACGTGACTATGAACCAGTTAGTCCTCTAAAGTTAGAAGGCTTTCTGTGTTAGAAGGTCCTAACTGAAAATTCCTCTGGAACTTTACGTCTTATAGACTCTGAGTTATATTAATGGTTAAAATCAAGTGCTATTATTGTGGATAAGAAGTGAGACAATTGTCCAACTATTTCTTTTAGCCGTAAAAAATGCTTGAATGAACTTTGGGAGTTATTTCTTTTGGGTAAAATAAATTCATGTCTTGGCGCCCCCTATGTCATTATGTCGCTTATTTTCAAAACGTACTTTAATTAAACAAATTTTTCTAGTGAAACTCACTCCCACTCACATCTAACACACGTCGATATACTCACAACCTACACTTTAATCCTTTTAGTTCTCACCAAAACTCGTTTTCTCTCAAATCTACAACCCTAACTCTAAAATGGCTGATCAATAAAGTACTGCTATTATAGACATTGAAACTTTCTAGAAATTACGTTATCAACACCGTATTGAGGAATATTGTCAACCATTTTAGCCAGACTACCACCCCCACCTTAAATTTTTTTGTTATATCTTGTCTATCAATATGTTTATTTTTTGGTTGATGACAAATGAGGGGAAAATGCAGGGACGAAGACACTTATGGTGGTAAGGGGGCATGTGCCCCCACTATATTTTCAAAAACAATTTATTATTATTATTATATATTTATATGATAATTAATAAAAAAAAATATTTTAAATATAATAATCTATAAAATAATTGAAAGAGTATTTTGTTATCAATTTATAATTTATAATTATATGTATATAAGCAAAATTACATCAAAGATTTTTTAAATTATTTTTTATAATAAATTGATCTTTTAAGTTTTTGTGTGTAACAATTCAGTCCTTTAAGTTATCAAACGTGTGCATCATTACTTTTTTTAACAGTGTAAATATTTAAATTATGGATGCAATTATTTTGAGTGATATAAAAATGATGAAGTGCAACCAGAAATACAATAATTACAAATTTCTAAATGTTCTAAACATGAAGAAAACAATTTAAAATCAATCTAAAAAATCAAGTTTATATAAAAAAAAACTTAAAAGCAATCTATTACACAAAATTAATTTAAAAGGAACTTGGTGTAAATATATGAATAATTGTTTAGGGTTTCATTTGTGAATTATTTATTTTAAAAGTTAATTTTGAATTTAAAATGTGTTCAGTTAAAATATAGTTAAATTAATTTTATATTTAATTTCAAAATAACTCTTTACTAAATTGTTTTTCAAAAATTTACTTTATATATTTTTATTTAAATACTAAAATATCATTATAAAAATTACAATCAACTACTCATATCATCGTCAATTGCTTATATGTAAAAGTAGATAAATAAACATTGTTGATAATAAAATTAAAAATATTACATAAATAAAAAAAATTAACCTTTATTAAGTATTTTTGAAAGATAAATTTGATAAAAAATAATATGATATATATTTATGTTTTTAAGTTCTATTTGTCGTAGATATATTATGTCATAAATTCATAAATTAATATATTGACCCCACAACGTAAAATTTCTGGCTCCGTCCCTAGAGAAATGGATAACCAAATATGATTTTGAGTATTTTTTATCCTATGGTATATACCAAACATTTAACAATTATGTGGATTATTGTGCTTATCGAATTTTCTACTAAATAAAAAAAACTTTAAGTCTTAAACTCAAGGGGAGCATGGAAACCTCAATCTATGTGCTTAAGCTAAGAAAATTTTGAAGATCTAAAACTCAGGGGAAGCTTACAAACCTAACTCTTATTTTTAGTTGATTTTTTATTAAGTAAAAATTTCTCATCAAAATACTTGTGTTTGTCATCATAAAAAAATGGGAGATTGTTGGAACAAGTTTGGTTATATATCTATAATCCTTAAGTTTTGATGATAACAAAGTATATAGAATCATTTTGTACACTAATAATTCCATTAAGTGTGTAGAATCTTGAGATGATCAAAGCAGACTTTGGACTCATACTCTGGACTCAAACTCTAGACTCGGACTCTAGACTCAAACTCCGAACAAAGCATACTCTAGACAAAGCAAACTCTGAACAAAGCAGACTTTGGACTCTGGACTTTAACAGATTCTAAAACAAAGTTGAAATATGAATAAGTGTTCATCTGATAGTCAATAATCTAGATAACCAACACAACGCTTCTGCAACAAACAATCCAGATTTACTTTGATAACCTAAGCCTCATTTTCACTAGACTCTGATGTCTAATATTCAAGGCTCTGAACTCTGATCAAGCTTCAAATCATCTCATATATGAAGCCAATGATTTAGAGAATAATTGAAAGAATATTCTTAGAGACAGTTCATTCAAGCGGAAAAATCAAATGTTTCTTTAAAAGGACAAATATGTTGGAATTCTTAAGGAATGTACTACCAACGGATCTCCACAACTCATGACTCAACCTCATACCATTATTACAACTGTGAAATTGAAGAAATTTCCAATTTCTTCCTCCAAAAATACTATTCATTATCTACTTAAATAGGATAAGGAATTTTGAAGAAAAAGAATATATATCAACAAGAGAAAAACGAGAGAAACAATAATTACAACACTCATTACACTTACAACTATTTTGTAAGGGCAAACTGTCATACAACATACGATCATAGGTTTCGATGATGACAAATTACCACTATGGATGAATCAGCATTGTCGAATCCACCTCTACAAAACAAATGCAACATATCACCTATCATATCATTTTCTATGTTCATCTAAACTGTTATATTTCATACAACATATGTGGATAAAATACGGTCATGACAAAATGCATGAAAACCACAAAAATCTGAATTTTTGTAGATTTGCAGGGTTTGAGCCGACCGCAGGGTCGGCGCATAACATAGTGCAGTTTGTCACGGGTCAGTGCACGGAGGCTTGAGTCGACCACAGGTTCGGCGTATGAAGTTTTCAATTTCCCACGGGTCAGCGCACGCCGACCTATGGTCGACGCATACTGATGTGTTTTTCATGTTTGAGAAGAGGAAGTCTTCATCAATCTAGTAGTGGATTCAGTGATATTGAAAGGAAGATTGCGGGTTCGATTTGTTGTAGTTGAGATCAGCCGGGCCGAGGGTTTGAAGAACTGAGAGTTATTCAACAAAGGGGCTGGAATCGGAGGTCTATCAACAACAACCGAAGGACTTGATTCACCTTGAATCAAGGAACAAGGAGTGGAAGCAACATTCAACGTCTTGAGAATTCTGTTGTATATTTGCTTGTCAATCCTTGTATAAACTGTTATACTCAACAGGTGATATCTATTAAAGCAATCTCAATTCTAGTTTTAGAATTGAGGGCAGACGTACCCCGAAGCGAGGACAACGGGGGAACTGCCTCATCAAACCTTTGTCTTCTCTATTTTTCAGCATATTTGTTTTGGCTTAAAAATAAGTGATTTTTGTATAAGCACTTTTATCAAACCTTGATATTAATTGAGTAAGAAGTTAAAACTCTGTTTTTGAATCCAAAGTACAATAAGATATTGTACTAGACTAATTGGAATCACTTACTCAACATAAATATCACTTGGAGTGTTTTTACACACCAAGTGTTTGATAATTTGCCTAAACCAAAATTATCTTAGTTGTATATCTAGTTTGGTTTGCTCTTTGAATCATTGGAACTAGGAATCCTAGCAAGTGAAATAAATCATTGATAGTGTGACTAGTGTAGTGATTCTTATTCTACATTATCACTAATCCATAGGCTAGACGCATATCTGGTTTTCCAATAACCGTTCGTTTTAGACTACATTTTCCTCGGCCGCTTCCGCACTTAAAACCAATTTTTAATTGGTAGCGCCGACTTAAATTTTAATTGGGATCTATTCAACCCCCCCCCCTTCTAGATCCGTGCCATAGTCTAACAAGTGGTATCAGAAGCACCGGTTCACTCCGTGCTTCAAAATATAACTGTGATAGAAAATGGCTAACGAACCTAAAAGGGCTTATAATAGAGCTCCCGTTTTCAATGGTGAAAATTATAGTTATTGGAAAGACTGTATGCGGGTGCACATAAATTCCATAGATAGAAAAATATGGAACGTTATTCTCAATGGTCCAATTGAAATAACCATGACCAATGAGAATAATGAATTAGTGCCAAAGCCCGAAGCACAATGGACCGATGATGATGAAAGAAAATACAATTATGATTGGAAAGTCAAAAATATCCTAATCTCCTCATTAGGTGTAGATGAAAACTATCCTGTATCCCATTGTCCTACTGCCAAGGCCATGTGGGATTCACTACAAATCGCCCATGAGGGGACGAACAATGTTAAGTTGGCAAGAATCAACCCACTAACAAGAGTTTGATCTCTTTTTCATGGAGCAAGGGGAAACCATTGCTGACATGCAAAAGAGATTTACTCATCTCATCAATCAATTACATTCATTAGGTAGGCCGGTTTCCAATGATGTTACTACTAATAAGATCTTGAGATGTCTTAACAGGGAATGGCAACCGAAAGTGACCGCCATCAAAGAAGCAAATGATTTTACCGTATTAGACTTGACAACATTATTTGGCAAACTACAAGAGCACGAACAAGTACTCTTGAGCCTAGAACAACACGAAAAGAAAGAAAAGAAGGACAAAATAAAGGTGAGTGAAAAGAAATCTATAGCTCTTAAGACTTCCTCCTCGAAGTCTCAAGCAAAAGAGCAAAGTGATTATTCCTCGAGCGACGAAGAAGAAGAGGACAAGAGCGAAGATATGGGGTTGTTCGTTAAACGTTACAATCGTTACGTGAGAAAGAACGGCATCCAACATTCCGAGAAGAACTTGGTAAACTTCCGGAAACAATCGAGGTACTCTAAAAATGATGACTCAAAAGGTAAAAAGACTAGAGGGTCGTGCTACACTTGTGGGAAGCCCAGTCATTACAAACCGGACTATCCGATGAACAAGAAGACAAAGGAAAAGGAATCATCCAAATCATACAAAAAATCATCAAAGCCAAGAAGAGCATACATAGCTTGGGAAAGCGATAGCGACTCCTCCGATGATGAAAGTTCTAGTGATGAAGATGAAGTTGTAAACCTATGCCTCTCTGCTCATCAAAAGAACAAAAAGAAACAGGTACGACATGCTAAATATGAAAAATCCTCTAGTATGTCTCATCATGAATTACAAGCTGCATTTGATACTCTATACTGTGAAGCTAAAGAGGCCTTTAAAAGGCTTGCCTCAAATAACCAAGTTTTTATCCATTTGGAACAAAAAAATCGAGAATCCAAAAGGAAACTTGAGGCACTCAAAGCTTCTATTGTAGAAAGCACAAAAGTAGGTTGTGAGGACCTTAGAAATACGATAATTAACTATGGGTGTGATACCTGTTATATTTGGCAAGGTGAAGTAAGAAACCTAAAGACCAAACTTGACAAGGCTCTTGAGCCCAAGATTACCTTTGCAATCGATAAATCAAACTTTCGAAAAAGTATGGTTAATCCATATCAAAAATATAAATATGTTATAAAGGATGAAGATAGCAAAGGCAATCAAAATGTTAATTTCTCTTGTCTTTATTGTTGCAAGAAAGGCCACTCCATTGCTAAATGCAGGTTTAGGAGATTCTTAGTTCCTAAAGGCATTTATCAATGGCTGCCCAAATGCAACCATCTCGTTACTAACTATTCAGGACCCAATAAGCCATTGGGTACCTTCTCTTGTTAATTGCATTTCCATAGGTACAATGCCTCGAGACCACCGAGAGAATATGGGTTCTCGACAGTGGATGCTCAAGGCACATGTCAGGAGACATATCACTCTTCATTGACTTCGTGGCTAAGAAGAAAGGATATGTAACCTATGGTGACAACAACCGTGGAGCAATACTAGGTAAAGGTAGTGTAGGTAACCCTTCTTCCACTACTATTTCTGATGTATTGCTTGTCGAAGGTCTTAAACACAATCTACTTAGCATCAATCAATTATGTGACAAAGGATACAATGTATCTTTTTCAAAAGATTGTTGCAAAATTGTACATAATGATGATAAGAAGAGTATGTTTAATGGCCTGCGAGTGAATAATGTCTATATGTTAGACTTGAACGAAGTATCGTTAACAAGTGACAAATGCCTTGTAACAATGAGTGAAGATTCATGGTTATGGCATAGGCGTTTAGCACATGTTAACTTTGACTTACTAAATAAAGTACTCTCAAAAGATCTAGTCTTAGGTCTCCCCAAAATAAAGTTCACCAAGGATCACCTTTGTGATGCTTGTCAAAAAGGGAAGCAAACGAGGATCTCATTTAAATCCAAAAATATCGTTTCAACAACGAGACCTCTCGAACTTCTTCATATGGACTTATTTGGGCCGTCTAGGAGGAAATTATTACGGTTTCGTAATAGTGGACGATTTTTCTAGATTTTGTTGGACTATCTTTTTAGTAAGCAAGAGCGATACGTTCGCCGCCTTTGAAAGGTTTGCTAAGATTTCCCAAAATAAATTAAATACAAACATTGTTTCTATTAGAAGCGACCATGGGGGTGAGTTCGAAAACCATTTATTTCAAGAATATTGTGGTAACCATGGTATCGATCATAACTTCTCCGTTCCACGTACTCCTCAACAAAATGGGGTTGTGGAGCGTAAAAATCGAATTTTGGAAGAATTAGGAAGAACAATGATTAACGAAAGTGGTTTACCGAAATATTTTTGGACCGACGCCATTAGTACGGCGTGTTATGTTTTGAATAGGGTGCTCATTCGCCCCATACTAAATAAAACACCGTATGAGCTTTTAAAAGGGCGAAAGCCAAATGTTTCTCACTTACATGTTTTCGGTTGCAAATGGTTTGTCTTAAATAATGGAAAGGAAAACTTGGGCAAATTCGATTCCAAGGTCGACGAAGGTATCTTCCTCGGATACTCTCAATCGAGTAAAGCATATAGAATATATAATAAACGATTACTTGCTGTGGAAGAGTCTGTACATGTCACTTTTGACGAATCCTATCCGAGAAACGTCGGAAAGGGTAGTGTTGTTCATGGTGCAGGTACATCTACGGAAGACATACTCAAGGGTGGTGAGTCGGGGATTGATCAACCCGACAAAGTCAAAGTTGAGAAGGATAAAGATGTACACCATGAGGAAACCGAGGTAGCTCATCCGCCTTCAAACGATGATCTCCCTCAAGCTTGGAAGTCTCCCAAAGACCATCCAATTGACAACATTCTCGGAGATATCTCAAAGGGTGTTACAACTCGATCGAAGCTAAGTAATTTCTGTTATCACTTCACTTTCGTTTCACAAATGGAACCTAAAAACCCTAAAGAAGCCCTACTCGATGAACATTGGTTTTTGTCAATGCAGGAGGAACTAAATCAGTTCACTAGAAATGAGGTTTGAGACCTTGTCCCTTCTCCGCGAGGTCATCGAGTAATCGGCACCCGATGGGTGTTTAGGAACAAGTTGGACGAAAACGGGGTAATAACCCGTAACAAGGCGCGTTTAGTCGCGCAAGGGTATAACCAAGAGGAATGCATCGACTATGAGGAAACTTATGCGCCGGTTGCCCGACTCGAGGCTATACGCCTTCTCCTTGCCTTCGCTTGTGCGAAAGACTTTAAACTATTCCAAATGGATGTTAAGAGTGTGTTCCTTAACGGTTACATAAATGAAGAGGTCTACGTCGCACAACCTCCGGGTTTTGAATCTCATGAGTATCCCGATCATGTTTACAAACTAAAAAGGGCTTTATATGGTCTCAAACAAGCTCCTAGAGCTTGGTATGAGCGACTAAGTAAATTTTTACTTGGTCAAGGTTACTCAAGAGGAAAGGTTGACACAACTCTCTTTATTAAACGTCAAGGAAAGCACTTGATATTAGTACATATTTATGTTGACGATATTATATTTGGGTCTACTAACATGAATCTCGTGAGAGAGTTTTCAGATCTTATGTAGGGTGAATTCGAGATGAGTATGATGGGGGAGCTCACATACTTTCTCGGTTTGCAAATTAAACAACTCAATGAAGGAACATTCGTGAGTCAAACAAAGTATTGTTTGGACCTTATCAAGAGATTTGACATGGCAAAAGCCAAGGCCATTGACACCCCCATGCCAACATGTGCAAACTTGAATAAAGATGAAAACGGTAAGGACATAGAGGTAAAAAGGTATAGAGGTATGATTGGATCACTTCTCTATCTTACGGCTTCTCGTCCCGACATTATGTTTAGCGTGTGTATGTGCGCAAGATACCAATCATGTCCCAAGGAATCCCATCTAAAAGCTGTCAAATGAATACTTCGATACCTATCTGATACTCCGAAGTATGGACTATGGTATTCCAAAGGTAATGATTGCTCATTGGTAGGTTTCTCCGATTCCGATTTTTCCGGTTGCAAATCGGATAGGAAAAGCACTAGTGGTACTTGTCAGTTATTTTCAAATTCCTTGGTCAGTTGGCATAGCAAGAAACAAGTTTCAGTTGCTTTGTCAACCGCCGAAGCAGAATACGTTGCCGCCGGTAGTTGTTGTGCTCAAATCCTATGGGTTAAGCAACAATTATTGGATTTTAATCTCAAACTCGAACGTATTCCCATTTTCTGTGACAATACAAGTGCCATTAATCTTACCAAAAATCCTGTGTTGCATTCTCGCACCAAACATATCGAAATTCGACACCATTTTCTTCGGGATCATGTAGAGAAAGGTGATGTTGTATTTGAACATGTTAACACTAAAAATCAACTAGCGGACATTTTCACAAAGCCGCTAGCTACTGAGCCTTTCTTTCATATTCGCCGAGAACTTGGTATTCTCGACATTTCGGAACGGGCGTTATAAATTGCTTGCTTTATCTTATTTCATTTAAAACTATAACCTTGTACTTCTAACAAGTTAATGTTGTTGCAAGCACAAGTATATTGTTCATCAAGTTATTCCGGCATCGAGGTGATATTGTTCCTTTACCCTTCTCTCTCTCTCCCAACCTTCATGGTTAAATAGTTGTATTACTTGATAATATTGTGTATATATATGTGACTTGTTTCTTATACCATATCTGTTTGGATGTTTAATGTTGTGTGGCATTCTATTTATGCATCAAACATGTGAGCATATGTGCATAACAGTGAAAATCTGCAAAATTTGCCTGTATGAGTCAACCATAACAGGGCAATGGTCGACGCACACCTTAAAAAATTTCTTTTTTCAAAAAAGTTCAAACAGTATGCGTCGACGCATGCAGAGGGTATGGTCGACGCATCGCACGAAAAATCAGTTTTTCTGCATAAAATGTTCAAACTTCCCATGCATTTGCATTTTAAATTCTCATTAAGTGTGCATTTAACCCACTACATTGTGAATTGCATCTACCTAGTGCCTATTGTCTCTTGGCCTCTCCTCTTCCCAAAACCCTAAATCTTCATCTATAAAAAGGGCAAACCTCCTTCTTGCAAATCATTCTCAAAATCTTACAAGCTTCACTCTCTACCTTTACAAAAAGCTTCAGAATCATTACCAATGGCTTCCTCATCCCGCAAACCTACCGGTAAGAGATCAAGGGGATCATCCTCTGCATCCCTACCCATTACCGTTGTCTTATTAGTTCCACCGGCTCTTGCCGACACCTTCAACAACGACATTGGTCAAAGAGGAGTTATGAGGCAACATGCCTTCTACAAACTCACAGCAGAACGCATGCATCTCGTAGACATCATGTCTCTGCTACAGTATCACGGTCTTGTTAAATTCCTAGAAAGCAATGCCAAATATAGCGAAGACCTAGTCCGTGTGTTCTACACTTGCCTTCATGAAAAATTTCGTGGTCAAAAGTTTCACTCCAGGATCGGCACAAGAAAGGTATCGTTCAAGTCTGATGTTTGGAATAAATATTTTGATCTGACATTGGCTGCTGATGAAAATCCTCTTGCTGAGGTAACTGATTCTCACACAATAGAAGGATATGAGTTTAAGAGCGCTTTGAACGCTATGCTGAAACGACCCTACCCAAACCATATTATGAACAGTGATGCGTTCCCACGAACTGTCACTGTCGGTAAGCTGAAAACAGGTGAGCGCATTCTTCAGTGGATTGTGGCGTGCATCCTGCGACCTAAGAAGGGTGGCCTTTCCCAAGTTGAACAGGCTGAGGTTCATCTCATATATATCCTGAAAAATCAGTGCAAAATAAACTGGCCCTACTACATTGCTAGTAGGATGTTCAGTTTACGAGACTCCGGACGAGGCACTGCTCTTGCCTATGGATCTCTTATTCAAGAGGTTCTTACTGCAGCCGACGTTGATTATCCGTCCTTTCCTTATACCTCCATTTCCTCAGATAAAGAATTCAGCCCAAAAACTCTCTCTATGATGGGATACTTTTGGTCTGATGAGCGGAAAGCATACAGATTTGTTCGCAGGGGGTATATTCCTACGACTATTGAAGAATATGATGAAAGTGATGAAAGTGAAGAAGAAGACCAAGAGGAAAACGAAGAAGAAGGAGCAGGACAAGCATTTGAGCAGCATGATAGTCCTCCACAAGCAGACACACACAACTACACAAACACCGCTTGGGTTCAGAATACCTGTTCGACTGAAGAAGATGCCCCCAACCATGGTGGCTGGGGTGAATGGCAACATATGGGCTGGTCAACACAACGCCAATTCTATCAGCCGTATCAATATGGTGCTGAAGAATCTCCACCGTCTCCTCCGCAGCAAGAAAATTCTTCTGAACTTTTAGATATGATGCGAGATATGCAGCTGGCTCAACAATCATTCATACAAACTCAGGATGAGCGCTATGCTCATATAAGCAGCCAACTTCAAGCACAAAATGAGAGGCTCGATAGCCTCTCAACCAGCATGAATGAACGGTATGCAACATTCACCGAAACATTTGCACGATAGGAGCGGTCCGTCGATGTGGGCCTCAAGTATCTAAGTAGTGTTGCTAACCAAATAACGGATGTTTGTTTCGGTCGAGGACGAGGCTATTAGGGCATAAAACTGCATGTGCATCTGTACTTTTGTTGTTTGACTGAACTTATTATCTGTTATGCTTGTTTGTTAATCTGGTTTAATGTTATCTCCTTTTCAATTTGTTCAGTAATAATATTTGGTGTGGTATTGTTATATGATTTGCTATCTCCTGTTGAATATCATGTTATGTTGAATTATAGTTCTATTTCTCTTTTTGATGTTGTCAAAGGGGGAGAAGAGCATGTACCAAAGCCAAGAAAGAGCAAGCCAAGAAAGAGCATGTACCAAAGCCAAGCCAAGATATTCACAACAATTAACAGTTTGTTGTTTTGCAGCCAGTCTTAGATTACAAAAGAAAGGGGGAGTGCGTGTAAATATTGCATGTTGTTTTTCTTTGGTTTCACACAGGTTGTCATTATCAAAAAGGGGGAGTATGTAAGGGCAAACTGTCATACAACATACGATCATAAGTTTCGATGATGACAAAATACCACCATGGATGAATCGGCATTGTCGAATCCACCTCTACAAAACAAATGCAACATATCACCTATCATATCCTTTTCTATGTTCATCTAAACTGTTATATTTCATACAACATATGTGGATAAAATGTGGTCATGACAAAATGCATGAAAACCACAAAAATCTGAATTTTTGCAGATTTGCAGGGTTTGAGCCGACCGCAGGGTCGGCGCATAACATAGTGCAGTTTGTCACGGGTCAGCGCACGAAGGCTTGAGTCGACCACAGGGTCGGCGCATGAAGTTTTCAATTTCCCATGGGTCAGCGCACGCCGACCTATGGTCGATGCATACTGATGTGCTTTTCAGTTTGTCCAAAACTGCAGGCTATGCGTCGATGCATAGACCTGCTATGGTCGACCGTTCGCGCGTAAATACTATTTTTAAGCAATTCCCACCTTGTTTGAAAAGCTGTTAAGTGGGTTGGTTGGTTTGTTACTATAAATAGAAGTTCAGCTACTTGTATCAAAGAAACATTTTGACAAATTAATTCAAGTGTACAAAGAACAAGAAAAAGTGAAATAGGTGTCCAAGATTCTTCATCTTCATCTTCAACATCTCACAACACATCAATTACATACAACCATTTTTGAAGTGCTTTGTGATTGGTTAAAGGTGATAACGTTCGAAGCCGAGATTGGGGAATCCGGTTCGGGTTGAAGCTTGCGACAGGTTTTTTCTTGAATAAAACCTTTAGGGTTTTGTCCTCCAAGACTGGTTTGATTTTGGGGTTTTTTGGACGAATTCTTCATCAATTTTCAGCTGAGCGAAGGTGATTGAGAAGAGGAAGTCTTCATCAATCTAGTAGCGGATTCAGTGATATTGAAGGGAAGATTTCGGGTTCGATTTGTTGTAGTTGAGATCAGCCGGGCCGAGGGTTTGAAGAACTGAGAGTTATTCAACAAAGGGGCTGGAATCGGAGGTCTATCAACAACAATCGAAGGACTTGATTCACCTTGAATCAAGGAACAAGGAGTGGAAGCAACATTCAACGTCTTGAGAATTCTGTTGTATATTTGCTGTCAATCCTTGTATAAACTGTTATACTCAACAGGTGATATCTATTAAAGCAATCTCAATTCTAGTTTTAGAATTGAGGGCAGACGTACCCCGAAGCGAGGACGACGGGGGAACTGCCTCATCAAACCTTTGTTTTCTCTATTTTTCAGCATATTTGTTTTGGCTTAAAAATAAGTGATTTTTGTATAAGCACTTCTATCAAACCTTGATATTAATTGAGTAAGAAGTTAAAACTCTGTTTTTGAATCCAAAGTACAATAAGATATTGTACTAGACTAATTGGAATCACTTACTCAACATAAATATCACTTGGAGTGTTTTTACACACCAAGTGTTTGATAATTTGCCTAAACCAAAATTATCTTAGTTGTGTATCTAGTTTGGTTTGCTCTTTGAATCATTGGAACTAGGAATCCTAGCAAGTGAAATAAATCATTGATAGTGTGACTAGTGTAGTGATTCTTATTCTACATTATCACTAATCCATAGGCTAGACGCATATTCGATTTTCCAATAACCGTTCGTTTTAGACTATATTTTCCTCGGCCACTTCCGCACTTAAAACCAATTTTCAAAACCAATTTTTAATTGGTAGCGCCGACTCAAATTTTAATTGGGATCTATTCAACCCCCCCTCCCCCCTTCTAGATCCGTGCCATAGTCTAACATATTTCTTGTATATTTTCTTAAGTGTAAACTCTGAAATTTACTTTGTGTATCTGCTTGTTTAGAAGCATTCTTGTAAACAAACACTCCTTGTATTTTAACTTTGGTTAAATTTCTTGGGGGACTAAGTTTAGTCAACAACCTCGAGAAGTCATTGGCAATTTATCTTTGAGTTTTTAATCTGATTGATTAGTGGATTAAGTACTTATGAGAAGAAAAAATCACTCTGACGAGTGTACTGTATTAACTTAGTTAACAGTGAACCAATATAAAAATCTTGTGTATTTCTATCATTGTTATTCTTGTCTTTGGTTTGAATAAAGGTATCATATCTATAACCCAATTCAACCCCCTCCCCTTTCTTGTGTTTCTTGAACTTTCACATCGTACATGGCTTCTCGCCACCGTGGGCAAGCCCTGACCGCACAAACAGTTATAAACCTACTAAGACCTCCGAGTCTCTCTGCTATTACAAGGGAACACATACACATACACATGTACTTTTTGACCAATACAAATGTGACTAACCATCTTCAAACTATGAAAAAAAACAAAACGAAACAAATAAGGAAACTACATGCAACATTTTTGGATTTACCTAAAATGAAGGGAAAAAAAGCCAACAAAAAAATTACAAAATACATATGTTCTAAAATGATAAACAACATTCAATAGTTCCATATTTGCCAAAGATGAAAGGTAATACAAAATAAACATGTACGAAAATGATAAACAATATTCAACAATTATGGATCTACCAAAAAAGAAAGGAAAACAAAGTACATATATACCGAAATGATAAACCACATTAAATAGTTATGGATTTACCAAAAATGTAGTGGAAAAATGCATACATAGGGGATTTATCAAAAATGATTAACAACATTCAACAATTTTGAATTTGCCAAAACTTAAGAGAAAACAAATAAGGGTTAACAAATCAATATACATTTGAGATATTATTCAATGTGATGAGTTATCTTTGATATGTGACAAAAACACAACTCATCCAAGTGATAAGAAATGAATGAAGCTTAGGATAATGGACACAAAAGCTAGAACTAAGTTGCGAATAACGTACCAAGATGAACTGAAAGAGTGGTCTTCTCTGACTTATACCTAAATACATACATACAAAGCACAGGCGAGAAGGTGGAAATAAGGGAGAATTAACGAAGGAAGACACTGAAAGGATAAAATGAAAAAAAGAAGAAAATCTTATAGATATTAAATCTCAGACCGGGATAGAAAGACAATGGTGAGAATGTGGAAATGGTAAAACATTAAAGGATGATAGGAGAAGGTCAAAGCACTTTCAAGAGAGTATGCAAAGGTGGTAAATTAAAAAAGGAAGAAAAAAACGAAAAATCATATTTGAGAAGATTGTGTAATATATATATATATATATATATATATATATATATATATATATATATATATATATATATATATATATATATATATATATATATATATATATATTAAGTGGGAATGTGGTCCAAAGACCAAAATTGTTACACTTATAAAAAGGACCACAAACGTCAAATCAAGGTACACATATCTTTCTAACCTAAATACCTCTCACATTCGATAGTCACTTATTTGAGTGTCAGAGTATTTTCAAACACCACCATCCATTTCAGGGAAAAGGATCATGGACAATATCACTTATCGAAGCTACCTACACCAGATTAACTTCATAACCATGTGAGCGATTCGTTGTTGGAAGGATCATTGGCATTGTCTATTGGAATGATTGTTAATGTTCAACTACCTATTCAAACGTCAGAATGGAAAACTGAGGAAAAAGAACAACGCATAACTCCAACCATCCATGATTTGATGCTAGCAAGGTCACAAGAAGAAACGACAATCCTTAAGAAGGATTCATGACATCCTTATCATGCCTTAAGTATTAGATCCAACCACCACTAAATATTGAGATGATCCATGTCCTTTTACCAAACAACAAACCTCCACTATTAATCGAGAGAAACCTAGCTCCTTACTAGAAAGAAATAAACATCGCACCTCATATTTTCACTATAGTGAACTAGACGCCCAACATTGAAACAAACACCTAACTGAGAGACATACCCATGGTGATCAACATATAGTCTGCAACCTTGGAGTTTTGAAATAATAAAATCCAAGGGACCGCTCAAAGAATCACATAACCTTTTATCTTCTTGAACGAAGCAAAGTCTTTATTCATTAGTTTCTCAGAGCCGAAATGCAACTTCTTAGATGTGTCGTGAGATAATCATTCGACTTATAGTGGAAAGATGTTGTTCATAAAACCCATTGATGAGACATATTGACTCATGGGCAACTCGAGACAACAAGTAAAGAACCACGAAACAACAATTAAAAATTTCAATGGGCGGAGGAAATGGCTTGATGACAAGCAAAATGGTGTAGTAAACTCCTAGGTAACCTAGAATATGACACAAAACACCGACTCATGAGGTTTTATCCTAAGGAAATCACATAAATGTTGAAATGCACGAACATGATTCCCAGATGGAGGAAAAATCATAGAGGGAGCCAACATCAAGCTTAGCAACAATTGACGCTCGAACGGAGTAAAGGGAAAATGAAAGACATGAACCCACCAGGAAGAAACCACAAAATATCACCCATTATTACCTGCTCAAGGATAATGGTATATTAGTGCAATGTTCCCCTAGAAAAACCCTACAAATTTTGAGTTTCTAGCAAAATCCTATGTTAAATCCTACAAATTTTCGTTTCCAACAAAATATTATGTAGAAATCTTAAAAATTCCAGTCAGAATAAAAATTCCATAATAAGTAAAGCAAAGAGAACATTATCAACGTAATGGAAAGCCAATAAAATATGAGAAAGATGCGAGAAATCAAAAGAAATCTTCAAGAAATAAGTAAAGAAACACCCAAAAAAAAATTCACAATAGAAGATGAAAACGGAAAGTCAAAGCAGCAAGAATAACTAAGGATGTTGAACTCCGAAAAAAAAAAAAGAGAAAAAAAATTCAAAATAGAAGAAAATGACTTATAGAAATTCCCGAAACATGAGACTATAATTATAAATTAACACTTGCCCCGAGCAAACATGTATATTTTTATTTCTCATGCCACAATGACTACACTTGCAAAATTAGGAAGATGTTGTCTATTAAATGCCCCATTTATCTATCAACCCTAAGACATGTTAAAATGTACATTATACTATACTAAATGACAAAAGGCAAAAAATAAGAGTAATCCAAATTGACCTTTAAAATATATGAGAATTCCCTCATCACAATTATCTACAAATGAAGGTTCGATAAAACAAATAACAACAACTGCATCTTACATAAATCGTATGAGGCCAAATATATACTTCATACCAGTACCGGAGCATCAAAAGATAGTCTCCAAATCTCTAATTATAAAAAAGAAGTATCAATAAATAAATGTGAACGATATAAATCAAAGATACAAAGACTGAGACAATATATGCAAAAGTTTGAATAAATGTTACAAAGATTTGAATAAAAATCTTGTATATAGAGAGAGAGCAAAAAAATAATATTTAAATTGATTTTGTATAGTAAAATATTAAAAATCCATAATTAATAATTTCAAAAATCCATTTTATGAGATGGTAGTTAGTAGTACCAACCAAATCATATTCTATATAATTCAAAAAAGGTGAATGGATAATAAAACATGAAATAGACATTGGTACTACTACTATACCACAAGGACAATACAAATCATTCATCATGTTGGCAATACAATATTCATGAGAGTTAAAAAGAGCCACCCTTGAACCTTCTTCATCACTCACTCTCTCTTTCACTCCACCATTTCCCACGCACCAAAACAAAATGCGCCTCCTTCTATCATTACTCCTCTTCCTCACACTCCACTTCCTTCCCATTTCCACAACACACATCTCCGAATCACAAGCCTTACTCTCCTTCAAATCATCTTCCATCACAACCGACCCAACCAACTCCCTCTCCTCATGGAACACGAAAACTACACACTGTTCCTGGCACGGCGTTCAATGCGGCCAACACCGCCACGTTATCTCCATCGACCTCTCTTCACTCTCCCTCACCGGTATACTCTCCGACGACATTGCAAATCTACCTTTTCTCACTAACCTCTCTCTTGCTGATAACAAATTCTCCGGTCCTATTCCTCCTTCTCTCTCATCTCTCTTTTCTCTTCGCTATCTTAACCTCTCCAATAATGTCTTCAACGGTACTTTCCCGTCTGAACTCTCGACTCTTGTTAATCTTCAGGTTTTTGATCTTTACAACAATAACATGACCGGTTCACTTCCTCTTTCGGTTACTCATATGTCGTTTCTCCGTCATTTGCATCTCGGTGGAAACTTTTTCACCGGGAAAATTCCACCGGAGTATGGTGTTTGGTCTCATCTTGAGTATCTTGCTGTTTCCGGTAATGAGCTTTCCGGACCTATTCCGCCGGAGATCGGGAACCTTACTTCACTCCGTGAGCTTTACATTGGTTATTATAATACCTACGATGGTGGTATCCCGCCGGAGATTGGTAACTTATCGGAGATGGTGAGGCTTGACGCTGCTTACTGTGGTTTAACCGGTGAGGTTCCGGCGGAGTTGGGTAAGCTTCAGAATTTGGATACTCTGTTTCTTCAGGTGAATGCGCTTTCCGGGTCTCTTACGCCGGAGCTTGGGAACTTGAAGAGCTTGAAATCTATGGATTTGTCGAACAACGGTTTTACTGGTGAAGTTCCTGTGAGTTTTGCAGAGCTGAAGAATCTTACCCTTTTGAACTTGTTTAGAAACAAGCTTCATGGAGCGATACCGGAGTTTATCGGAGAGATGCCGGCGCTTGAAGTGTTGCAGATTTGGGAGAATAACTTCACCGGAAGCATTCCTCAGAGTTTGGGGAAAAACGGGAAGCTTACACTTGTTGATGTTTCTTCAAACAAGTTAACTGGTTCTCTTCCACCTTTTATGTGTTTTGGGAACAAGCTTCAAACTTTGATAACTTTAGGGAATTTCCTTTTTGGTCCCATTCCAGATTCACTTGGAAAGTGTAAATCTTTAAGCAGAATTCGAATGGGTGAGAATTTTCTCAATGGGTCAATTCCAAAAGGACTTTTTGGTCTTCCACAGCTCACACAAGTTGAGCTTCAAGATAATCTTTTATCTGGAAACTTTCCTCAACCTGTTTCAATGTCTCCAAATCTTGGTCAAGTTACTCTTTCCAACAACAAGCTTTCTGGGCCATTACCACCTTCCATTGGAAACTTCACCAGTGTTCAAAAGCTTCTCCTTGATGGAAACCAGTTTTCAGGTGAAATCCCTTCTGAGATTGGAAAGTTACAACAGCTTTCTAAGATAGATTTTAGTCACAACAAATTCTCTGGTTCCATTGCGCCTGAGATTAGTCACTGTAAGCTTTTAACTTTTGTTGATCTTAGTCGTAACGAGCTTACCGGTGAGATTCCTAATGAAGTCACTAGCATGAGGATATTGAATTACTTGAACCTTTCAAAGAATCACCTTGTTGGTACTATTCCAGGGTCAATTTCCTCAATGCAAAGCTTAACTTCTGTTGATTTTTCATACAATAATCTAACTGGTTTGGTTCCTGGTACTGGCCAATTTAGTTACTTTAACTACACTTCTTTCCTTGGTAACCCTGGACTTTGTGGACCTTATTTGGGTCCTTGCAAAGATGGTGTTGTTAATGGCTCTCACCAAGCTCATGTCAAAGGACCACTGTCTTCTACTGTGAAGCTTTTGCTTGTTATTGGGTTGCTTGTGTGTTCCACTGTATTTGCTGTTGCCACATTCTTCATAGTTCGATCTTTGAAAAAAGCTAGCGAAGCTCGTGCGTGGAAGTTAACTGCATTCCAACGTTTGGACTTTACTGTCGACGATGTTCTTGATTCTTTGAAAGAGGATAATATCATAGGAAAAGGAGGGGCCGGTATTGTTTTCAAAGGCTCGATGCCTAACGGTGATCTTGTTGCTGTGAAAAGGTTACCTGCTATGAGTAGAGGCTCTTCACATGATCACGGTTTTAATGCCGAGATTCAAACTTTAGGGAGAATTCGACACAGACACATTGTTAGATTATTGGGTTTCTGTTCAAACCATGAAACAAATCTCCTGGTTTATGAGTACATGCCTAATGGAAGTTTAGGTGAAGTTCTTCATGGTAAGAAAGGCGGTCATTTGCATTGGGATACAAGGTATAAAATCGCTGTGGAATCTGCCAAGGGTCTTTGTTATCTACATCATGATTGTTCGCCACTTATCGTTCACCGCGATGTGAAATCAAACAATATCTTACTCGATACAAGTTTTGAAGCCCATGTTGCTGATTTTGGACTTGCTAAGTTCTTGCAAGATTCTGGAACTTCTGAATGCATGTCTGCTATTGCTGGTTCTTATGGATACATAGCTCCAGGTAACATATCGGATTCGAAATAAAATAGTAACTAACTTTCTAATAGTTTTTTCCTCTTAATTAATGTGATTGTTTATTTTAGTTTAGGATGATTGATTAATGTTGAGAGTTTGATTGCAGAGTATGCATACACACTGAAAGTCGATGAGAAAAGCGACGTATACAGCTTCGGTGTCGTACTCTTAGAGCTTGTAGCAGGAAGAAAACCTGTTGGAGAATTTGGTGATGGAGTCGACATTGTACAATGGGTAAGAAAAATGACCGATTCAAACAAGGAAGGTGTTCTAAAAGTTCTTGATCCAAGACTTCCTTCGGTTCCAATTCACGAGGTGATGCATGTGTTCTACGTAGCCATGCTATGCGTCGAAGAACAAGCTGTTGAAAGACCAACAATGCGCGAAGTTGTTCAAATGCTCACCGAGCTTCCGAAACCATCACAAAGTTCAAAACATGTTGAAGAGGACTTAACAACATTAACAATCACTGAATCCTCTTTGTCATCATCAAACAGTTTAGAGCCTCCAGAAAAAGAACCTAAAGATCTTCTAAGTATATGAAGTGTGCTTTGTTTGTTTGTTTTTATTTCCTTTAAGGTTATGTAGTTTGTGGCTTTGTTTTGTGGGGTTGGGTTTTAATTAATATGTTTGGATATTTATTTTGTTAATGGTTTATGTAATTTGTACAGTTGGATTATTGGTGGGAATGTATGTATCTGTCTCTGTCTTTATCTTCATCCCTTAGCACTTGTTCATTTGAAAAGTTTGGTTTCTTTTTGTGGTTGACAATTGAAAGGGAGAGTGAAAAAGGCAAGCAATAGTACAAATGGGTTATGTATTAAAGTAGGGTGGTGTGGCCAAATTTTTTTTTTTGTTAGGGTTCATTCAGAAGAAAATTAAGATGTAGGGCATGTATAGAAAAGGAAATTAAAATGTAGGGCAAATATAATACTAGTACCTAGTAATATTGAGGGTATTTTTTAGCTCAATTGAAGGCATATACAAACAAAGCATTAATTAGATGTAGGCTACAATATTTTACTTACAACTAAAGTGAGAATTTTGTCTATTTTAGGACTAGTAGAGTTTTTTTTCCTTGAAAAATATTATTCATCTTGTGTGGTGTTATTGGAGCACCCAAATATTGACACCTATTTCAATACCATATATAAATCCATCATTTATAATTATTGATGCGACAAAATGAGAGAAAAATTTAAAAAATAATTCTCTTAATAAAAGAATCAAGATAGTAGTAAAAAACAACACTATATGTAAAATAGTATAACAGGGTGTTGGTTGGACATCTAGTAAGGTATCCTAATAAGATTTCTTATTCAACTTATATGCGAAGGCAAACAATGTAAAGATAAAATTCAACAAGAATAATGAATAAAGTAAAGTGAAAAGAAAAAAAAGACAATATGAGAGATTGATGTATCAATTTATCTTTGTTTGTTTGGTAATTAATAAGATCGATTTAATTCGAAAGTCCAATCAAAATTCCGTCCATCCAAATTGAGCAACATGTGTAGTCTCACTAGGTGTATTCTCACACCTGTCTCCCTATCTACCAAAGACATTACTATTATATCGGAGGCCTTCCACTGTGGGCAACATCAATCTACCACCAATTTTATGTTCCTCTTTGGAATAATGGTGTCGTCTGCGGTGTCATTCTTTTATTTTCACAAAACTCCAATCACTGTTAATTACTATAATCGTAAAAAATAGTAGCTTCCAAATTGTAACTCATCACAATGTCATCCCTACCATTAACACCGTCGCACCACTCCTTACTCCCACATATGAAAATACGCTATAGAAACTTCTCTGACCGCCACATCCATCCACGTAATGACTTCTTTGCCGATTGGAAACAAATCTTTCCAGATTCTATTGACACTTAACATTTTCAACAACTACTCTAAGGCCAAACATCGAAACAACATATACCACTACTGCAAGTACGATTGTCAGAACTAGAGATGTCTCAAAACTTACAGCAATCCGATTTGAGTTGGTTCGATTTTTTATAAGATTTTTGTTGATCATACATACACGTATAAATGGCAACATAATTTGGTGTTTAGTCATTCATACATTACCAAATAACAAATAATAATGTGTAGCGGTAAATTCATGACCATCAAATTATGGATAAGTTTAACGTCAATAAAACCAGAGTTGTTACCGCGCTTTTATTGTTTTCAAAGGAAAAGGGAAAAGTACGAAAAAAACTCAAAGATAAGAAGTTCTCAAATCAAAACTAATAAAATGTCAGAGATTACAGGTAAGGGGTTGGTTACACAGAGGGAAGGTGTTAGTATCCAAAATGTCCTAGGTACTTCTAGGGAGTCCTTTTTTATGTGTGTATGTGTATTTGGTGTAAAATGATGTTTGAGAAAAATAGATTGTGGATAGGAAAAGAATTCATTGATTATATTTTTGTGTTTGACAAGACATTCGGTCTTGTGCCTACGTACCAACATAAAAATGAGGGATCAAAATCTCGTAGTTCGTGGTAACAATTTCAAAGTGAGTGAATTACTTTTAATCAAAAGTTAAGTGAAAAGAGGCACAAAATGGCCTAAAAACTTAGATGAGTGTTAGTTTTTTTTGTCTTTTGAAATTTTAAGTCAATATGATTAGATTTATTTACAAATTTGATTTAAGAAAATATTTGAAAATTCATTGGCATAAGGCCAAAGTTTCTAATTTGAAATATGTCTAAGTTTGAAATCACAAGCAAAAAAAGTTTTTGAAAGGGGGAGAAATTTTGAAATTTAAGAAGTGGAAGAAGATGATGAGACTACCCTAAGCACAAATTTAAAAGTTAAGGGTTGAAAATATCTGACCAATGGGATGCAATCCAATAGACAAGAATGCCATATAGAAAACACACGTTCCCTTTGGACTTTGAATCAAGCACTAATTAGCAAGCAATTAGCAATATCATGAAGATCAAAGCATCAAATAAAGATGACCACATCCAAACAAGCAAATCCCATAGCTGACAGTCTTCTCTTATCTTCTCATGTATCAGATGAAATACTCCTTGATTAACTCAAAGAAAAGCATCAGACATAAGCTCAAAATAATAGTTGCATCAAGACCCTGTAGCATATAAGTTCAACTAGATCCCAATACTTGTATCAGATGAAAGCTCAAATCACCATAACTTGGTCTCAAAATGTTGGCATTGGCCAAGTCCTTTTGCATAGAGAATGTTTCTTAATCCTAAGTCCAAAAGTTCATATCAAGCTCAACAGTCCACACAAATATTTTTTAGGTTTTTGTTGTTTATTAAGTATTTTAAGATCCTAAGACCACAAACTCAAACAAATATATACAATCACAATATATGGCTCAAATGAGCAAAGTGAAAATGACATAAACATAAATAAGTTTAATGAAATGAAAATGACAATGAATGATAAATGACTAGAAATTAAATTTGCATAAGGTAAATGACTTGAAAGTAAAGCAAAGTTAACAATAGTTAGTGTAAGTCAAAGTTAATTAGATGTTAGTTGGTTTTGCTTTTTAATTGATTAAGTCATTCTTTGGAGAACACTCAACCATCTGTTCACAAGCATGGATCCTTGAACCAAGACATCTTCCATAGGAAGGAAAAAAGGTTAACTTTCCACACAATACTATGAAAGAGGGGAGACTTACAATCCCACTTACTAGAATGTTATGCCTTTAGGGTCAAAATTTAGCTCTATGTTAAGCAATCGTAATTGGACTTATGTAGAAGTCACAACTATCTGAGGCCGGACAATAAAAATTTAGGTGTTAATGCATGTTAGAGATTTGGTATAATGGACCAAACTCCTAAAACATACCTCACACTGAAAGAAAAAGATCAAAAGGGGTGGACCTATCTCATCCATACTTGTATTGGTTCATCTGACACAAAGTCATTGATGAACCAATTAGTCTTAGGATATTGAGACTTCATTGGTCAATGAAAGGAATGGGAAAGAATGGGGATGAAGATGAAAGGGGAGGGAAGATGAGAGAAACACAAATTGGTCATGGGAGGAATTTTATCAAATTAAAATCATCCATTCATTTTGGGAGATGAAATGTATATTTCATCAATTCCCTAAATCCAATGATTTTAATCCAACAAAAGTCAAATCAATTCTGACCAAGGCCCAAACAAATAGTCAAACATCACAAGTCCATAAAAATGGCTCAACATAATTTTTACATAATTAATCAATTAAAAATGAATTAAATTTCCATTTAAATTGGCCAAAACCTAAAACCTCTTCAAAACACCAAATAAATGGCCAAGAAATTTATCCTAGGTCAATAAAGGTCAAAGGACCTTCGGCAAAAAATTTCATGATTTTTGAAAAATCAGAAGTATTTTTAAACAATTAAAAATATGCACAAAAACAATTAATTCAGGAAAAATATCAAAGTTAATCCAAAAAAAATTTTAATTCAGAAAATGAAAGAGGAAAATATTTAAAGATTTTTGGTGAAAGTCCCATATTTTTTGGATCAAAGATGAATTTAATATGAATTAAACAAAATAAGCTAATTAAAATATAAAATCAGAAATTAAATAAAATGAGAAAAAACATGGCCCATCAGATCTTCTTCATTAATTAAGGTGGTAGATCTGATGGCTACGAACGTGTCATCCATGGTGCACCCTAGTCAACGCGTTGCAATAATGGTAATTAAAACCAATGGCCATGATTAAAACATTTCAACACCATCAGATGGCTGGAAGGGCGTCAACGCACCACCGGAGCCCTAGCTCCGTTCTTCTTCTCTGGTGGACCTCACTGGACTGGTCCACCCCCAACCACCATGAAAATAAAAAATAAAGACATGGATTCAAAGAAAAAATGCTCAGGAGCTCGAATCTGGCCTCAATTTTCTCCAATTCCAAGTATATAAAAAGATATAGGGATTTGAATTTTGAGGATCATGAACTGAGTTGCTTCGATTTGACCTCAAAGCAACTCAATCTTACCTACATTGGTAGGACTTCAACCAACCAAAAATCATAAAGAATGGTGAAGAATTGAGAGAGAATCAAAGAGGTGAAGTTTCTGAAAAATCACCTTCAAGTTGCTTCAAATTCACTTGATCTTGATCTGGATTTGCTTCCTTTCTCTTCCTATTGCTTCCAGTGACCAATTGAGATGAAAAGGGCAATGACTTCTAGGAGTTTGAACTTCCAAACAGAAGATGAAGTTCAAGCTCGATTTCAAATGAAATCTTCAAGAATTCTATGGAATTGAGGGTTTGGGTTGTTCTGGCAAAGCTTGGGCAAGGTGTTGATGAAGTTCCGATCACATTGCACTTGTATTTATAGGGTTATCACATGCTCTTTGCACACTTCCATTTCAAATCCAAATTTAGCAACTTCCTTCATAAGCTAGCATGGGCGTGTACAAAGCCCAAAGAATCATTTGAAAAGGTCCAAAATCGTAGGTCATGCTGAAAGCAATGCATTAAGCCATGCAATGTTGAAATGAATTTGATCATGAATTCCTTCCAAATGGTACCATACATTGCACCCATGCGCAAGCCCTCCAATATTGATCCAAATGAGATGAACTTTGGACTTTTTGGAAAGGTGAGATAAAGGGAAACAACTTTCATGTTGAACAATTTTCCATTTGAAGATTGGGTCATGATGAATTTTGAGGTGTAAGTTTGGAAAATCAAACATATTTGAAAATTTTCGAAGTACCAAGTCATATGTTCACTTCTTCCACCTTGAATAACTTTTGTTATGGACTTCAAATGGAAAACACTTCCTTCATCAAAGTTGTAGATATTTCAAACCTATTCAATTTGGTCACAAATTTGACCTTATTTGGATTTGGCATGAATGAGTTATGCATTTTAGAAGTTGAGGAAAATCACTTGTTCAATAGAAATAACCCAAAATGACCTATAATGTTTCCTCTTGGAACATGCATTTGAAATTTGAATTTGAACTTCCTAAAAACATAAAAGTTTAATTAGACATCATGAATTTGATCATGGAATTTTAATGGTTTTCATATCATAAAAATTGAGCAATTTATGATCCTGGGAAGTTGACCTCCTAACTAGGGTTCAGACAAAATGACCTATAATCTTTCACAATAAAAGATGACTTTCCAAGCAAAACTAGCTCTTGACTTCAATATGAAAGTTGTTTGGAGTGTAATTTTGAGTAACTTGTATCTTGGAATCATTTTCATATGACAAACATTGTAGGAGATAGATTCTAGGGAACCCCAACTTTGACTAGTTGAATTTCTCTGGTCAACCACCATGAACCATCTTGCTAGCTTGACATTCTATTGATTTTTGGGACTCATGGAGGATCATATATGTGTAGGATGATGCAATATGAAGTATCCTTTGAAATATTTGATCACATGTTAAAGAAACTTGTTGAGGAAGTCACACAAGATACTTAGGTTACAACACCATTTCAAAACCAAATAACAAAAGAACTAAAATAACATAGTAATAATGTGTATTACAAAGTACACATCACTTAGGTTAAAGCTAGATAACGAGACAATTGAGAAACACTTCAATGATATACTAGGCCTTAAAACCACAAAATTTTCAACTAAGATAGCTAAAAAACACCTCATAATACTTGAAAGCTCAATCACAACAACACCAAGCTCTTCCATTGAAGTCATGATATCTAAGTATCATTCATATCATAATTGAAGAGGTTAATACCTAAAAGCAAATGAAAAGATTTAAAAACATACATTTCATTTTTGAAGCACATCTACTAATCATATTCAATATTAGAAATTTCCTCATTTAATTGTGGGATCTGGGTCATTTCTAAAAATATATCAAATATACTAACACAATGCGGTTTGGTTTGATTTGATTCGGGTTGCAAAATAAAAAATGAAAACCGAACCGCACAGTTTTGTTAAAATATTTCTCAAACGCATCCGAACCAAATACAAATTTTTGGGGTTTCGGTTTGGTTTAGTTCAATTAGAGGTTTTCTATTGGACCAGGTTGGTTTTGAACACCCCTAGAATACCTCATAGAAGGGTAGTTCAAATATTCTTCCAAACTGATCTCTACGAATATCAAACTCTATTCCTTTTATAAATGTCTTCAAGGATAGATCTTCAAACTCCAGGTTTGAATATAACTCTCTTACAAGATTTAGGAACACTCAATCCAATACTTTTATAAAGAGTTATCTTAAGAAACCTTAGTAGATGTGAAAATATGTCTTGAAGTTATTGAGATAATTTTCCTCCATAACAATAGGTTGTATCACCTTACAGTTGGACATGGCATTCCTTTCTTAACTTCTTGATGATGAAACTTCCATGAACAATCTCCATGATGAAGAACTTCTAGAGTGGAGGCTTCTTGTTCGAGCCATTAGTGATGATACTTATGGCGCAAAGTAAAATTCACACAAAACACAAAAAGAAGAGATAAGAGAATGAAGCAAAAGAAAGGAATACGATTACCTATGTATAACATTCCTTATTTGCATCTGGGTGTTAAAAACTCCACAAAGTCCTTGAAGATTTGACCCCAAAAATATCAGAACCAAATTTCCAAAACATTCAATCTAATATATTATTTTTTAGGCCTAATCGGTTATATGATGATTATTTTGAATATTTCGTGCGCCCTTCATCAATGCTCTGATTTGATTTGCTTTGAGGATAAGATACAATTTGATTTGATTTTGAAAATTGGAAAGCAAGTGACATCTAACGATTAGACTAATCGATTATTTTCCTTGGTTTCAACCTCCTTGGTCTTTTTGGGCATTGGGTTGAAATTTAGCCTTATCATACTTCTTTTGACACCCTTTTCATTCAGATTGCACCCCTTTCTCTAAAAGTACTAAAAACTCACATATTTCATTAGTAATAATAATTTTTAATCGATGATCAATTAATAAAATACTTATTTAATTATTTAATCAGAGTTTTCCAATTATGAAGATTTCTTTTTGAGCCTATGAAGATATTAATGGTTGATACTTCTTTATTATTTATTCTTTAGGAGATTCTACTGAATGAAACTTATTCTTCTCCATATTCTTTTCTTGATAAAGTTTCTTCATTGACCATTCAATCATCTGAGGATCGTTCAATCACTGAGGTTGTTCTTCCAAAGGATACTACTAGAGTTGCCTTTTCTTCTTCTTCAAATGAGTTTTTGATGAAGTTACTAGAGATTATTCTAGATTTAAGTTCATTCCTTCATCTTTTAATAATTGAATCAACTCGTTCAGTTTTTTGATGATTTGTAACACCCTAAACCCTAAAACTTATATAAAAAGAATTACTCGACAATTTAAGGTGTCACCAACGAAAACCCATTAACAAATTTCGAAGATCGACCAACACTAGTTACCAGAGTAACTCTCAAGAATACATGAACTCCATTTTAGAATTCAATTGCTTTCCTCCTTTTATCATGATAAATCTTTTGGAGACTCTGTGAAACTTTCATCTTATCTTGGATCATCTTGATCTTTTCGTAAGTTTGCTGCACAATCTCAGGTTCAAGCACAACACTGCCACTTGATTCATACCAACACAAAGGTGTCCTACACCTTCTCCCATACAAGGCCTCATATGGTTCCATTCTAATACTAGAATTGAAACTATTTGTTGTAAGTTAATTCAATCAACAGTAAGTAAATATCATAGTTACCTCCCTGCTCCAAAACACAAGCTCTCAGCAAATCCTCCAAAGATTAGATAATCCATTCTGTCTGATCGTCGTTCTGCAGATGGTAAGAAGAACTCAACTTCAGCTTAGTACCCATGGCTTCCTACAAACTCTTCTATGATGTGAATCTCGAGTCTCTATCCGACACGATACTCGAAGGAATACCATGCAGGCTAACAACCTTCTCAATATATATTCCGGCTATCTTCCGCAAGTAATAACCGATCTTAATCAAAATGAAATGAGCTAATTTAGTCAGTTTGTCAATGATAACCCAAATGGAATAACATCCCTTCATCATCTTCAAAAAACTCGTCACAAAATCCATGGAAATGTTATCACACTTCCACTAAGGAATACTCAATGGTTACCTCAGACCCAATAAATTTTGATGTTCAATCTTCGACTTTTGGTAAGTCAAACAAGTGTAAAAAAACTCAACTACTTCCTTATTCATTCCTGGACACCAAAACGTTCTCTTCAAGTCTTGATACATCTTAGTGGCACCAGTATGAATACTCATACCACTTATATGACCTTCCTCAACAATACTCTTCTTGAGTTCTATCGTGCTGCAAAAAATACCTGAGTGCATCACACGCTCGAAGATACAACAAAGTCACCATCGAACTTTATTTATTCCCGAAGGAAAGGTAAAATATCGATAAAATCCAAGGGGAAGAGAAACGGGTAAGGAAGTCGGTTATGGAAGGGGAAGTTATTAACACCCATCATATCTGTTGTACTCAACGCGAATCGTTTTGATTGTTCTTTGTGTGAATGTGTGTTTCTATCTAAAGGTTACTTGCAAATGATAAAAGGGAAAAAATAAGTTTATTAATTAGTATGCTCGCCAAGGATTCGAACCCTCGTGCCTACGTATTCTCATAGCGTAATGAGAAAATCAGAGCTTCGTAGTTCATAGTAGAAAATAGAGATGTGTTGGTTGATTTTAGGGAACAATTATAATCGTATTCTAGAAGTGTAGAGATGTTTAGCTGATTATGATCCTCGTTCGGATGCTCTAAGCTTTTAGTATGTCTGTTAAGGAACAAATTATAACAGTTCTTTTATGAAAACAAAAGAAAATAGTTTGGAAAAAGGTTTGTGTGATAAAAGGAAAAAGAAAGAGTTGCTTGAATTGAATTAAAATTAAGTTGCTTGAATAGGGAAAATGTTGTTGAGAAACTTGTGGATGTATTGTTTGGACCAGGAGTGTGTTGTTGAATCCATAGGTAGGCGTATCTGAACCAAAGAGTGCGGTGTTACCCAATAGATGGTGTGGACAATGCAGAATTGTAGGATTTTGCCTAAGTTTTAAAACTGAAATCAAATGAAGATGGATGAGAATCAAGCCATTCCTCCTTAGGGCTTTTATTCCCTTCAGTGAAGGTTACATGATGGTAACAAATTCATAGCGAATAAAGAAAAAATGGAGAAGTAGCTTACCTACATGGCAGAGATTGGCCCCTAAGTTTGTAGGAGTTCAAGAAGATTAAAGAATATGTATCCATGTAATCCTATCAATCCTTAACCTCTTTTGCAAGTTGCTGCTTCTTCTTCTTATCCTTTGTATGCTAGTCTATGGGTGAAATTGTTGTTGCTCCATGTTATTGATGAATGGAAATTATGGTATAGAATGCAGAGAGTAAAGATTGGTGGAGAGTAGAGAGAATTCTCAGAGAATTAAGAATTCAGAGAGAGTGATTTTCAGTGAGTTTGTTGAATGAATCCTTGTTGAAGGTGATTGAAAAGTGAGTTGTGATTATATAGGGATTAGAATGCAACAATTTAGGTCAATGATTAGGGCAGTTCAGTTACAGTTAGGGAAGCCATTAGTGTCAATTAATTTCAAGAGGAAATTAGTTGCAAGATTTAACAATGTTAGTAAGCTGTTAAGGTTAGTTAGTTAGTGTTTGCTAATTTGAAGTGAGTTTAATTTGTTGGAATATGTTAGTAAGTTTATTGATTTAGGAAAAGGAGTTAGCTTAAGTTGTTAAAAAAACAGTTAGATTAGTTATTGGTGTTAATGTAATGTTAAAGAGTTAGTTGAATTAGAGCTGAATGGGAGTCAGTGAAGTGAATTCAATTAGTGAAGAGTTAGTATTTGCAGGGCTGAAACCTGAATTAGTTATGCAGTTAGAGGTTAGAACTGAATTCAAAAGATGAAAACAATTAGTGAGGTTTGTGATGTTAGAAGTAAATTGGTTATTAAGAAGTAAATTTGATTGCAAGTGTAGTTGATGTTAGTGAATTAGAGGTTAGGGACTTGAATTATTAGTTCATAATAGGGTTGGAGTTTGTTGCAGTAATTAGTGAATTAGTTCAAGTGAATTGTTAATTGATTGGTTATATTAGTGAAATAGCTAGTTATTTATGTTGAATGGTGATGAATCAGATTAACTTGTTGTTAGAAAATGAATATGAAATTTTGAAATATTGTTAGAGTGAATGAAATTACAGTTAGTTAAAAATGAGTTAGTTTGTATTGAACTTGTTAGTAACTTGCAATTGGTGTTAGTTTCAGTCAGTTATTTTTATCTGAATCTGAATTGGTGAAGTGAAATGTTAAGTTTGTTTAGGATGGAGTTGAATGAAGTTTTGAGTGAAGCTAAACATACATAAGTGCAACCTCTTAACCCCTTTGGTTAACCGGTTACCAACACGACTTGGTGGTTAGTTTGTGAAGTTAGAATGTTAATGAATTGCTATGATATCAGTTTTGAATCAAAGTCAGTAGGTTAGTTTAGTGAACTGCTTGTGAATGGATTGTTTATGAAGTTGTTATGTTAGGATTGTTATTGCATAACCAAACAGTTTGTTGTTGAATTGCAGGGCAAACACTTAATCAACTGAACTTGATTGGTATTGTTACAGGGCAAACACTTATATCGATCATGAGGAACCTTCCATGAAGATTTGGTCAAGGCATGTGGATTTGGTCTTGAAGATGTTTTGGAGGCTCGGAAGCACAAGGAATGAAGTGTCTTGAACATGAACAAGAAAATAGACTAGAGTTTAGGAGTAGGTTGACTTTGGTCAACTATTTGACCAAAAACTCAATAGATGACCAAAAAGTCAACAATTGACAAAAAAGTGAATCGTAGGCCAAAAATATCTAATCTTGTATAAACTCTTGTCATTTTGGATTTGTAGTGAAATCATTTGATGATTTGTAATGAAAATGACTTCTTTTGAAATGAATTGTGTAACTTACATATCAAGTAACATGTTTTTCCTTCCAAAATTGCACTCTGGAATATTTGAATTGAAATTGAACCTTGATGGAATTTGATCATGAATCTTGACTTGCCTCTGACCACTTGAACAAAATATCATGTCATAAATCAAACAAAAATAAATGATGATGACTAAGTAAAATTTATATAGAAAATGATCACCAAAACCCAATCTTGACAATGACCTCCAAAATCAATTGTCCCATAATACAATCCAAAGTTGATATTTGGACCTTCCCTAATTTTTTCAAGGATACCACTGGTAAGCTTGAACATGCCCAACTTCACATTATTAGGAGTCTCTTCACACACAAAACTCGTGTCTCTTAATTTCTCAATCAAATCCATCTCTCAAACTATAAGCATCGATATATGCAACGACTTCCTACTCAACATATCAACTACAACATTGGCTTTACCCAGATTGTAACTCAAGCCAAAATTATAATCCTTCTAAAATTCGAGCCAGATCCTTTGCCTAATATTTAACTTTTTTTGATCGAACAAGTACTTCAAATTCTTGTGGTTACTGAACACTTAAAATATGGAACCAAACAGATAATGCCTCTAAATCCTTAACACAAACACCACGACTGCTAACTCTAGATCATATGTAAGATAACTCCTCTCATGAACTCTCAACTGTCTAGAAGCATAAGCCAGAATATGACCATTCTGCATTAGCACACCGCATAGAGCCATCTTCAAATCATCACAATACACAACAAAGGACTCACTTGGATTCAACAGAATCAAAACTGGACCAGATATCAACTTCCTCTTAAGTTCTTCCAAAATCTCATCACAATGCACATCCCAAACATAAGTTTGACCCTTTTGAGTCAACTGATTTAAAGGAAATGCTAAATTAAAAAATCCTTCAATGAATCTTCTATAGTAACCAGCCAAACCCAAAAAAATTCTTATCTCCGTAACAAATTTAGACTCTCCCACTGCAACACAACTTCTATCTTCGACAGATCAACAACAATACCACCACTAGAAATCACATGCCCGAGAAAAATCACTTATCGCAACCATAACTCACACTTGGACAACTTCACATACAACCTCTTTTCTTGCAAGGTTTATAACACAACCCTCAAATGCTCTGCATGCTCTTAACCAGACTTAGAATATATCAAAAAATTCATCGATGAACACAACCACAAACTGATCTAAGTACAAATGAAATATTCTGTTCATGTACTCCACAAACACTCCATGTGAATTAGACACACCAAACGACATCATTGAATAATCATAGTGACCATATCTCCTCCTGAACACAGTCTTTAATTTCACTTGAATCTAATGATAACACAATCGCAAATTAATCTTACTGAATACGCAAGCACCAATTATCTAATCTATCAAATTATCAATTGTTAGAAGAGGATACTTGTTCTTGATAGTAACTTTATTCAACAATCAATAATCGACACATAACGTCATGCTACCATCTTTCTTATTGACTAGTAACGTCGGCGCTCCCCATAGAGAAACACTCGGTCGAACAAACTTCTTCTCAAGCAACTCATCGAACTGCTTCTTCATTTCGCTCAACTCTGAAGCAGACATTCTATAAGGATCCATCAACACATGAATGGTACATGGTACTAAGTCCATGGAGAACTTAACATCGCGCTCCGGCGATATATCATTAATATCATCTAGAAACACTTTTAAAAAATTACACACTATCGGTAATTCACCAATCACAACTTTGCTACCATCCTTCATAGAATTTGATATACTTAACACCTCAGCATTATTCTTCATGAATTCATCTACTTGCTTAGCAGAAACAAACAATTCATCACTTGCATCAAACTCTGGAAATGACACCGACTAGTCGAAACAGTTGATATGAACATGGTTGAACTCCAACTAATTCATTCCAAGAATAACATCGAGTTGATTCAACGGTATACAAACAAAATCCATCCAAAAAGTCTTACGATAAATAGTCAACGGACAGTTCAAACATATCCATGAAGTAGTCACCAAACGATTAGTTGGGGTATTGATAACAATGCTCTCAACCATAGAAGACAACTTTAAATTCAACCTCTTAGCATAACCAAGCTAAATAAAAGAATGTGTTGCACCCATGTTAATAGTAGCAATCAACGGAATACCATTAATAAAACACGTACCTCAAAACAATATGTCTGAGCTAGTAATCTCTGGCCCAGTCAAAGAAAAAACCTTTCCTCCAGACTAAACCTTCTTAGGTTTCTGGCAATGAGTAATAATGTAACCTGGCTCCCCACAGTTGAAGTAAGCCAGACTATTTAGTCTTACAATCAGCAATAAGATGTCCAATCTTTCCACACTTGAAGCATCTCTTCTCATAACTCTTGGAGTCGTTGGCATGATGACCCGTGACACCACACTTAAAGCGCTTGATAGAAACGGGATATTCTCCCCCACTTGGCCTTTTCTCATTTGGAGCCTTAACTTCCATTTTTCAACTAGAACACTATATGGTTTCCCACAATACTAATTTTCCTTTTCTTCTCACTAAGACTCTTATAGTGAGCAAAACGGGATCGACTATCCTTATTATGTATCCTACACTTATTCACCAGCATAGGAAATCAGAGAATCTCCTGATACCCAATACCTTGCTTGATCTCGATATGCAACCCGCTTTCAAACTTGATGCACTTTGACCCCTCAGCAGTCGTACCATTGTAGCTTGGATAAAACTTCACCAGTTCTTCGAACTTAGCAACATACTCAGCAACAATCATATTTCCATGTTTTATCTCTTGGAACTCGATTTCCTTCTTACTATGCACGTTGTAACACCATATTTCCACATTCTCATGATTATAATCAAATCAGAGATTTTTTACAACATTCACACATAGGATATTACACATCTTGAAACACACATGCTGATCATGTAACACTTAATTTAAATAAACATGTAACACCTGTCATCGCATGCTCACCTGCACTTAGGGTATCATCTTTACGGAAATACTCAATTAAAATACAATAATTTAAATCTCATAATAAATCTCATATCATAATTAAAAAGTATCGACTCGTAAGTCTTCTCCAAATGCTTATCACACCAAAACATAAAGTACGAAAACATACACTGTCTCTCAAAAATCTCAACATAAAATAAAGAAATCGCTCCCCAATGTTACATATTAGAGCATAACCAAAGCTGAAATAAAGAAATTAAAAGAAATAGCTCTAGGAATAAGCGTCCACTCACAGCAGTGACTCTACTCTTGAGTATCTGCATGATGCCTATGTAAAGGAAACATTCAAACAACATGGGTGAGAAATCACATTCAATAATAACAAGCATATATTGTATGGTAGGATACCAACATATAACATAATCTACATAATCTCCAATCACAGTGTATCAATTACATTCGCACACCAACTCATCAATCACAACTCATTCACATACCAATCACACACCAATTACACACAACATCAATATCATATACATTGATCTCATTATGCATCTCATACTCAAAATGCAACTCCATTCAACTCTATGCTTGTGGTACCAACTCAACAACGCTTCACTCAGGAACCAGGTCCTCTCTCGGAACCCATGAGCCCCCTCTATGAGCTCCAAGCCCCTCTCTAAGCTTGGGACAAGCCATTAGTCCCCTCTGTGAACTAGCAACTTTCCTCTTGACATAACTCAACATGAATTCATGAACATGTTAGCAAAATTTCAATGATTTAAGACCCCTATTCCGATCCTAACATACATGCATTGATAAACTCATGTAATCCTCTCTTTTGGATTACCACAACAACTCAACACGACGCTCAGCATAGCAACACAACTCGAGCACATATTATAATTTAAACCAATAAAATTATTAACTAACTTATATTCAAACCACATTTAACCTAATAATACACATCTCAGCATGTATAATTTATCAATTCAAACTCATAACTCATAAGCAAATTTGTCATAGAAATCATTGTCAACATAACGTCAACAATACATATAAGTCTCATCAATTAATCATATTAATATAACATATTTAGTATCTAATTAAATTATTACTTGATAGAAAATCGTGTTATCTTTCCAACACTTCAAACGGAATCTCGTTTGAACTTACAGATTAAAAGTTACAGCCTAAATCGTCGAACAGTGCAACAAAAGACAAAACAGACATTCTTGCAGCTAGAGGTCGACTCACAGGGTTATAGGTCGACACATGGGAATTTTTTTAAGCTACAGGTCGACTGATAGCATGTATAGGTTGACTCATACTGTGATATTTTGCCGAAAATCAGGTTTTAACATATTTTAAAAGTCTTTTACTGTTATAAAACCATCTAAACATTTCTTAACACCAAAATAGCTTATTTCAAACATCTATTTTCTCATATTAAAACCTCACTCTTATTAAGCCCTATTTATAACAATTAACACACTAATTTAATCACCAATTCACCAGATCATCATCAAATCACATCTCTAAAACTTTCACTATTACAAAAATGGTGGAAAAATACACATGCATACATAGCTCAGAATTTCAAACATCAATTTATTTGAAACTAATACCAACATAATAAGAAGGATATCACTCCTCAAGAACACACACAAAAATCATCAAAATCACCTTCCCTATTGAATGTTAAGGACTTGTCTACCCCAACCCTCACGCATAAGCCCTTATTAAAAGTTATTCTCCTTCCTTACCTTATATTTTTCCAGTAAGATTCTTCCAAGCTCTATCAATGGATGTTGTCCCTATGTCTTCTCTTGCTATTTCTCTTTCCCTAATCTCCTTTTCCTCTTTACTCCCAAAAATTCTATGTACTATTCAACTCCCTCCTTCTAATTCTCTTTTTACACAAAAAAATTAGTCTCCTCATTAGAGTATTCCTACTTTACCCTTACTTTTCCCTCTAATTCCCACATTGCCCTCAATATCTTTACAACTTTTATTTTTCTTTTATCTTTTTATTTTATTTAAATAATAAAATAAAAACATTATTCCAATTAATAAAATAATTCTAAGTTATTCTATCTTTCTCTAATTACTTTTCACACCCTACTACAAGGTCACTTACCCTCTCTCTCAGCCACATTCATTTATCCACCCATACACAATAATCAAATAAATACACAAATAAATATAATTAAATTAAAATAAAATAATTTACTAAAACGGGGGTGTTGCACACGTCCTCTGGAAAATACTTCTCCAAAGATTTAGCCTTGAACATAACCCAAGTAATCTCAGTACCAACAACCTCCAGCCTTTAGTGAGCATTATCCCACCAGTCTTCGACATCCTCTACCAACATGTGAGTACCAAACTGCACTTTCTGAACTTTTGTGCAAGCCATCACTCGAAATATCTTCTCAATCTCTCTGAGCCATGTCTGTGCACCCTTTGAATCATATCTGCCCTTGAAGGACGGAGGATTGTTTCTCTGAAACTTCCCTAAACCACAAAATTCACCGCCAACCTTATTCTGCTGACCCTACAATGCCTGAGCCACTGACTCCAAAGCATTAAAAATCACTCGGCCGTTCCTTCTAGCCATAATCTACACACCAGTAAACAGACATTAGAAGAAACAATGTATCAATAGTGTCCACACACATGTTGCATACTAGGGAACAAATAACATGTCAAAAACATGACCGAATGAACCGACCTGCTCTAATATCACTATTGTAACACCCTAAACTCCAAAACTTATATAAAATAATTATCAACGTGCAGTGTAAATCATATTATATCAACTTCAATTTAAACTTCTCAAATAAAGTATTAAACTCAAAACAACATAGTTTGACACTAACCCGAAAACATAGCAAATGCCCAATTCTCGATGTTACAAGATCAGAGCACTAAAACCCCTAAATTGCGATAAATGACAAATAAAACAAAGAATAGCTCCAACAATCCACCTTCCACACACTTCAACAACTTTACTCTTGAGTATCTGGAGGATGTCTATGGTGGACAACATTAAGCAAAGGGGGTGAGAAACAACTTTAATATGAACGGTGTAAAGAATGTGAAGGTAGAGAAATACACAACATGTCATACATCCAATACACAATAAACATCACATTAATCTCATACCCATTCACAAAAATATGCACATATATATGTAATGCGACTCACAACACAACATGACACTTATGCATGTGGTAGCAACTCAACTGTTGGTTCTCTCTGGAACCGGGTCCCCCCTTCTGAACCCATGAGCCACCCCTTCTGAGCTTGGGACAAGCCACTAGTCCCCCTTCTGAACTAGCAAACATGCATCTTTCAACGACATGACACAATGATGCATATCCATACAAAAAAATGCAACAACAATAATAACGCTTTATGACCTCCCTTCTGACCATAAACAACATGCATTGACACAATAGTAATCCCCCTTTTGAATTACTATCCACCAATAATAACAACAGCGTACACCAAAAAATACATAATTAATCACCATATAATCATTTATTTCACAAGAATGTTAATTATATTCTCATCAGGTAACAACATAAAAACAACACTGTACGCATCTTGTACCATTGCTACATATAAACAACAACAGGAAAGTAAGACAATTACCACTCAACAATAATAACTCCACCATAATTAATTGAATTCATGACAATTGATTAATTAACGACACCAACACAGCCAAATAATAGCCATACATCACCCAAACAGCAGAAACACCTCAAAAATCTGAACCGATAACTCAGACCATGCAACAGGGACGAGAACGCCCCTTCAGACAGTAATGACGGGTGACCCGTCACCCTGGTGACGCCTGTCACCTGCTTAAAACTCCTAGAATATCATCATACTGAGGACCGGATTGGAAAACCAAGCCTGGAGACCATGACAATGTCCCTTTCAGAATGCTGACACCCGTCAGCATCTCAAGGTGCATGACGGGTAACCCGTCATCTGGGTGACGCCCGTCACCTTCCACCAGAAGGAAAAATATGAATTTTTCTATTGGAGTCCTCTTGAACTACAATTTTTGATCCCTAATAATCCCAACACGCACATGAAATAATACCACATGTATTAACAACATTATAACATGCCAAACCATATGATTACACATATTATTCATTTAATTCAACCAAATTCATATGTATGTTCAAAACTTCAAAAATCCCAACAATGGCATAAACATCAGGTATACAGAAACAAAATATTACACATACAATTCAGTCACGAAAATTGAATAATCACACCTTAATTCATCAATTTTTAGAACAATATATAACAATCACAATTCATAAGAATTTCACATAATCCCTAATGAGAGTAAGCGTCTCTCTTCTATATCCCTTCATGCAATACACTCATATGGAAGCTTTTTCCCCCTTATCTTAGATTACTTGCAAAATTATAAATTGATGATGGTTTATTCTTCATTCTTCAAGCCCTAACCTCCCTTTCTCCTAAAAATTATATTTCATGTACTGACAACTCTTAGGTCTCTAATCCCTTTTTATCTCAAAAACCTAATAAAATCTTTAGGTAATTATACTAAGACTCAGTTATTTTTAAAATATTCATCACTTTCCTTATTTCCTCTTAATTCCTATTTTCCACCAGAAAAACCTCTATTTTTTTATTTTATTTTAATTAATTAAAAACAATCATCAATTCTAATTATTTCAAATTAATTTAATTGTTCTATCCACCAAAGCTCTCGTTACACCCTACCATACACCACATACACATACAATTTGATATATTTTTAATTAAAAGGACACCATATATTAAATAATTAAATAAAATACGAATAATTTGATTAAATAATTAAATAAAATACGAATAATTTGATTAAATAATTGATCAAATTTCGGGGTGTTATAATTTTTTCCTTCTTGGAATTTTCATGAAAATGGTAAACATTCCATCTCTCGATTTAAAGATTTGATCATGTATGAGATTCCAATTCTTAATTCTTAGATATTTGTTAGCGACAAAAGTTCTTAACATGGCTTTCAAGATTTTAAAGTTTGAAAAACATTGTAAAAGAAACATTCACATTCATCTTCTTTGTCTAGTGTGTTAATTCCCTCTTGTTCGATACTTGGAGATACTCCATAGATCATTTCAAGAGTATTCCGCATTTCCTTGGCAGAGTTACAATTAAAAATATGAAGAAATTAATTTTCAGTTAAAGACATGACTAGAAAGTCCTTAGCTTCGAAATCAACTTTGAACTTTCTCCTATCTTCTACAGTCCAAAGAAACTCAGGTTCATTTACTACTTCATCATTAACATGGTGAGTAGGGATAAGTGAATAACTAATTATTGCTTTCCACAATTCAATATCAAAACTTTGAATAAATATTGTAAATCTAGATTTCCATAATTCAAACCTATCACAATTAAACGGTGGAGGTGTGTATAGGAAAGTCCTATTGTTAAAAGAAGTGTTGGAAGTCATCTTTCTTCTTAGACGATTAGTCTTTAAATATGAGTTAGACTCTAACGTCACTTGTTGGACATGTGACTTCATACACAAGAGAGTGGTGATTGTGGAGGTTTGAAAAACATTGATTTAAAACAAAATAATTTATAAAATCAAAGTTTGAAAACATTTTATAAAAACAGTTGAATAAATATGTTATGGAAATTTAAATTAAAGAAAGTTATTGTAAGTAAAAGAGATAAGGGAATAGATATGATACCGGATGATTATAAATGTTCATTCTAGAAGACTTAATCGTGTCCCCAAGAATTAATCTCGAGAGTATTCAATAGTCTTGAATTTCGTTTGACTATAATGTTAGCTTGAAATAAACATCTAGCTTGATTAGGAAGGATTGTTTGATCAACCATCTTGTTCCTCTTTGACCGCTTGAGCTACTTCAGCAGTTGCTTCACTTCAACTATTGTCATAATCAAAACTAAACATCTACTAGTTGACTTGCATCTTTGTCATCCATAAGTTTTACCATCTTGGATCACTTCTTGATCAATCCTGCAAGCAGATAGATCCACATTCTCCCTCTTTTTGATGATGACAACACATCTCACAAAGAGGTGCTAAAAGAGAAAAACTGATATATAAAATTTAGATTGGTTAAATTCCCACTCCCATAAGTAGAAACTATACTCGAGTTCCTCTGAGAGTATAATTATCTCTCATTGTCAAATAAAAAAAGCAGGTAAAGATGTTAGGCTAATTATAAACATGCAAGCACATAGTTCACATAGATTAAACATATTTTATTATACTTCTAAAAGATGTTACTAGATATTACAAATGAGTTACAAGAAATAAAAATTGGAGTTCCCAAAAGGTAAACCTTATTTCTACCCAAGTGTTTATCAATCTCCAACGCTCAATATATGAATCTCACAAGCTCAAAGTGTTTAGAAATGTTTCTCAACCCCCCTTAGATACTTCCAATTTTTTATTAAAAATATCAAGAATGATAGAGATACATATTTATAACATCTGAAATCCAACAAATCTATAATGAACTCATTTATTTTTAGAATAAAAATATTATAAATATCTATAATATATTTTATATTAATTTAAAATACTATAAATATTTATAATAGTTTTATATTAGAAAATATATTATAAATATTTTATGTTATTTTAAAATACTTTAATTGTCTTATAATATCTTTTATATTAATTTAGAAGATCTTAGAGTATTGCTAAATTAATATAAAATATTCAAAGATTAATGAACAAATTTACAAACTGAACCGATCAAACTCGATATATGCGAATTGTCCGGACCTACCTTTTGACTTTCTAATTTATTGCAATCTCAAACAATATTTTATTTATTTTCATCACTTAAAGGTTTTAGAATATATTTATACATGTACTTTTATTAGTATGCCTCACATTGAAGTCAAACACCACTTATATCTCAATTGCTATAATTTTCATCAAACAACGGCCCCACACAAGGCATTATGTTCATCAGGAGGAGTTCTAACCGTCAGTAAGTGTGATTTTAATTTTTTTAAAATAACCATATTTTTCAAATTAATTTCTGAAATAACCAATATTTCAAAAAAATCACTGCAATAACCACATTTGGAAACAGATGCGCCATATCGACTGACGCATCCATTTAAAAGAAAGAGGAGGCGCCAACATCATTGGCGCGTGCTTTAAAAGCAATGCATGGAGGCGCCAATGTTGCTGGTGCATGCATGTGCTTGCGCCTATGCTTCTGACGCATGCATATCATCATATGTGTGGCGCCAAGCCCTCTGGCTCATGCATTGAAAGTTCTTCTATAAATAACTCGCCCTCGACCCATATTTTTTCACACAAGTTTTACCCTACAACCATGTTTTTTTTCATTCTACTTCAATCTCCTTCAAGTTTTTGATTTTTAACCATGTCTGAATACATTCACAAGAGAAATGTCGATTTAATCTTTTTCGTCATTGCGTCTCTGATAAAGATTCGACTTTGGAATATAGATTCATTTGAACGTCCTAATCGGAAGTTGAATCATTGGTTAGATGGATAAATTGGAGATGGTGAAAGGATTAGAAGAATCCAATGGCTTGTGTCCACGTTCAACCAAAATGGAGAAGTGCGTGAATGAATGGATATTAAGACTGACCGAGACGTTCATAGGATGATGCATAATATGTTCAAAATTGTTTTGATGGTTATAATCTCTTAGTTATTATAATGATATTTTAATTGTTTTAGTTGTTTGTGTTGTTGTTTATGTGTTGCTTGTGTGTTGAATGTCTTGTATTTGTTTGTGATGGTATTTCCTCATAAACTTATAATATGAAATAAATTTTGTTTTTTATATATTGTAAAAGAGGTACATGTAAATTTATCTTGTTGTGCTCATTCCAACACTAGGACAGTTAGTACAATTGTGACCTGGATGACGGTATGAACTACATAATCTAACCATTTTGTTCGCCGTATCCATTTCGGTTCGAATACGGGTGATGTTTGGGCGACCCTTTTTCTTTCTTCGCATAACTTCGTTGTGCCAGATAATGTCCCCTTGATATTCTGGTCAGTAATCCTCTTTTGCCACTACTGAAAAACTAATTTTGCAAACATTTCATAGGCTTATGACTTTGTAAACGTCAGATAATAAGTAGGATGGATCCCTTCGAACCTTTGAACATGCCGCAATGACATGTGAGCAGGGCGTACGAAAGGCTTGGAACTTTCCGCAGTCGCACCAACCTCTATCTAGTTCCATTTTTTATTGTCCCATCGGCATACCCTCATTGTGATCCATGGACTCAGCAACACTATGTCAACCTTTAGCAAGGTCAAACACCGTGACCACGTGTGTGTTTGCTTTGGCAGCTTCGTGTCTAATGAATTTCATTGAAGCATCACTGAACAACTGCCCAGATTGCAACACCGAACTCCACTTGGAACGTCTGGTCTCAAACAGCGCTCCTAGCCTGAAATATGTTGTTTGCACCAAAGAGGTTATAGGTAGGTTTAAGATGTCTTTGTAGACAGAGTTCATTGATTCCATAAGATTTGTTGTCATGTGGCCCCAACATTGACCGTTATCGTATGCCGTAGTCCACTTCTCCAATGGAATATTGTCGATCCACCATACTGAATCTGCATTTGACAATCTTATTTCTTTCCGATAGTGTTTGAAAGAAGGTTATGATAATGCATAAACTACGTTGACAACCTTCTTCTGCAATGTTTTGTCTTTGATCTTCTGCATAAAATTCTGAGCAATATGTCTAATGCAGAAGACATGCGTCGAAGGAGGATCCTGCCAGCCATTATCAATGTTTTTATATGCACTGACGATTGAAGGGTGTCAGTCGGAGATCAAACATAAATTAGGTTGAGATGCAGCGCGCAATCGGATATTTCTTAGGAAAAAACTCCTTTCCTCAGCAGTCTCCCCTTCAACAAGGGCAAAGGCGATTGGAAAAATGTTGTAGTTTCCATCTTGTGCCACTGCCATCAGTAACGTTACTTTATATTTCCCATACAACCTGTACCATTAATTTGTATAATAGGTTTACAGAAAGAAAAATCTTTGGTGCATGGTTGATACACCCAAAAGAGACGGTGGAATATTCCATTTTCAATAGCACAAGTCCCATCTGGTGTATACACCGACAACATTTCCAACTTTACAATAGTCCCTGGAGCATACTGTTTAAGAGTCAACAAGTATTTTGGAAGTTGTTTGTAAGATTCCTACCAATTTTCATACACTTTTTCAACCGTCTTTGTCCTAGCTATCCAAGCCTTCCTATATGATGGAGTATAGTGGTATTGTGCTACAATATGCGAGATTATTGTACTAACCTTTAACGACGGATTGTCGCTAATGACAGACAAAATTTCATCGCATATTAACTAAGATCTAAGTTTCCGATGGTCTTACATTGGGTTTGTGAGTAGGAATGTGTGAACTAGGCCCATGGACCCAATCTCCCAAGAATCACTCCTCTTCCAGTACGAAGCTGACAACCTGAAAAGGCAGTGCTCATTTGGATAATAAATTTTGTACCTCAATGCATTAGTTCTATAATTTACGTAATCAGCTGATAGTTCCATGTGAAACTTTTTAATAGCTTTTACACAATCTTGTTTTGTGCGAAATATGTCTCCTTGTTTCAAAGATCCTTGCATTTGTACATAAGGATTGTACCATATATTTGATGAAGGTTCATCGGAACCAAAATTCAAGCTTGTCATGTGTTGAGGTGGATAATATACATGGCTAGCTGGTAATGGCTCCTCTTCTTCATCATCGTTCACCATTGAATCAACTAAAATCTCGACTTCTTCTTCTTCCTCATCTACAACATTTAATTCAGCATGTTCGTCGTCATCAGTTTCACAAAATACTTTTGACTGATCAATGAACTGAGACACTTGTTGTTGTTGTGGTAATATATACAACTCTATATTGTTGTACCCAGATTGTTCATGATTGACAAACATATGATGAACATCGTCATCATCTCGAATCTTCTTCTAATAAAACTTTACCAGATGTCTGTAAACCACACCAGATTTTTATAGATGATTTGGCCCACAAGACTGCACTGCAATTTCTTTTCTATTCTTTGTTTTAGATGTGAAAATTTTGATCGTCGATTTATTGTAAACCGAGTTACATCTGTGTTGCAAAAACAAAAATCGAATAATTGATGCTCAAATATTTCACCTTCGGTATGGGCACTGATCATGTAATATGGTAAAAGACATTTTTTTAAATGTAACTTTAGTGTTCTACTAATGGTGAATGCATTGATCTGTTATTCACATACAATTAAATATGGTAAATGTTGAATGCATTGATCACGCAATTCATACGCAAAGACAAGACAATGCAATGCAAAGAATACATGCAGAGACAAGATAATACAATGCATGCGCCTGGTAGAATCTCTGCACACAAAGCATGCGCATGCACACAAGGAATCTTACAAGGAACCTGTGCCCTAATATTCCAAAGTAGGTGCCCATTCCAATGGTGCATAAAGCAACCTAGGCGCCCATGCCTTTGGCGCATCTTCATTGCATGCCAAAAAATACATTCATGCGCCACTAGCCTTGGCCAATGTGACCATGCATGTCATAAAGCAAGCATGCGTCATAGCCTTAGGCGCCCACTCTCTTGTCACATGCATGCATTCAATCCCATGCTTCACATGCTGCGTACCTATTCAACCTATTCAAGACTTACTCATCTATAAATAGGGCATCAACTCACAACATCTCATCATCTGCAACACTAACATTCAATCTTTGCAACACTTCATCTTTACCACACTCAACTTCTGCAGCATTATGTCTCTGTTGACTATGCGTAATAAACACCGAGGAACAATTGACAATATCTCGACATTTGTATGTTATTACTCTCTTTTTACTTATTTCGTATTTATTTTGTATTTATTTCTTATTTTTTTTATTGTATATTACTTCTTCTTATTTTATTTCTTAATTATGTTTTATTAGGATCCAAAACAATTTTGATGTCGTGTACATGAATATGTACCCCCACGATCCTTTGATAGAACCATATATTAGAGGATGTGGTTTTGGAAATCTCCTTAACATAGTCTCGTAATCGGTTGACTATAAATTTATTCTTGCTTTGTTGGAGAGATGGAGACCCGAGACCCACACATTTCACTTTCCTTTTGGTGAGTGTACCGTCACACTTGAGGATGTCTACATGTTGTTGGGTCTACGTATAGATGGTAAGGCCGTAAATGATAGAGTTAACCAGGATAACTCTATCTACAATAAATTATTGGGTGCCCCTTTGTGTGACGACCAAGCTGAGGGAGAGTCATCCGGTCAAGTTAGGGGGCAAGGTATAAATTTAAAATATCTCAAACAATATTATGCGAGTATAATATGGTCCGAAGAATCAACCGAGTACGAAAAAATAATTAAAGCTCGGTGTTATATTATGATTTTATTTGGTAATTTTTTATTTCCAGAAAGTACTAGTAATACGGTAAATATTATGTATTTACCGTTGTTACACAACATTAATAAGGTAAGCACATATAGTTGGGGTTCAGCTGTTTTGACCCATCTATATAGTGCGATGTGTAAAAATGCCAAAAAAAAATACTTGTACTTTTTATTCATATGCGTATTTACTACAAGCATGGGGTTGGTCAAGAATGTCGTCACTCGCCCCGGTAAACGAGAAGCCATTCATATTCCCGTTTGCAACAAAGTAAGTTTAAAACTTTACCATATAATTAATTAGACTTTATGTTACAAGTAACTGCAAATAATATTTTTCAATTATTTATGATCTAGGTGGTCAGTTAGAAGGATGAACTACAATAGGTGTCTGAAACACGCTATAGTAGTCTATCGCAATCTCTTGGATCACATTGGACCGGACGATGTAAAACTCCTACACAAATCTATTTTAATTTAAAAATACTTATCAAATATTTATCATCTAATTATGTCATATTGTTGTACAGTTTATCTGGAGGCCATATCTGAGTCTTGATCATCAGGTTAACCATGATGATGTTGTAGTTTGGACAACAAAAACACCAATTATCCGGTTCACTACTGTGGATATGAACCAGAGTGACCAGGTAAAACTGCAGTTCGGCATGCAATAACAAATTCCAGAATCTCCGACGTGTTTGAGAGATTGGCATAAAAAAAGAGTCGATGCCCAATGAGATTATTTCGAATGGAGAGACTTCGCAAAAGAGATGTGTCGTCATTGGAGAAATTGACGACAACACATCTTAAACGAACCAGTCATACATGGTGCTAGACCAACTCAACAATATATGACATGGTTTAGGTCGGTTACAACGCAACAATTTGTGTCTGAGCCAAGGTATTTGATTGATCCATGCCAACTAGTTTCATCATTATATGCCCAACAACAAGTCCCTTTCCAACACCAATGTCAAACCACCCAAACCCAACAACCAACCTCACACCATCACCTTACCACATACACCCAACAACCAAACACCCAACTTCGCAACTCATTCATACCACCCACCCAACAACCAAACACCCAACCTCACAATCCATTCATACCACCCACCCAACCTCAAAACCAAGAATCAAACCCTACCCACCAACAACCATACGCATCAACCACAACAGTCTATGACCCAGATGATTCATATGATTCACTTCATCGTAGTCCCCCATCAATGACCATCCAAACATCCCATCACCATAACACTCAACCATTGTTTAACTATAGTACATCCTAGGAACCATTGCTTCATTTCCAAAATGATTCAATGTCCCAATTCGAGCAACTATACCGTCCACAATTCACCCAACCACATTGATCCAGTTACGACAACATGTGCACCAAACTACATTACGAAAGCGCCGTTGGCCAGAGCCCCTTGACTATTGGGAACAAATGATGAAACATCTATCAAATATCGCTGGAACTTCCGCCGAACCTTCACACCATCCATCATTGGATCAGGTCAGCACACAAAGACCCCAAACACCTCAGGACAATCGTGGGAGACCTAACACACCTGAATGTGGAATAGGGGAACATTTCGATCGGGACGGTCATTGAATTTTTGTCAATCCCATGTAACTTGTATTATACCATGAATAATTTTTTTTTATAATATTTTATTTAATTATTTATTAAATAAATAATAAAACTTTTTAAAAAATCTCAAGGTGCATGCGCCAGATGAATTCGCGCATACACCAAGGCACATGCATAGGCGCCATGGTTGCTGGCGCCTCCATGCAATGTTTTAAAAGCATGTGCCAACACCAGCGGCGCCTCCTCTTCTTTATAAATGGATGCGACAGTTGATCTGTTCTGGCGCATCTGTTTGCAAATGTGTTTATTCCGATAATTTTTTTAAAATATTAGTTATTTTAAAAATTAATTTAAAAAATGTGATTATTTAAAAGAAATTGTGATTTGATATTACAAAAATGTACCACTTATTATATACTTATAAATCTTTTCTCTTTGACTTCATTAACTTAAATTTATTATATACTTTAAAGGTAATTCTCTCTCCCCTATCAAAAACTTTTACTACGATGTGGTGTTGGAAGCGTACACATCACCAATCTATCATCATAGGATAATAGTTTCTGCATTTAGATAAAATAATGAGATAAAACACCTAGTTACTAGCACAAAATGATTTTTTTTATTTTAGATAAAATGAGAAACATCAAGTGAATTACACAAGAGGAGAAAATGTCAATACTTTAAAGAGTCCAATGATTACAAGTGTTTTTTCTTCATTTAGCAGAGAAAGTATTAATTTTTGTTCCAAAGCATCTCTTTGTTTTTTTTTATATATTATTCTTTTGATTTAAAATGCTGTTTGTTTAAAAAATATTTATTTTATTTTCATGTAAAATAGATATTTTAAATAAAATTATATTTTTAATTAGTATTAACACACTACTCATAATATATTATATTTTACTTTATATTTATGATAGGGTAAAATTTACTAATAGTTAATAAAATCAATTTAATAAAAATATAATGTCTTTAACAAATTTAGTGTATTTCTTAATATTAGAACGTGTAAAAATCTTAACTGACATTTACTATTAACAAAAGTATTATTTTGTTTTCATTATTTTAATGGTCACGGTAAATAAACAATTGCAAAGGTGCGTCTGATCCACGTTAGTACGTTAAAAGGATAGCACAGTCAGAACAAGATAGGTTTAAAAGTAGTATTTGTTTTTTTATATTTTGTTTTTGATAAAATATTTATGTATAATTTAAACCTTTTGTTTGAATTTTACAATAATGCGCACATGAAGCTATTTATGATCTCTAGATACAGCAATCCAGAGGTTTAAATTATGATGGCACATGTGTTAACCATATTACTGGACATAAGTAATAAGGTTGGAGTAATGAACCATTTGCTAGCTGGTGGAGTGTATGCATCTATTTACAAATCACAAGTGAAACCAAAAAAAACCACTAAATGTCTCTGAAATACAACTTTAGTCTTGCTTTTTATTTTCTCTTATAATAAATTCATCCCATTCATTGTTGAATGTCCATACTCATTCTTCTTCTATTGGCAAACTAGTTTTTTAATTACTTAATTCCGAAATTCCAATAGAAAGAAAGGTGTACAAAATCTTATATGTTTTTTTTAGTTTTTTAATTTAATTTAATGTTCTATTTTAGTTTTTTAACTAAAAAAAAAGTTACGAATTAGTCCATTAATATCACTTATATTATCTTATTTGATCTCTTCCATTAATTTATGACAAAAACGTAAGGTTTTGGTGATGTCGTGTGACAACAAGATTATTAATATAAATCTGAGTCAATTATATGTATTTAAAAATTGATACACTATTTAAATTGTGGGAATTTTGTTTTCAACATCCGAAAACAAAATCCTTGCCGTTTAAATAGTGTATCAGTTTTTAACTATATATACTAACTCAGATTTGTGCCAATGACCTTACTGGGTCACGCCATTAGAACTTAATATTTTTTTGGCAATAATTGATAGAAGAAACCAAATAGGATAACAGAAATGAGAATCTAAGAGACTAACTTGTAACTTTCTTAGTTAAGAGATTAAAGCGGAATATTAAATTAAGTTAAGAGACTTGGTGATTAATTATGCCTTTTTAAAAAGTGTGATTTAGTTAGTTTAGTAGTGTTAGATTTATAGGAGAAAACTAATAAGATACTCTGCTATCGCATGAGTTCCGTCTAGATTCACATTACACGCACGCAATATCTCATTTGTTAGATCTAAACTTTGTTTTACAGACCAAAATATTTACAGAATTTCAAATTTAAACTAATATTATGCATCAATCATTGTGCATTGATCTAAGTAGTATTTTCGAAAAAATAAATAAAAATATGACATAACAGATCATGAAAAGAAAGCATATTACTTATGATATGTTCTAAAGTTTTGATTTCTTATATTATGTCAAAATAAAACACTTTTAATTTAAACATCTCAAAATAAATTTGTCAACTAATTTAATTTATAGCTCCATAGGTATACTTATTCATTGCAACAATATGCTCAACAATTATATTTCCACATTACAACTGCATGAACAAATATAACAAATTATTCTAATTTCTAAAATGCAAAATCTACGGAATGAAGTTTTAATTTCAAAGATACATAAATTTATCAAGTGTCAAATTAAACCATATAAAAACTAAGGTGTAAAATTTCATCACTAGTGAAACATACCAATCATCAAAGGTCTCTAGTTGAATAATATAAAATCATCAAATATGATAAAAAAGAAAGTATGACAATATCAAACATTTCGAAATAAAAAACATTTACCGTGATCTATCAATTAAAAATTTGTTGAAGTGTTTAAAACGTATATATGATTATCTCAATTCAATTTACATAAAAAAGAAAATCCAAGATTGAAATTAGTATTAAAGCATCGAAGAAATAGGAAAAGTAGTTTACCAACTAACTTATTGCTTCGTAGACCTATTGTACAGTAAACTGGTATAGTCATACATGATTCATTGTTCTTGTTGTGTATTAGTATTTTCAAACCATTCTCGCTCTTAACTCTTGAAAGTGCTATATACAATTACTCATGACTAAAAATAGGAGTAGACAAATATAATCCAATACTATCATGTGATTGACCTTGGGATTTATTGATTGTCATTGCGTATGAGACAATGATAAAAAATTATCTTATAATCAATTTGAATGACCATGGTGATTCAGAAGGTGCCATAGACATTCGCGAAATATAAACTTTGTTACCAATGTTCTTTCCAGATATAATTTTGGTCTCGATGACGTGATTTGATAACCTTGTCATGATCAACCTTGTTACATTATATAAACCTCCAGTTTGATCCAAATTTTTCATTAGCATAATGGGGGTTCCAACTTTCAATTTAATCTTGTGATTTGGTAAACATATTGTTCTTAGAGAACTCAAAAAATCTAGTGTTAGAACATCATAAGCTTGATTATAATTGGTTTCCCTTCTATCAATTGAATCAGAACTTAAATATTCTTTTTCTTCTCCTTCAAAATTGAATAAAAATAAATCATTAAAATATGATAACAAAATGTTTATATGCATAAATTAATATAACTCAACGTTTTGTACCTGAAAACAAGGCTAATACATAATGATTGTTTTTTTCCCACTAGCTCAATGGTTGAAGCAAGAATAACTCTAGATTGTAAGAACTCTTCCTTTTCGTAATTTCCTAATACATTAGGATAAGTGCTCTCAACAACTGACCTTATAGAATCTTTAAAGATGGATATTAAAAGATCTTGAGGAGCTTCTATATCTACCAAATTGTCATTTGGTTCACAAAACTTACCATCCCCAACATTTAAAATCCATTTTGAGAAATAAGCTAGTTCTAACGAACTTGTATTTACTGAACCTTGTTGGAGTCTCATATTTTTTGTTAGAGTAAGAACCCGACAATAATCTCATACATAAGATGAGCTAATTAAAGCATGTACTATATCATAGCAACCTCATCTTGGAACAACAAGAAGAATCTGCCTAAAATCTCCTCCAACAACTACTACTTTGCCATAAAATATAGCATTCTCAAGATCTTGGGAGCTCATGACATCTTTAAGGGTTTTATCAAAAGCCTCAAAGTAGTTTTTATGAGACATATGAGCTTAATCCCATATTATCAAATCCGTTTGTACCAATAACTTTGAATGCTCACTATTTTTCTTAATGTTGCGAGTAGAGTTATCAAGTGTTGATACATGAATTTTGAACTTTGATTGTGTTGTCCTCCTACCTGGAAATAATAACAATGTTATCCCACTTGAAGCAACAAAAATAAGAATTTTTTTCCAAGAACATAATGCATTTGATAGAATTCTCCACATGAAAGTTTTTTCGGTGCCTCCATAACCATGTAAAAAAACACCCCACTACTTTGGTTGTTCACAGTTTGCATGATTTTATGATAAATTGCATGTTTAAAATCTATCAATCAATTTAAATGTAAGAATTATCAATAAATATAACACATTATCACTCAATAAGATATTTTTGACATATAGTTTATTGTTGTAGTAAATAAATTCTCTGTAAGTGAATGAAATAAATCATGGAGTGTTTGTTGTTTGGTATCGACATTGTAATCATGTTCTTCATAGATCAATCAGTTTCCTGTGTGCCTTGTGACATACGAATTTGGATAAGGCATACCTTTAAATTCCTTCAAACTTCTTCAATTTGCTTGCAACAGATTTTCAATTTCAATAAGTGTCAAGTTTCTTATCTCTTCTTCTGTCAATTCCAACTTTATGAAAGTATATAAAAAAACATAACTTCATTTAAATCAGAAATAATAAGATTCAGTAATCACTAAGATGAATATCAATATTGTAGAATATAGTGGTAAACCAAATAGTATCCTTATAAATGGTACGATTCAAAGATGTGTTATGCAGAATTTGGTTTGAAGTCTGCTTCGATACAATTAAAACATTAACAAATGTGTTATGTTGAATCTTATCTAGCATACATAAAGATTCAAAAATTTGATTGCTATTATATTAGATATAAACAAAAAATTAAAAATAAACTACAATAATAGATCAAAGAATGAAGTTGTTGAATATGGGTTACATGATGTTATATTTCAGCACCACATACAAAATAAACACAACAATGTACAAATTCTGCATAATGAATTGTAGAATCTTGCATATTCAAGTAATTCACGTTGCAGACAACTGTAGTCATCATATAATATAGTATACTATCAAAAATATAATACTCAATTACCTTTGTTATTTGACTTCTTCCTTTGTTCGTAGAAAATACCGTCACATAGCCAAACCCAAGTTCTTTCTCATACTTTACATGGTCTATTGATGATACTTAATAGATGCATAGTCACAAATAAATTTCTCAAAAAAGGGCCAGAACCCCAATCTTTTTCCTCCTCTATAGTTGCTACATATTCATTATCATCTTCAATAAATTCCATTTCAAAACATGCAACCCTGAAACTACCGCACACCTTTCCGCTGACATATTTGATATCCTTATAAAAAGTTAGTCCTCTGATGAGTGTTAGCATGATCCTCAAGTAATACAATTCCCATTTACTTGGAGGAACCCAAAGTAGTATTCCAATTATGTAGCCCTTTTTACATGATCTCCAATGTCGATATCTTTTATCATAGACAAACTTAGAAATAAATTTAGAATATGTCAAATTTTTGGCTTCTAGATATGTCTTATTTGCTTCCATCCATGAAGTAAACGTTGATTCTTTCACACTTGGATTCTCAAGTATTTCACCTATCACCCCATAATCATTATAGTAAACAGAATTTTCACCTTCAAGATGGAAAAATAACCTTTCAACTGTTGGAGATCTACCATGAGTAGGAAATGAATAAAGGCTCCAATATGCTTCACTTGGTGAGAAAAATCTATAATCAAGATATTGCTTGATTTTATCAACATCTATGTCTCCAGAAGTACCATCAAAATATTTTGGGACAATAGTAGCTGTAATTCTATCATAGCCCTTGTCAATGTGCTTGAATAATGACTTTACTGAAGTGCTCTGATTACACCACCCCATATTGATGTGTGCTTGAAGTTGTTTCAACAACTTTGGATTATAAGAGATTGCATACCTGTTATCGAGGAATATGTAATTTTTCATCATTGTATTACAATTTTGTATTCTTCTATACACAGGATATCCATCCCAATCAACAACGGTTGTAGCCTGAAAATTCTTAGGAAAGTACTTAGAGCACTTTCCGTTTTTCATGCAAGGTGAATACTTGTTTGCTAAACCACACAGATCATGAGTCATATGTGTCTTAACTAAATGATATAGTTTCCTGTCATCTTCTTCTGTTGGTATTTCCACTGAGATGATTTTGTTTATATCACCGGGTGTTGGATACTTGTTCGCCGAATGTAGAAACAACAGAATATGGGCATGTGGTAGCCCACACTTTTGGAATTCAATCATGGACAAATCTGAAGTCAAATGAATCAAATGTTAAACTTAATATAAAATGTTATAATGTGTTATGTAAATAATAGTTTATTACTTAAGAAAGGTAGTATTTGACTTACTTGCAACAACCTTCCCTAATACATGTTTCTTTGTTAAATCACTTAACAACTCATTAAACTTTATTTTGAATAGTCTTGAGATGATATATGGTCGATCATGTCCCCGCAAGTTGATTTTGGAAATCAATTTTTGAACTTTAGACCAGTTTGGGTTGCAAGTAAAAGTGATGAAAAGGTATAGACACCCAATATGGCTATAAATTGTCATTCCATAAAAAGAAATTTGTTCCATGAACCTTCTACTTCCAACATAAGATGAGGGTAACACCACTCTTTTACCTTTCTTTGATCCTTCAATGTTTACATCCTTTCAAGTTTTTGCTAAATTACAATATTTAGCAACTCTCAACTTTTTCTGATTCTTTCGAATAAAAGAAAGTCTCTTTGACTCCATCATAATAAATCCATCAACTAAAAATTATTGAAACAACCGTCTTGAACACAACAAAGTATGCACTTCATTAATTTTTGTCTGAATTCTAAATGTAATCCATTCTCTGATGGTAAGTTTCTTCCTCTTGCTTATCTTTTTATGTTTGTATCCCTATGAAGTAGTTTAAGTCTATAACCATCTTCGCCTCTTGGAAACAAAAGTGGATACTGATACGCCAAGTAACTTGGATGAAACTCACTAATTATTTTTAGTCTCCCACGTTGTCTTTCTAGTGCAAAATCTCTTTTTTCAGTTGTATCAACATCACCAACAATAAGGGCAGAAACCTCTGACGCAGTTGGTGGTTGTAAATTCTTCTGTCATTTGATCTTTAAGATATTAACCTCAACTTCATAGCAGGTACAAAATCATCCTTTATTCTTTCTGTTGCCATTCTAAAAGACTTGGTGTGTATATTGTACTCATCCAACATAATTTTCAGCTTATTAACAATTTCAGGAAGAATATTTGGGTTGTTGTTGCATGTCTGTAGCAGTAAAAAATATTGAGATTAAGTTATTTATTAACTTAACTCGCAAAGCAAGAGTCGCCACCGCGCTTTTATTATTTCCAATGGAAATGGAAAAAATACGAACAAAATCCAAAGAAGTTTTAAAATAAAAACTAATAAAAAAAGAGATAAGGGTCCGGGGGTTGGTTATGCAAAGGGAATGTATTAACATCCTAAACAACTATAGTACTCTACAGTAACCTCTTTGAAAATCTGTACATGTTTTCTTAAAAATGGTGTTCTTTGCAAAAGATTGAGAAGGTGAGAAAAGAAATGTTTTTATAATTTTTGTGTTTGCCAAGACTTTTTGAGTCTCATGCCTACGTACCAACAAAGTGCAATGGAGGATCAAAAGCTTGTAGTTCGTGGTAAAAATAAAAAATATGTTAGTTTTGATTCATTTTTTATGAAAAGGCATTTTGTCATTTTAAGGAGAATACTTAACTAGTCACCCACAAGTATGAGAATTTGCATCACCATAGAGAAGAGCTCTAACTTGGATAAAGATCAACAAGTATGCCACTAGCTCTCTTAGATGGAAAAGAATTTATCATCCATACTATAGGGATAGGATAATTATATCTCAACTATGGAAATGACTCATGTCTAAACTTGGGCAAAGAGTTTTAAAAGAAAAAGTGCACAAAAGGTACACAATGATTTGAATGAGTTATGCATTTTTTAAGTCTTTTTAAAATTGGTCTGAATATGCTTAAAATATGTTAGCATTTATTAAGAAAAAAGGTTTCAAAAATCACTTGACAAAAGTCAAGGTTTATTGAGAAAATGATTCAAGTTTAAAATAAGAAGGTTTTGGAGAAAGAAAGAAGATTTTGAAAATTAAAGAAGGAGGGGAGAAGAAGAGAATGTCCTAGAGCATAAAGTAAAGTCTAAGGAGGAAAGATCTAACCAAGAGATATCAAGTTTTATGATATGAGTCAAACAAGAATTCCCTCATTTGGATTAAGCCTCAAGCAAGCAAAATAAGCAAACAATAAATCATATATCAGATGAAATCAAAGTAACCAAACCAAGTCTTTACAAAAACGTCCAAAGTCAAAGGTGTAAGATGGATCATAAGGTCTCAAGTCACAAACTCCCAAAGCAAGGGTCAAGATCTTAGTCCTAAGTCCATAACTCTATAATAAAGCTGAGGATAGTAACCATAAGTCCATGAATCAAAGGAATCAATTCTTTTTCTAAGTCTTTCTTTTATTAATTTCTTTTACAAGGAAATTAAAGTCCAAATGGACAAAGAACAAATAATATAAGCATAAATAATATGACATGAGATGCTAAAAATAAAGCATAAAGTAAATGGCAGAAGAATAAAAAGCATAAGGTAAATGGCATTAAAGTAAATTTAAGGCAAAAATATGTTAGTAAATGTTAGTAATAAAAAATGAAAGATGATTTTGTCATCTTTTGTAGAACACTCAACGATTCACCCACAAGTATGGAAATATGGACTTTTACATCACTTATGAGAAGGGATCTAACTTGGATAAAATCAACAAGTATGCCAATAGCTTTCATAAGTAAAAAGGAGGCAATATTTTCACACAATACCATGAGGAGTAGGAGACTTACAATCTCACTTATGAAAATGACTTATTTTCGGGACAAATTTAGCATTACGTTAATCAATCGTAATTGGACTTATGTAGATGTCTCAACTATCTGAGGTCAGTCAATAATAATGTTTGTGTTAATACATGCTAGAGACATGATATGTAAATCATTTTCCTAATGTTATGCCACACAAAATGAAAAGAGGATGGATCAAGCACAAAGGCTAGAAGGATGGTCAATTACTTCAATCCATACTTCATAGTACTTAGGACAAACTTATGCATCAATACAAAGTACCTTAAATGATCCATGACTAATTAGGAGGTAGATTTGAAATGATGAAAGTTCACCAAGTACCAATCCATACATCATGAACAAGATGGACACTAACAATCCAATTGATCAAGAGGAAAAGAAAGAGATGAAGAAGAAGAGGACAAGAGAGATCTCACCAAAATTGGATCAAAGGTTTGATCAAGTCATCATTAAAATCAATCATCCTTTTTGGTGGATTAGGGTTTTCACCCCATCAACATCCAAGATCTATTAAGTTTGATGAGACAATGATCAAATCAACCAAGATCCAAGGCCAATAGAAGTCAACAAAGGTCAAACAAATATAAAATTCAATAAAAATGAAATAAAATGCATCAAAAATATTTAAAAATGAATTTTAAAATGGAAATAAAAGGGAAAATCCCTGAAGTCCTTCAAAACACCAAATAAATGGCCAAGAAAAATATGGAAGGTTGGAAATAAAATAAGAGACATATAATAAATTTTTCTGAATTTAAAAGTGCAGAAAAGTATTTTTAAACAAATTAAAAAGAAGGATAAAAGAGAAATTCAATGAAAAATAGAAAACCAATAAAATAAAATATAAAAAAATAAAAATCAGATGAAGAAAAATAAAAGAGAGTTTCAGAAATTATTGTATTTTTTGGATGTAAATAGAAAAATAAATAAAATTAGAAAAAAACACGGAACATTGGATCTGACTTTATTAATTGACGTGAAAGATCCAACAATCACAAGGCTAGGATGCACGATAGAATTTAGCCAAAGTAAAATAAGGGATCTAATTCAAATTGGACCAATCAAAAAGTTTCAAATGTTCAACGTGTCTCCAAACTCAGATGACATGAGATAAACTTCGGTCGTCTTCTTCGATGGTCCCTCACCAGAGCTTCATGTTTTGGTAAATTCAAAACACGAGACCACTACCAATGTCATCGCCTCCTCATCACGAATTCAACCTCATGATCCAAATTCATTTATCTAAATTGAGCACAGGAAATTTCAGAGAAGTTTCATAAATAAGCAAGCCACAAAAAATAAAATTAAAAGATGAACATGATTAATCAACACCAGATAAGTTAGGGGAAAGCACCAGAGAGTGATGGACTATATTGTGGTAACTTGTTTGAGTTCAAATGATGCTAAAAACTATCTTGTCCAAATAGTGATCAGAAGTTGATGAATCTCGATTTGGTTAGAGCACTTCAGGAGGTCTCAGAGCTTGGGAATTGTTGCAAAAGCTTCAGAGAAAGCCGAAGATGCTAATGGAATCAAGAAATTGGATTGAAACAAGCTGGAATCCGAAACACGATAGTTGTATTTTTCTAGAAAATTTCTGATTGAAGTAGGATTTTCTTAACTCTCAAAAGATTGGAAATGAATGTAATAACTTCCTCTATTTATAGGGAATGTATTTGGATCCAAATATGTGTGGAATCAAGCTTAATTCGTGCAAAACAAATTTGTTCATGAAGTGAAAAAAGTGTGACTTCCAATCCATCAAAACTCAGCCAAATGATGTGTTTCAAGGGTCAATTAATTTTTGGAGACTTGGTTAAACATGTTTAGGTCCAAAATGCATGCTGATTTGGCTTGGAATTGAGAACTAGGGAAGTTCAAATTCGGACCATGGTGATTTTTAAGCTCAATGGGGCATCTTGCTCATGAGGTTTTTTGATACCATTATTTTTGTAATGTGTTGAAATAATAACAAAGATTAAAGTGTGCCAAGAAAGGTTGAATTTGGATGCTTGAGCATAAATTTATGCCATGTCGAAGTTGGCACGAAAAACTGGTCATATAACTTAGAATATTCTGAGTCCCAAATAGCTGAAAGTGACCTATAATATCTCAATGAATTCCATGGCCTTCGAAGCATAATTGGACCTTGATCCTTGAAGGAAACTTGTAGAGGAAATAAAAAATGATATCATGCAAAAAGAATCAGCCTCAAATGTTAAAAATTGAAGAAGTTGTAATCCTTGAAAGTTGAGAAAAAATTCACTTGAAAATATGTCAAATTTCACTAAGTTCACAAATGACCTATAATGTCTTCAAACATTTGGTGATCCTCCAAGCATAATTGGCTCTTGTCATGGAAGGAGAAGTTGTAGAGGATAATGATAAAAGTTATATGCAAAAATAAGCATTCAAAAATTTTGAGAATTGAAGGAGTTTTGATCCTTGGAACTTTGACTTCAAATGTTGACTTTTTGGTCAAACCTCTTGGAACAAACTTGTGCACTTGGACTTTCCTTGCATTTAAAAGTACATGGATGATAACATGAACTCAAAATAAGGTGTCCTTGAATGTCTCTTGATTAATTTACTCAAAGTTTAAGGTAACTTATTGGAGAAGGCATGGAAATAAACACATGAACCTTTGATCTTTCTTGAGAAGTTAGCAACAAAACTTTGAGACACTCTTGATCAAAATGAGATTGCAATATGCTTGAGGACCTTGGAGATCATGCCTTGAGAGATATCCCCTTTAGAATCAATGGTTGATCATACTTTGACTTGAAGAATCAACACAAACCCTAGCTGAGGAAACATGCTTGATGTTCTTGATGGGAAACCCTACCTTGCACAATAAACTTAAAGAAAACAAGGCATATTTTTGCTATTTTGATTAGTAGTTAGATAAGCATTAAACATATAAACATAAAAGTAAAACACCAACAAATAGGTGCTTGATGATCTTTGCAAATGACAAACCCAGAGATGAGAGGGAGAGGACCAATATGTGACCTTGTTTGTATGCAATGATGCAAATGATATGGGAGATGTTATGGTTAAAAATTAAGGTATGACAATGTCATCAAATGGTTACTATAATAAAATACATATACAATACATGTCGATCATATGAACTAGAAAACTAACATAAACCAAATTGATTTAAAATTGATTTATAATAAGTATAAATAACAATTACCTTATTCTTTGAATCCTATTTTGAATCTCATTTTCAGTGTCGTAAATGTATAGTGGAGCAAACTTTGGTGAATGGCCAGGTAAAGGGAACATTCTACCAAATATATGGCAATATTGACCATGTATTCTAAGGTTCGGTGGCCCTTTTCATCTTTCGAAGTTATTATCGATCTTCAATCCGGAGACGTGAAAGAAAACACAATATTGTGTAATATAGTATGCTTCTCATAATTTCTACTATCTGGTCCATCACGATAAAAAAAAACAAATGTTGGAATAATAATGATGGTGATTTCAAAAGTGGCAAGTGAACCTTACCATTTCCACAACAAAGTTGGTACTTAGGAATTTTTATATGTTTGTGTTTGTCAGTCTTCTCTTGATACCATATTAATGCTCCACAATGTATGCATTCAATATTATGATCTCTAATGTCTAAACATCCTGAATAGCAAAACAATAATTTGAGTACTTGGTTGTTTGGACAATAAATCTATTGTACATATACTATAAAACATAATATACAGAGAAATTACAATAGAATAACTAGAGAAAAGTTTCATCATCAGAGTTTGAGCTTGTATCAGAGTTATCATGTTTATGTTGGTATTCACCAACACTGTTACTTGAGTATTCAATATTTAATGTTTCATCATCAGAGAATTCACTTTGAATTTTTTCACTTGGAGTTACAGTCATTGTTGTAGATTTATTTTTGGTATTTAACTTGTTGATGATGAAGTAGGTGGTTGACTGTCACGTACAAACTTATTCAGAAGATTGACACCCAAAGCTTGAATAACATCAACATATCATGTTTTAGTACATGGAATACCTGATGGAGATCTGAACTTTTCATAACCAAGATGGATAATGATGCTCTCATCAGTCTTCTATTTTTTTATCTTCTTTATTTAAGAATCTCCTTTCTTCTATGTTGTGCCAATGCATAATTATAATGTTTCGACCAACCATAAACATCCATGTTTCTGGAGAGGTGACAACGATATGCAGCTAAAGAAAATATCTGAAGTGTTTTAATCCATTCTTCCTACAGAAAACATGATGTGCAGTTAAATTTAATGTAGTAGTTGAATGTAGTAGATATTCAAAAGTAAAACCATTCATCATGTTAAGTAAGTAATTGGCTTAGAATTGATTAATTAATCAATAATAAATATTCAAAATTCAAAATCTTATTGAAATAACTCATGTGAAAAAAAGCATAACATGCAAAGTTTTTGGTAAACAATAAAAAAAACCAGTTTAAATACCCAATGTACCGTGAAGTGCAAAAGTTACATGCTTGAAATCAACATTTTGGTTTATTAGCCAAGCCTATCAGTCAAACAATCATAAATACTGAATCATAATAGTAATTTATGATTCAGTATTTATGATTGTTTGACTGATAGGATTGGCTAATAGACCAAAATAATCAATTATGTCAGCGTGCATTGAACACACACGTGCATCAATAGATTCTCAGGCGTGTACATGTGATTTGTTACTGTAGTAAATTAAAATGTGTGTAAATGTGAATAATTACATGAGAAAAAAACTTTTTTTATTCATTATCGTAGTATATGGAACGGTGCAGACTGCAAATGAAATAAGTTGTAATATCATTATAGTAGGTAGGATAAGGGTATCAAAGTGATGTGTAACAAAATAAATTCTAATGTAGTGTTAAATCAGGCCTTACTTTTTAGAGTATAAATAGGTGTATGGTTTCCTCATTTCTCACAGTCCCACATAAGAGTTCATATATTCAGATAAATTGCTTTAAGTTTCTCAATGTCTTCTTCATCTAAAAGGTAACAATATTCACTTATTTTTACTAAACCATTTCATATTTAAAGACAGGTTATAATGATCTCTTTTGTTTTTGGTTTAACAATGCGTCTTCTTTAGACACTAGTGAAGTTATGGAGATAATAGGTGGCATGAGGAGGGAAGTGGACTAACCACAACCTTCTAATGAAGTTCAAGTATATCATATTTTCCATGAAATCAACATGAATGAGGAGAATGTCGGACATGGTCTAGTACAACAGGAGAATGTGTATCATGGATTTGTTGAACCAGTGAGTGTACATCAGCCTAATACAGAACAACATAATGACTATGTAGAAGAGTTGGCAGTATATTTATTTTGTGAGAAAATGATCACAAGGGCATTAAAGGACTAAAAAAATGTTTTAGTGATAATTTATATAAAATATTGCATAGCATTTTCGATCGGAAGCTTTTTCATTTTCGTATAATATTTATTTTCGATTATGTATAAACTAACAAAAACATTCAAATCTATAGTTTTTTCCAGCAAAGATTGTTAAGTGGTGTATACATGTCGACCAAATTGCCTTAACCTTGATGGATCTTGACATTATGACCTACTATGAGTGTGAGATACTCAAATCAAATAGACCAAGGATGGAGAAGTACCTTGGAAATTATTGGTATGCGTATGCCAAGGATAAAAAGCTTAAGGTTGAAGATCTCTTGTTATGTCTTTACCGTTCTACTCCACAGATAACGTACGTGGGGCTCTAGAGACATTCAACAAGGAACAGTGCTTGAAGGAATGAATGATAAATTGGTTTGTTTGTCTCACTGTTATGAATGAATTCGAATATTGTTGTGTTGTTTAATTATGATTAAGATCGGGTTGTTTGCGTTTGTTATTTATGTCTTTTGAAAGTTGTAATATTGTTTAAGTATAACCTAATGTAGTTTGTTTAGGTGTAAAGTTTAAATGCTTAGTTTAAATAAAAGTATCTCTATGGTTCTATGGTTCTATCGTTGATATTTGTTTACATACTAATGGTTTTTTTTACATAAGTTTGACTGTTCATGTAAACGTTATTGTTGTATGTAGCCATAATGTATTTCCTATGTAACAAATACATGTGTACTTTTCTAATGAAATATAATATGTTTATTATTTACTAAATGTCTTCCTCATGTTTGGTGTATATCAAATCAACGTATTGATCTACAAACATATACATTTAATGACAAATGCAATATAATATAAGCATAACATATTTTATAGTTTTTATAAACACTGAATCATTAAATGCAAGATTACATAAATATGAAGCTCATGGTTCTTGCTTCTTGTGGTTTAAATTGATTAAGACTCACTTCCAATAACTTCCCTGCATCAACGTTTAAAGCATCAACGTTTTTACTATGTTAGTAAGTATTAGAAATTTCTTAACTTTGTAAAAACCTCATGAATAAAATGAAAGTGAAACTAAACTCATAAGTATAATAGATATGGTAGCATTTAGAAATAGACCAACGTGTAAAAATTTAAAACCAACTTGAAAATATGTACATTCATTTAACCATGATATTATAAAAGGTGAACATTATACTCAATTGCTTTTGCTTAAACCATAATTATGAATTTTGGTGAGTTTAGGTAATGATGTATAGGAAGTATGAAAAATGCATAGACAAAACCACGAAGTGTCAACTGTCAAACTAATAACATACATGCAAGTTCATTATATTAACTATATTCAAGGAAACACAATTGATAAAAATTGATTGATTTTAATACATGGTTTATTTGGGGTATGACACAAATATATAGTTTAATTTTAATGATTTCATACTCCATAATTGGGATCATGAAATCATAGCCCTAGTGCATATAAATATTAAAATACAAAAAAACCACATCCTAATAGTGAAAATAGATTATCCCAATTGTTTAAAATATAAACTATAATCCTCAATACTTAAATTAACAGTGGATGGATACATATAAGGACCATATAGGCAACACAAGTTAGTGGAAACCATCTAACATATATCCCTAAAGTAATACATAATCCAACGATTGACTAATGTTAAGTTGGAGCATTATCCTCACTGATTTAATGTTAATAATAATGATGCATTTTGGTGAGATTAGGAAATGATGTATATGATTCAAGTCAATGCACATGAAAAACCACTCAGTGGGAAACATATAACAACCATGTAAGTTCTTTATATTTACCATATTCGAATATAACAACATGGTAAAATTAGCGCATCATGCATATATATATATATATATATATATATATATATATATATATATATATATATATATATATATATATATATATATATATATATATATATATATATATATATATATTGAAAATTTCAAGCATACTAACCAATATGGTCTATTAAGATCTAAGCTCAAGTACATAAAAAGACTAGAAGACAGATTAATCAAGTGAAGTTTTCAAGCATACTAATCAATCTGGTCTATCGAAATCTAAGCATTCAGTATATAAAAAGACTAGAACTCAAATTAAGCAACCCCGACAGCGAAAACCTTAATCAAAATAGCAAGTTGTACAGATTTGAAGATAAGTCTGAAGTTACAATAGAGAAATTATGCAAACAATATTGTTGGTCCAAAATAACCAATGCATGTCAACATCACCCAAAATAGAAAATATGCAAATATAAAATATATAAAATACGATAAACGATACATAAGAAATTAAAACATCATTTCTCCTTTTTTACATCTTTCATCAAATTGTTTGAGGATAATTGAACACTCCATATCATCAATAGAATCAGTCGCCGATCATTTCGAAGGTGTAACTTGGAAGTTCCTCCTACGCGGAAGGCTCAGAGAGTTGTAACTTGGATGCATGCTGAAAAACATAATAACAAGATAAATATACTTGTATATTATCTATATATATAAGTAATTGATATTAGACTACCTCTTCACATTTGAATTTTGGTTCCTTATTTTTTGAATTTCTTCTTCGTTATCTCTAAATCCAACAACAGGCAATCAACCATATTTAGGTTGAAACACGACTCTAATAGCCAACTCTTGCTTCAATATTTTATCCAGTGTAAATGGATATTCTAGTGGATTATCTGCGCCAACCTAAAATTATATAAAGCTTTAGAATTGTAATAGAATTTTATGGTATAAGTAGCATGTTATGGTAATTATAAGCAAGCAAGTACCTCAACCAGCTCAATCTTGAGTTCAAGGGTAGTCTGTAAGACCCCAATTTTAACCTTAAGATCCCTCATGCATTTTTATCATAAGCATTAGCATTGGGATCATATCTTGGCATCCTCCTTACCCCTCCTTCATTGGGTTTGTTTTAGGAGAGATCACCAAGCATTTTGTGATTATATCATACTTGTATTTTATCATTTCACTAACCAAAATACCAAAAATATGTCTTTGTATCTATCTAACTCTTTTTGTAGGTAGGAACATGATCTCATTGATTCATCAAGATCACATCTAGGGTTTGAGACCCTCATGAACAAAGAGCACAACTAAGAATTGATTCAAGAATGGTTATAGGCATCATATATGAGTCCCAATGATATCTATATATTATATTGATCAAGTTTGCTTCAAGATTTTGAGGGTGATTTTCCTTGGAAACCCTAGTTTGACTGGGTATGTTGAGTAACTTCTCCAACAAGCTATCTCACCAATTGATCAAAATTTTCAAGGGACACTTCAAAATTCATCATCTTATGCATATATGATCTACCATGAGCCAATAAATTCAAGAGAATTGGAAATTAGCAAGTTGGTCGATGGTGGTTGGCTAGATGAATTCATCTGATCAAAACTGGGTCTCCCTAGACCTTATCTCCTACAATTTTCACCATATGAAAATTATTCCAAGAGAAACATTACTATAAATGACATTATAAACAACTTTCATGTTGACACCTGGAGCTAGTTTTTCTTGGAAAATCATTTTCTATGTTGAAACATTATAGGTCATTTTGTCTAAACCCTAATTTGAAAGTCAACTTCCCATGGCCATAACTTGCTCATTTTTTTTGAGATGAAAGATTTACAAGTTGAAAATTTAAATTAAATATTTCTACTTCAACTTTGATGTTTGGAGTGGGAGCTAATTCAACTTCTTTGAATATGTGATATGAGGCTACATTATAGGTCACTTTTGACCTATACCATTGATCAAGTGATTTTGCCAAACTTCAAAAAAGAATAACTCTATCATTTCCAATCCAATATAAATGAAATTGGTGACTAATTTTAAGGACTTTGAGAGAGCTACAACTTTTATGAAGACACGTTTCTCATTTGAAGCTCCTATAAAAAGTTAAGCAAGGTGGAATATTGAGAAATATGGCTTGACACTTAGAAAATTTTTGATATGTCAAAATTTTCCAAACTTCCACCTCAAATATCTCCAAGTTCCGAGATCCAAATGAAAAAGTGTTCAACACCAAACTTGTTCCTCTTGATCTCACCTTTCCAAAGAGCTAAAGTTCATGCATTATGGATGAGAAATGCATAGGATGCGCATAGCTTAAACAGACTGGTATCATGTGGCATGGATCAAACTTTAAACAACAATGCTCAATTGCCTTGCAATCCAATCCACCTCCAATGAATCTGAACTTCATTTTAGACTTTTGAACAACCATTTGATGGGCCTATGCATGCTCATGCAACTTGCTTACATCATTTTGCCAAAATTGGAAAGTTGAATGAGTGTGCAAATATCATATGAATTCTCTATAAATTGAAGCCCTCATGCTCAGAATTAACACACACACTGCACCAACTTTGATTCCCCACAGAAAACCCTTCATACCAAGAGGATAAACATGAGAAATTCAATTGAATTTGAGCTTGAATCTCCACTGTTTTGGAATTCAATTCTCTAGGAGTCCATTGATTCTAAGTCATTCCATTCCTCTTCCGCAAGCAATTGAAGTGAAGCAAATCACGATTCAGATCAAGATCTAACAAGCTCAGACCTCCATTGAAGGTAATTTGCAAAAAAATTGATCTCTTCGATTCTCCTTGTTTCTTGCTCAATTCTCTTGATTATTGTGTTGGCTGAAGTCCTACCAATGTAGGCAAGGTGTTTGAGTTGCTTTGAGGCTGAATCGAAGCAACTCAGATCATGAACCTCATTTTTCAATTCCACATATCTCTCAATATAGTTGGAATTGGAAGAAAGGGAGGTGATATTCGTGCTCAGTGATGTTTTCTCTTTAAAATCATGTCCCTGTTTGAAATTTTGGTGATGGTTGATGATGACCAGTCCGGCGAAGCTCGCCGGAGAAGACAACCGGAGCTCTGGCTCCGGTGATGAGTTGTCCTTGGTCTAAACTGTGTGATCCAACTCCTGTGTTTAAATCTTCGCCGTGCATTGTGATTAACAAGTTTGCAGTGCAATTGACTAGGACATTGGTGGATAGCGTGTTGTGGATCATCAGATCTGCCACCTCAATTAATGAGGGAGATCTGATGGTCCACGTATTTTAGCATTTTCTGATTTTACTTTTAATTCCATTTTCTTCAATAATTCATAATAAATTTAATATTGATCCAAAAAATATGAGACTTTCACCAAAAAATTTCAAATATTTTTCTCTTTCATATTCTGAATTAAAATTATTTTTTGGATCATTATTACTATTTTTCATGAATTAATTGATTTTTCATTTGTTTTAATTGTTTAAAAAAAATTTAAGTGTCCAAAAATGCTGAACTTTTTTATCCAAGGCCCTTTGACCTTGTTTGACCTATGATAAATCACATGACCATTTATTTGGTGTTTTGATGTGTTTTTAGGATTTGGACAAAACATATTTGAATTTAATGCATTATTTTAATATTTTTAATTGAATAAATGTCATTTTAATTGTGTTGACCATTTGTATTGACTTATTAGAGTTTCTCATTTGTTGTTGGGCCTTGATCAAGGTTGATTTGACTTTGTCAAGTTAATATTATTGGATTTAGGGGATTGATGGAATTTACATTCCATCTCCCAAAATGAATGAATAATATTAATTTGGTAAAAGTCTTCCTTTGACCAATTTGTGTTCTCACTCATCCCTTTCCCTCTTCATCTAATTCCCCTTCTTCATCCATTCATTTTCAATTAGCCAATGACATCTCAAAGTCCTAATGCTAGTTGATTGAAAGATTAACATGAGTATGGATGAGATTAGGCCACCTGTTTTGTATTTTTTTTTGTGGTATGTTTAATGAGTATAGTTCTTAATACTATGTCTCCAACATGCATTAACACCAAAAGTTTATTGCCCGACCTCAAATAGTTGTGACTTCTACATAAGTCCAATTATGATTGCTTAACATAGCGCTAAATTTGTGACATAAAAGGCATAAGCATTCTAGTTAGTGAGACTGTAAGTCTCCCCTCTTCCATGGTATTGTGTGGAAACTTGGCCTTCTTTCCTTCCTTTGGAAGATGTTTTGGTTCAAGGATCCATGCTTTTGGCAAGTGGGTTGAGTGTTCTCCAAATAACGTCTTGAAATCAAAAGCAAAACAAAACTAACTATTAACTTACTAACCATTAACTTTTACTTTCAAGTTTTTACTTTTAATGCAATTTACTTTTATTGTTCTATTACCATTTGTCATTGTACATATCATTCTAATTGTTTATGTTAATGTAATTTTCACTTTGTCCATTTGGACCATATTGTGTGATATACTTTGTTGCTTTGTTTATTTGATTGGTGTTTGAACATTAATGCACATAATAATAACAAAAACCCTAAAAGACTTTTGAGTAGACTGTTGTTTTGATCTTGCCCCAATTGGACTTAGAACTTAGGCAACATTCCTTTGCAAATGGACTTGGCCATTGCCAATTTGTTGAAGAACCAAGAGTTTGCAAGTTTGAATTTATCTGATACATCATTCTAGATCTCTCCAAATTCATCTGCAACATTGATCATTGTTAAGCTGTTATGTTGAACCTGTGACTTGTGGAATTCATCTGCTACATAGGCTATTTTGGAGAAGATCATTGAAGTGGATAAGCTTGGATGAGGCCATCTTTATTTGATGCCTTTGCTCTTCAAGATGGATATAATTGTGCATTTATGTGTTGCTCGATTCTAAAAAGTCCAAGGGAAATCTGGGTTTCTATTGACATACTTGTCTATTGGATTGCTCCCATTTGGTCAGATCTTTTCAACTTTAAACTTTTAAATTTCTTATATCTAGGGTAGTCTCTTCATCTTCTCCCCATTTCTTTAATTTCAAAATCTCTCCCTCCATTTTCAAAAACTTCTTTGTGTGGACTCTTTTGTTCTAAACTTTGACCCTTTTTACAAAAGGTAGAAACTTTGGCCTTATGTCATTGCATTTTCAAACTTATTTTCTGAAATCAAACTTGTAAATGAACTTAACTATACTTGACTTAATATTTCAAAAAGGCCAAAAAAATAACTAACTCATTCAAATCATTTTCAGGCCTTTGTGCCTTTCAAACTTAAATTTTATTAAAACCAACATACTCATTTTTTTTGAAATTTCCAGCACGAACTACGAGGTTTTGATCCCTCATTTTTATGTTGGTACGTAGGCACAAGACTGAAGGTCTTGTCAAACACAAAAATATAATTAATCAATTCTTTCTTATCCCTCCATTCTATTTGTTTGTAAACATCACTTTGTACAAAATACATATGCACACAAAAAGGGCTCTCTAGGAGTACCTAGGACACTTTGGGTGCTAATACCTTCCCTCTGTGTAACCAACCCCCTTACCTTTGATCTCTGATTTTTATTAGTTTTTATTTGAAAACTTCTTACTAATTGGGTTTTGTTTGTACTTTTTTCTTTTTCCCTTGGAAACAATAAAAGCGCGATGGCGACTCTTGTTAATTGATCTTTAGCTTGTCAATAGCTTAATAATCATGAATTTCCCGCTACACAGTCTTTCCAATCATCTTAACATAATCATTGTCCCAAAAGACAAACCTTGCCTTGTATTTTTTATCCTTTGCCTGAACTTCAAGTTTGTTTTTAATTGAAAATAAAATGTGCAATTAATTTGAGACACAACACCAACCTTTATGCATTGATCTAAGAACTTCTAATCAATTGAAGACAATTGAAAAATCTATAACCACTCATATAATTAACAAACCTTGGAACAGGTACATCAGTCTCATGGTTTGAGAAACACTTCAATTTTCCATCTTTAAGTGTAACACTCACCAGACCCATCATAAAACCACCCAGACTGCCTAACTTCAAACGTATCTAACTTGGAAACAATGACACATGTTGTCTCGTAATTTAATGAGAAATAATAATTATTTAGATAACAACATAATACATTTGTTTGAAATTGAATGATCAGAAACATCTATATAAATCATTAATCAAAATACACATACATAATGAAGATTGTTGATCTCAGCAATACTTAACACCTGAGTTTTCCATGTAAACTTATCAAGATCAGAATATTGTGAGTTTTGAGTCATATAAACTTGCAAGTTAGATGTTGATAATAAAGGAATCTTCATTTAAAAATTAGAAAACAAAAAACATATAATCAATTTCTAAGAATAATAAAATTTTGATATATATATATATATATATATATATATATATATATATATATATATATATATATATATATATATATATATATATATATATATATATATATATATATATATATATATATATATATATATATATATATATATATATATATATATATATATAAGTTGACACGATAAAATAATAATAATAAGTCAAAGCAATCATGTGTCTTTGAACTTCTTTATCTCACCTACTATAACATCACTGATTGTTAATCTTGTACCATTCCATGCGTTAGAGACGGTCAACGGAAAACATCATATAGATGTGTAAATTAGTATATTGTCATTCAGTTATATAAACATTCTGGGAAAACATATTATATAAATTACTACAACAAATAGAAAGTATCGATATCTCCAGCTTCCTTGATTCATGCATTTTGCAAAAGTAGAATAATATGATCACGATCATTGTTATTGTTGTAGTAATTTCATAACTTGTTGGGTGTGAATATGGAAGTAGAACAATGGTATGGAGCGGGGGAGGGATAGACCCAATTTAAAATTCAACCACCATTTTCAAAATAAGAATGTTTTCAAAAATATTTACAAGCAAAACGTTTTATGCGAAAATGTGAAAATTATATTGTTTGAATTTTGATCAAGTTAACACATATATTTTCAAAAAAATCAAAGATGAATATGATGAAACACTAGGTGTGGATTGATTCAATTATGAAATTCACAAGAAGTGTTTACACAATAACTCAATGAATGGAATTCTAATGTGAATTTGTTTCTCTGAATATTAATCACCAGTCTAGCTTAACAAGTTATCTGATTCAGACAAAGCCTAATGCTTACATAATAAATCTCTATTAATGAACAAACAATAAATTACGAAGGAATTTAAAAAACTAAGCCTGCAAATACTACGGAATTATATGCAAGAGAGAGAGAGAGAGAGAGAGAGAGAGAGAGAGAGAGAGAGAGAGAGAACACCGATATTTATAATGCTTCAGTGTTCATCCTCTCTTTGCATACGTGCACTTTTCACTGGTTTCCCATTGGAACTTGTATAGTTGAGAAAATAAATTCTCCTCTTTGGATCTTGACTTGTATACATCATAATTTTCAAACTCTTCTTCGTAATCTTTACTCGAATTACGTTTTTTTGAATATTCCAATATCACCAATTCTGCTCCAAACCTTCGTGTGTAGCTATCAACCCCTTAATCTTATTGATTCCTTGAGTGGTGTATTATCCGAAGATCTGAGAAGAACTCCGCCTTATCCATAACCTTCCACGCAGTCACTACTAAGGCAATTCGGGAGAGAAGATCCTACTTCTTTTCAATGGAATTTGTCACCGCCATTGAAAATTACCTCAATCTTGTTGACAACCTAAAAAAACATAACAAAATATCAAAGAACGATTAGTTTCCAGGACACAACTCCTTCAATCAATTACAAATCTCTCGCTATCAAGATCTGAACCAAAACAAAGTTGAAGATGCAAGAATTTCGTTGCAAGACTTTGAACACTCAAAACAGAGGAAATTGATTTTTTCACTAAAATCACACTGAAAAATTATGATCAAAATTAATCTAAGAGTTCCATTCTTTTTAATAACACGAACTATATTTTCTAATCACTCAACATACATGGAAGTGTACGAACTTGTTTCTCAAAAGCATTTCGATCTCTTATTTGATCTTTGACATTATTTCAGGTGCAAATCTCCTTGGTGTTTGCTTCACTGGTCTTTTATCATGTCTAATTGGAAATTTTAACTCCACCAAATCTCGATTGAATCCTAGAATTTTGTTATTGTCATAAGCGAAATAATCTTATGAATTCTTTCAGCAACTCAATTATTTGGTTCTTCAAGCTTGGATGAATCTTTATACTTATGTATGTTGGCATTTTTATTGCTGCATCTCTTAGATCGACTTCCTCTAGAGGATCATGCGCTTGAATCTTCTTGGCTGAAACTAATGGATCCTTTTCAAATCCCAAAGGCTGATCATCATATATGTAATCAAGCCTTTAGCTTTCTGATATATCTTTCTCAGACATTATGGAATATTCTTTGTCTATCAACTCAGAAATAGGGTTTTCACCCGTCTTTTTTTCTTGATTAAATTCAATTTTATTAGTTTCGACAACCATTTTTATTGTTACAGTTCGGCATCTAAATCCACCTCTATGAGATTTTTGGTCATATAGGCCACAATTCGATCAAGTGAGCTCGACTTAGTCATCATTATCATATGTCTCTAATGATCTAGTACCTGCAATGGTCTCATATTTCCACATGAATACATGTGTAGGATGAATCTTCATTGAATAAGACGCATCTCTTTGCAGAGAAAATCCAGTTCCAGCAGGTGATCATGGGGAAATGTGAGATAACCTTTTATATAATGTTCTTTTATCTATGTGATTTACTTCAGTTAAGAAGTAACTTTGGTTGGCTTTGATGTTTTCTACGATGTCGTCTGGTCTCCAGATTGAATCTCTCTGATGCAAGGTCGAAGGTACTACCCCCACACCATGTACCCATTCTCATCCTAGCAATAAATTATAGTTTTCTTTGGAATAAATGACCACGAACAATGTTGGTCTTATCATTGTCCATACAACAATATCAACTTTAATTACTCCTAAAACCTTACTTGTTTTTCCCTCATAGTCTGACAAAACCATGTTGTGAGGCCTCAGGTCTGTACCAAATTTTCCAATTTTATTTAGTAGAAAATGTGGTATTAAATTTACTACAGCACAACCATCTGCCAACACTTTATTAACATTTGTGTTATCCACTTTACCCCATGTTAATAAGGGCTTCAGGTGGTTTTTCATTCCTTCACGAGGCCTTTCAAACATGGCATTCTCTTCCTCTACACAATTGTTATTCATGACATAATAACCTAAAGGCTTATGGGTTTCCCTCTCTTCAGCAAAACCATCATCCTCTTATTTTGTTACCTCGGTAAATCGATTGAGTTCCACAGGTAAAAGAGTAACAACATTACATATTATATCGAGTTCATCCTCTAATTCAAAATAAAAATTATTAGTAATCATCTCATCATCCTGATTTAGCAAAGACTCTTTGCCATGTGGCTTCACCGCTGGTGGAAAATGAAGAAAAATCCTTTCCTTCATAGGCATCTTCACCACTGGAACATCTTACATCACCGCTTAACATTCCCATATTTCATACTTATTCTCAACGCTTAACATCTTGTCATAGCAACATATTCAAACATTTCCACAACTCATAAAACATATTCCTTAAACTCGCACAACTCGACATTTACTAGATCAAATAATCTTTAATAATCATTCTCGTGAATTACTCACAATATATCCAGTCTCTGAAATTATTACCAATTGATAGTAATTCACATAAGCTTTCCAACACTTTGAACCACGTCTCTTTCCGAGTTATCAAACTCAAGTTAGGATAAAACAAAAATAGAAGAATTTTGTCGCTTGGGTGTCTCGCTACACGGGGACCTCCTTCGCTAAGCGACAACGTACAAACCTGCAAAAACCAAAATGTATTTTTCATCATTGGAGGATCTCAGAAACTCCGATTTTGATTTCGTCAAAATTCAGATGCTTAGAATTAGACATACTACTATAATCTCATGATTAAAACCTACTTTAACATATAAAATCCATTATTTTCATGAAAATCATTGATTTCGAAAACCTTCGAAAATGCAACAGTGGTGGAAAAATATCAAGTATCAAAATAGAAAAAATAGTCATGAATAGTGCATAAATTTATTAGTCATTACAGACAATTTTCATCATACAATCAAAATCATCCATAACATACACCCTATTGGAGGTTAAGGACTCCTCTACCCTACTCTCATGCATAAGCCCTGTTGAAAGTTATTCTTCCCCTGACCAGATACTCCTAGCAGAAAAATTATGGTTTCTAGAGAACTTCTTATTCTCCACTCCAAGTCTCCTTCTCTTCTCAGCCCTTTGGTCTCTTTCTTTTTTTCTGGTCCCTACGTACTGCCAAAATAAGTTATTCCTAGGTTTTTCTCATTATAATATATAGTTAGGGGAAAATAACTCTTAATTAGATTTTGCTCCCTACTAACAAAATAATTTCTCCTTCCTCCCATTAATTTTTCCTCAATTCTCACTTTCACCCCCAAAAGCTCGATTTTCCTTTTAATTAATTAAATCTAGTAAATTATTATTACTAAAATAATTTATAGTAATTTTGGCCCGCTTCTGCTCATCACCTACAACTATCTTTATACCCTTAACTCAAGGGTACACACCTCCACCACCATATTTAATTAATCACTCATAATTAAATAAATACGTAAAATATAATAATTCAATAATTCAGTAAATCAAGAATTGGGGTGTTACAACTCTCCCCACTTAAAGAACTTTTGCCTTGAAAATTACCTTAAGCAAACAAAGTCAAATACGACTCCCTCATTTGGCTCTCTAGCTTCCAAGTCACATTTCCGCCAACAGGTCTTCCCCAAGCTATCTTCACCAAGGTAATCTATTTACCATGCAACTGCTTCAGTTTCCGATCCTCTATACGCATGGGTGACGTCTCAACAGTCAGGCAATCTCTCACTTGTAAATCATCCACTTGGACTACATGGGATAGATCCATAATGTACCTTCTCAACTGAGATACATGAAATACATCATGAAGATTATCAAGTGATGGTGGTAAAACAATCTGATAGGCCACCTCTCATATCATCTACGAAATCTGGTATGGACCAATGAAACACATAGTGAACTTTCAAGACTTCAAAGCTCGACCAACACCATTTATCAGAGTAACTTTAAGGAACACATGATCGAACTCTTGGAACTTAAGTGCTTTCCTTCTCTTATCATGGTAACTCTTCTGTCGATTCTGCGAAGCTCTCATCTTCTAATGAATCACTTTAATCTTCTTTGTCGTCTGTTGGATAATCTCAGCCCAATTACAATACTATCTCCTGATTCATACCAACATAAAGGTGTCACATACCTTATGTGATACAACGCCTCAAACAGTGCCATTCTAATACTCAAATGGAAACTGTTGTTGTAGGTAAACTCTATCAACGGTAAAAATCCATCCCAAGCACCTCCCTTCTCGAGCAAGCAAGCTTTCAATAAGTATTCTAAATATTGGATAGTCCTCTCAGAGTGTCTTTGCATGCTCACCTTCACTTAGGGTACCATTACAACAAAAAATTCCATAAACAAACATACAATTAACACCTTCTCTTAGGGCGTCTTCCCATGCATTCTCTAATACCATGATTTCCTCCATTCTTGTGCTTGGTGCTTCCAAAGTTTCTTGGATTACCGTTCTATTTAACTCAGGTCCATCGGTGCTGGCTAGACGGGTTACTTGTTCGGATTTGGAATTTTCTTCCTAAGGAATATGTGATACTTCAAATTCGTGAACCCCTTGGATAATTGTAGAGCTCGTCGTAGATGCTTGAGTAATAATGTATCCTTTGTCTGAAAAGGGAAACTCCGACTTCTTTAGCTAACTTCAAACTGACGATCATGAATTCGTATTCTTCTTGATTATTGATGGCCTGGAAATTGAAGCATAGAGATTGTTCTAGTACTAATTCCCCCGGTCCCTCTAATATTATCCATGTTCTTCTACCTTTGAGATTGTGGGAGCTGTCCACTGATAGGATCCACTACTTGAGCGATTCCTCTGGGGTGGGTGAACTAAACTCTATTAGAAAGTCTTTCAATACTTATGATTTAATGTTGTTCCTAGGTGTGTATGTGATGTCCTACTCAGACAGTTCTACAACCCAGACTACCATCCTGCCTTCCAAATCCAACTTTTTCAAAATTCATTTTTTGGGATAGTTCGTCTTCACAATGATAGGGTGGCCCTAAAATTACTATCTGAGTTTCCTGGCGGTAATTACTACTGCCAAATCTAATTGTTCTATCTTTTGATAACAATCTTCTTCTCCTTTGAGAACTTTGCTGACAAAATAAATCGACCTTTCATCTCCATCACTGTACTGAACTAATATCGAGCTAACAACTTTCTCGGATACTGCTAACTACAAGGTAGTAGGTGAATTTTCCTTCGGACGAACCAAGATCGGTGGGGTAGACATGAATTGTTTCAACTCCATAAACTCTTTCTCACATTCTTCCGTTCATTGGAATGTTGTCAATTTATTTATAGCTACGAAGAAATGTATGGATTTATCTCCTGTGCAAGACAAAAATCGAGACAAGGCAACCAATATCCCGGTCAGCTGTTAAACTTCTTTCATTAATGTCGAGCTTCTCATATCAATGATTTCCTAAAACTTATCTGGATTCGCCTCTATTCCTCTGGTGAGTCAGCATGAAGCTCATAAATTTATCGGCTTGTACCCTGAAGGTGCACTTATCGGTGTTAAGCCTCATGTCAAACTTCCTTACTGGCTCAAATGTTTATTCCAAGTATTTTACACGACTCTCCTCCTCCTCCTCCCGGGTCTTGATAACATGCGTCAACATACACTTCCAAGTTTCTCCCTATCTGTGACGAGAGTACCATATCCATCATCCTTTGATACGTAGCCCCGATGCTTTTAAGACCAAATGGAATTACTTCATAGTAATAATTGTTTCTATTAGCCATGAATGTTGTTTTGGGGGTATCTGTCGAGTTCATTCATAATAGGTTGTAGCCTAAATAGGCGTCCATGAAGCTGAGCAAGCAGAACCCGGATGTGTCATCGATTAGTCTATCAATGTGTGGTAATGGGTAAGGCTCCTTTGGGAAAGTCTTGTTAAGGTCAATGAAATCTACGCACATATGCCACTTTTCTAATTTCTTCTTTACCATAACGACATTGGACAACCAGGTGGAATATTTTATTTCCCGGATGAACCCTGGCTTCAAGAGCTTATCAACTTCTTATGTGACAACCTTTCTTTTTTCTTATCTATTTTTTCGTTTTCTCTGCATTACGGCCCTCGATGATGGATCAAGTGAAAGATGATGGCATATGACATTTGGGTCGATCTCGGGCGTGTCCAAAGGCTTTCATGTGAAGAGGTTGATGTTATATCTCAATACCTTGCAGATGTATGCTTTCTCTTCCCGAGATAACCCTTAACCTATCTATGTAACCTGAAAATCTTCAGCACCTATTTGCACCTTTTTTAATTCTCTAATAGAGGTCAAGCTATCATCTGCTGGATCCCCCAAGGATCGAGGTCAACCAAATTCACCTTCAAAGTGTTTTCTATTGTATGACGATCCTGATGGGTCTTCTTTTTCAATTTCAGGATATCCTTGTAGTATTTCCTAGTGAGTCTCTAATCACCTTTAATTACTCTGACTTGTCCACCTTTTAGAGGGTACTTCATGTTCAGATAAAGAGTGTATAAAGCAGCCTCCAGAGCATTGAACGTCGGTCTTTCGATGGTGATGTTATATGGTGATGACACATTTACTATCAAGTATCTCACTTTGATGCCTTTGGCTTTGCATCTACTTCCAAAGACGGTCATGATAGGTAGATTCCCCAATACCTAGATTTATTCCCCAGAGAAACCAACCAGGGTACCTTTGAAGGGTAGCAGCTCGGACGTATCCATGTTCATGCCTTTGAAAGCCTCCCAATACAATATGTAGGTTGAGCTTCCCAAATCGATTAACACCTGCTTGACACTCCAATCATGAATATATATTTTTATGACCATTGGGCATGCGCTGGCATACCCTCTGAATCCTGTCTTGAAAAAATGATAACGATAGGTCTTTCTTCTTTTTCTGAAAACAAATTATATGAAACATGCATTAATGATCTGCCATATCTCTTTCTGGCCGAGCTTGTTTCTCCTTAACCAGCGAAACCTTCCAAGATGGTATTGAGCATGTGTCGGGCTATCCGAGTCTCACACACTTCCTCGGTGTTTTTCCCTTCTTAGAAGAAAGGTTCTATTAGTTTGTGATGCTCATTCATGGGCTCGGATCCATCATGCATAGTTTGTGTCTTTTCTTTAGCATCTCATAATCTTTTCTCAATATTTCTTTCTTCCCTTTTGGTATAACATTCAGCTTTATTCATTACTTCCTTCATGCTAGTGGCCGACTTTTGTGCCAATGACTCATTGAAATGATAGGATTTTAGACCGTTTTGGAAGGCTCCCACGAACATTTCCTTATTTGGATGGGAAACTTTTAAAGTTTCTTCGTTGAACTGTGCCATATATTCCCGAAAGGATTCAGAAGCTCCCTGACGGACGTTGAACAAGCTGGTAATGGTCACCTTTCTATGTTTGGTGGCGGGGAAATGTTGCACCATCTTCCTGGTTAGATCCTGGTAACTGATAATTGATAATCTGAACAAGCTCATGTACTAGCGTAATGCCACATCCTTGGACGTTCCTTCCACAAGCTTGCATTTCAAGAATCGGAAGCCCCGACTATTGCCATTTGATTGTTAATTGAGATTACGTGCTCTTGCGGACCACTTTTGCCATCGAAGGATGGCAAAGGTGGTGGTTTGAAATTTTCTGGGACCTGATCTCTCCAGATTACCTCTTAAAGAGGTTGAGGATCAAGAAGCTCTTCCTCTTCTTCATCTTCCTTAGTGCTTTGCGACTGCTAAAGTATGTGAACACTTTCTTGCAGATATTTGTTCTGCTGCCGCCGATTCTGCACAACTGTAACAAGTTGTGCCATGTCTGATGGAGTGCGAGGTTCACTCCTGCTAGGAGATGATTCATACATCGTGCTGCTATGGTGAAATGTATTGTTTTCTGAGGTCATGGAAAGTTTTACCGATGCCCCACGATGGGTGCCAAGTGTTCCTGATAAACACTATTTGGTTAATCTTCCTAAGGCGAGTAAGGTGAGATCACAATCATACTATATGTAGGGTAGTATTTGTTGTCTCTCCTTTTTCTCCTCGATGGGAAACCTTTTATACTTATCATACCTCCAAGGATCATTTAAGAAGTGTCCCTTCGAGTTCAATGTTCAAATGGTGTTGATAACGTCAATCGTCCTCTTTTCCTATCATGTAACGTCTTTTTCACCATTTTTTGTAACTCTCATGCAACTATGGAGTTACCTTATAACCGTTACGCATGACTTATGCACGTTATGCATTTTCCATAGATACTCAGCATCCCGACTTGCCATGCTCGTCTTTACGAATTTCGAGATGTACTTTATATATATATATATATATATATATATATATATATATATATATATATATATATATATATATATATTTTTCTCTCCTCTTAATATTTTAAAAATTGAATCGGTCATCAAATTTATGAGGGTGGGTCACTGATTTCTTGGTTAAATTATTGGGTCATATGTTGAACCACGTGACTAAAATGGATTAAATTGGATCATTTAGTTGAATAAATCGGATAACTCAATTGAATAAATCAGTTTCTGTAACAAAACTATATAGTTATTAAATCGATAAAACCAAATGATTTGATCTCTAAAAAAATCTGAGATTTATCAAATTTCAAATTTTCAAAATACCATAATTTTGCAAGTTCATTCTTTAAATTCAAATTCTAAACATAATCATCACACACAACAAAATAGTACAAAATACAAAGTCTACTTATATTTTGATTATACTTTAATTAAATTATCAAAACGATGTCGTTTTGTTCGACGAAAAAAAAACAAACATTTAATCCGTCGATTTTCTAAAAATGTCGATTTGCCATTATTTAACGGTTTTGATTGGTTATGTCCGACACTCAGTGATGACCCTTCCGGTTCTTGGTTCGATTGACCGATCTAGTTCGATTTTTGACACATTGCCACTACCTCTCAAGTTTTTCTCTCACTTTTACATTTTCCATCCCCATATTTGGGAATCAATTTTTATTTTTAATGTATTGTTTTAAAGAATATCATTTCTTATTTTCAATATAATATAATTTATATTATTTTATATTTAGCCACAACAATACGTAATTAATGTCTAGATCCGTCCCTGTACATAATGTATAATTTTGTTTCATAAATAATGTGTAATTTTTATTTTGTTAAAAATATGGTACAAGAATTATCATTTAACTTTTGTACTAGAAAATCTAATTTATATTAAAAAATATGTAAAATTAAAAAAATTAAAAATAAAACAATGAAGTTTTTCTTGGTTGGACCTCCCAACCAAAAGGAAAAGGATTCTGCTTACATCTTTCCCCTCGATTAAGAGTCTCAATCGATGGAAAATGTTAGGTGTTGCGGCCTAACCGAAGAGAAAATGCCACATTTCTCATCCAATGAATCAAACTCATGATTAATGTCAATTTTCACTTAATTGACATGTCTAAAGAGAAAATGTGGTGTTTTTTCCAATTTTATTTTACCCTAACTAGTGATCTCGAAAAAAATTAACCTAATTTTCATGACATTCTACATTACTTCGAACACTCAATCAAAATAAAAATCTTTTTCCAACTAAAATAAAATGTAATTTTTGTAATACGTTCATTCACATAAAAAAGAAGTGTCATATTTATAAAATCGCTCTGTATATTTATCTTCAAATATTGTTATAATTATATCAAAATGATTTAATTTTAATTTGTGTCATTGATGTATGTTCCTTTTTAATACATGTTATGATCATTCTATTTATAACATTTATATTATTAGTTATCTCTTTCAAAAAAATTATATATACTCATTGTAATATCAATTGATCTTTTAAAATATTAATAATTGACTTAAATAGGCAATTTGATCCATAAATTAGCGTATTTTCTTTCATAAATAATTTTAAAATGTTAAAATTCTTTAAAATTAAAATTTGCAGAAAAAATCATAAATTTTTTATTAAAAAAACCTATGTATATTAACTTTAATAATTACGTAAAGAGACATTCTGAGCCTCAAACCACCATAACTCTGATGGTGGGATGTGGACCATCCTCTGCCTAGTATGGGTGAGAGACTTCAGAGTTAGGGATAGTCATAAACAGAAATTCTGACACACTGAGACTGGAAGGTACACACGTTACATAATCAATATTGGTTTGTTATGAGTTAAGTGAAACTGTGTTAGTAGTTGTTGAAACTGTTGGTAAAAGATTCATCTTCATCTTAGGTAAGTGTCCAAACCTATTTCCTCACATAGTCTAGCTATCTATCTACCAAACCTTCAATAAAGAAAGGCTTGATATGGTTAAAGTTGGAGGATAATTATGGGTTGGTGTGTCATAACTAAGAAGAAAATGAGATGCATGTGAAATTCAAAAATCTGGGGCCAGTTTGTTCCCTGTTATATTACCTAAAGGAAAAACATTGAGAATATTTGTATTCTTTTTTGGTTGGGTTGATTTTAGAATTTGAGGGGTTGTTTTGGAATTTTTAAAAAAGAAAAGTGGGAAGAATACATGGTTAAATATGCTGGAAATAAAACAACATTGCATGGAGACATATTGATTTTGTTTGCTATGATTGTGATGTCATTCAATAGGATGGAACCATTTGGCCACTAGTGAGGGAAAAAAAAGGACTTTATGGTGTACGAATCATGTTCTTTAACCATGGTTGGTTAATACATGTATCTTCATTTCAAAATTAATGTGGTTTAAAGTTTTGGCACATAAATTAAATTATCATAAGTTACATTTTTACCAAATCTTAAGTTTTATTAATATATTATGTAAAGCGTAATAATTGAATAATATAATTAAAAAAATAATTTTTCTTTTAAAATATGAAAATAATAATTATTTAAAAAAAAATATTTATTAAAATGATAATCATTTTAAAATAGAAAAAAATTCTTAATTTTAAATTCTATAAAATTAGAGTTTAAGTTAATCCATCTCACTTAATTTAAGGTGAGAAATTATATTCTATATAAATTCTCTATGAGCTTTATTTCTATTAAATGTAAGATTTGTTAGATAAGACTTAAATACTATAAGTAATAGTTTTAAATAAAATCAATTTAAAAAATATATATAATCAATTATACTGGAAAAAAAATTAAACAAAATTCAGAATCAATTTACACATTCAAAACCCATTCTAAATTAATTTAGAAAAATTGATCACATTATGATGTAGACAATGTTACTAGAGTAGTCTTTTGCTAAATAAAATCAAACCACTTTGGAAAATTAGAGATATATGGGGGTGTCTTTTCTATGGGACCATTTGGTATGGTACCAGAAAATTATATAATGCTAGTATGGAGAGAAAGTTACCTTTTAAGTTTAAAGAGATAAAGAAGATATAAATTAATTAGTCACTATAATTTTTTAACTAAAAAAGTTGTGTCTGTATTTACATATGATATAACTTTTTCCATTTGTGTGTGAGAAATATAAAAGTGGTTTTCTTTTTGGTCTGTATATAAAAATGGTTTTTATCCTAAAATGAATAGATAAATAGAAATGGTTCTAAGCATCAACTAATAGTAATTAAAAAAGAAATTAAAAATCGAAAATAACAAAATATAATATTTATTTATTTATGTTATTTCGGCATAGTGTGCCTACTATAAATATTAGTTATAATAAAAAAATTGTCTTTAATTATAGTTCTTAATTTCAAATTTTATTATATTTTTGTTAGAAATTTCGGAAAGATTAAAGGGATTCAGGCTTGAATCGTGAACGCAACACTTTCCTTATAGTATTTCAAGCACTCTCGATTGTCTTAGAGTTCTGATACAGGAATACCCAGGATAATTCAGCCTTATCGAGTTTGCGCAAGACCGGCGAAAACCCGAATGCAGCGAAGAGCGTCTGGAATTATTTAGAGGATTTTCGGCTTTTGTGTGTTGTATTCTGAATCCATATTTATGCTTTTATAAGCCATTTTGATATTGTTTCACAAGGTAGCGACCCTTGGTGAAGCAATGTCCTTTTCCAATAATCATAATGGTTGGCATGCAGCATGTTTCACCAACAGTTGCATGGTTTCGCCTTTGCAACATCTCATAAAGAGTTACAATCTCCGAATTCAAAACTCAAATCGTAGGCACTGACCGATTGCTCCGATGCGACGTGCCTAAGTGCTCGAGTGCCGTCTACAAGCCGCCACTAGCGCCTTACGCCCACGGACTCGGTCCCGGAGTCGGAGCCGGAGCCGGTGTCGCCGGTGGCGACACCGGCGAGTGGTTGTAAGGTTGGGACAAGTGGCATAATGCTTGGGACCACCATATGTGTTCATGTGGCACTTTATCCTCTTTTGTCCTTTTGTTGAGTTAATGATATTAACTCTTTATAAGGACTTACAAAGTGAGTAAATCTTTCAATGTGGGACTTTATCTCATGCATTTATTAGCATTAACTCACTTCCACCATTTGTCATTTTGGAACACACTTGTATTTAATAAATTACAACAATCCCCCACTTGTTCTAATAATGACAAATCCAATTCCAGAATATAGAAAGCAAAAAGTGTTAATACAGTTAGGTATCTTTCGGTTTGAACTTAACCTTAGTAAAGACAGTGCAAAGCCTAATCGGAACGTTAGGTAGCTATACTTTGAACCATTATCCCATGTGATCAGACCGGCGTTGCTATACACACACTTTTAGAGGTTCTTCGCCTACATATCTCGCCTAGCACTATTTATGGCCATGTGCTTTTCCTGTTTTTATGAATTTTTCATGAGAGAAACTCTAACTCTCACCTTAAGACGACATCATCTTGAAGTTCATATAGGTGAAGTTCAAGTCGTATCTATTTCTTGAGATACAAATCCTCCTTGATATAGAACTTCATTAAGAGTTTCTTTGAGAACTCAACCCTTAGTTTGTAATCGTCAACATTATCGCGGAACGTTGCATAACCTTCTGAATCAACGACTTGTTGTTACCCATTGAATCTTAGGTTAAGATGTGTTAACTTCAGATTGGATTGCTATCATTGTCGGAACCCTTATTCAAGGAGTTTTAATCCCATACCTTTCGAGGTAGTCTTTACTAAATCTCTGGCCAGTGGTTTAGTAAATGGATCAGCCAAATTATAGCTTGTTTGTATATATGATAGTGAAATGATCCCATCCTTTATCATTTTTCTCACGAGAGAGTGTCTAAGACCTATGTGTCTAAGCTTTCCATTGTACACTTCACTGAACGCTCTAGCCAGGGTGGCTTGACTAACACAATGTATCAATACTTTTGAAACATTGTCTTTAGCTAACGGAACCTCCAATAGGAGGTCCCTCAACCATTCTGCTTCTTGTCCAGCAGACGCAAGAGCCACAAATTCTGATTCCATGGTTGAGAGAGTAATGCATGTTTGTTTCTTGCTTTTCCAAGAAATCGCACCTCCAGCTAATGTGAATATCCACCCAGTTGTAGATTTATAATCTCCAACACTTTATATCCAACTTGCGTCGGTATATCCTTCTAGTACGGCAGGAAACTTACCATAATGAAGGCCAAGATTTTTTGTCTTTAACAAATATCCGAAAATCCTAGTTATGGCCTTCCAATGTTCATCATTTGGATTGTTAGTAAATCTACTCATCTTACTAACTGCAAAAGCTATGTCAGGTCTGGTGCATTGCATTAAGTACATTAGACATCCAATTGCACTTGCATATTCCAGTTGTGCCACGATTCTCCCATTGTTCTTTTGAAGTTTGACACTAGGATCGAATGGAGTGTTTACTTCCTTAAAGTTTAGGTGTTTGAATTTTTCCAACATTTTCTCAATATAATGTGTTTGATTAAGTTCATAACCCCCACTATTTCGTTTTACTTTGATCCCTAATATAGTGTCAACTAGTCCAAGATCTTTCATCTTGAATGTGGAAGTCAAAAATTTCTTTGTTTCTAATATTCCATTCATTTCATTGCTGATAATCAACATGTCACCAACATATAGACATAGAAATATCATAACACTTCCGCGCACCTTTGTGTACAAGCATTTGTCACAAGAGTTTGGAACAAACCCATTTGAAATTATGGCGGTGTCAAATTTTTTGATGCCATTGTTTTGGTGCCTGTTTTAAACCGTATAAAGACTTAACAAGTTTGCATACCTTTTGTTCATTTCCAGGAAGCATGAAGCCTTCTGGTTGCTCCATGTAGATCTCCTCATCGAGATCTCCGTTTAGGAATGTTATTTTAACATCCATTTGATGAACAATAAGGTTATTCAAGGAAGCTAGTGCAAGCAGGATTCTAATTGTCGTAGTTTTTGCTACCGGTGCATCTGTGTCAAAATAATCGACACCTTCCTTTTGTCTAAATCCTTTTGCTACTAGTCTAGCCTTGTAGGTATTTAATGTACCGTTACTATGATACTTTTTTCTAAACACCCACTTGCATCCAATGGGTCTTGATCCCTTCGGAAGATCAACTAGTTCCCAAGTATGATTTGACATAATTGAATCCATTTCATCTTGGATAGCATCTTTCCAAAGAGAAGCGTCCCTAGAAGCCACTGCTTCCTTATATGTTTTAGGATCATCTTCTACTTGAAGAATAATAGGAATTTTATGAACATCATTCTTGTTATTTCCTTCAACTAAATAAAGAGAAATGAGTTGGGAATTGATTTCATCTGGTCCTAGATCCTTAGTTTCAACAATTCGTGTCGAATCTTTGTCACGAGATTCTTCAATTGTGAGATTTTCAGGCCCCTTATCCTTTGTGATGAGATTTTCAAAGAATTCCACATCGCTGGATTCAACAATTACATTAGACTCTAGATTTAGAAGTCTGTATGCTTTGCTATTTGGTGCATATCCTATGAAGGCACATATGATTCCTCGAGGACCCAATTTTGTCCTTTTGGGATCCATGTTCTTGTAATAAGATACACACCCCCACACTCTGAAATAACCAATACTTGGTGGTCTTCCTTTCGATTTCTCATATGGAGAAATACCAGTTGTTTTTAAAGGAATCCTGTTCATTATGTGACATGCGGACAATAGTGCTTCACCCCATAAATTAAATGGTAATTGTGAATGCATTAACATAACATTTATCATCTCTTGATATGTTCTATTTTTTCTTTCGGCCATGCCATTTTGTTGTGGTGTGCGGGGCGCAGAACATTCGTGTATGATGCCATATTCTTCACAATATGCATCAAATTCTGCTGAGAAATATTCTCCGCCTCTATCGCTCCTAAGTACTTTTATAGTTGTACTTAATTGATTTTCTACTTCTGCTTTATATGTCTTAAAGGCATTAAAAGCATCATCTTTATGCTTTAAGAGATATACATGTGTGAACCTAGAGCAATCATCGATAAACGTTATAAAATAACGGTTTCCCCCACGGGTCAACATACCATTAAATTCACACAAATGAGAGTGCACAAGATCTGGTACGTTTGTTTTTCTTTCAACACTTTTGGAAGGTTTCTTTATCATTTTTGATTTAACACATATTTCACATTTTCCGAAATCATGAATGTTGCATGATATCAAACCAGATTTAATTAGTCTATTCATAGTACTAATACCAATATGTGCCAATCTAGAGTGCCATAAAGAAGACGATTCAAGCATATAAGCAGAATTAGAAACTTCATTAATAATATTGTCGGTAGTATAAAGTTTGATCATTCCTTCAGCGGAATATCCTTTTCCTACAAATATACCATTACGGGTCAATATTAATTTGCCCGATTCATATACAGATTTAATACCCGGTTTTCCCAATAAGTCCCCACTAACAAGGTTTTTATTCATATCAGGAACATGAAGCACATTAACAAGAGTGACTTTCTTTCCGGAAGTGAAGTTGAGTTTGACGGATCCTATTCCAACGACTTTAGATCGCACTTCATCTCCCATTTGCACTTCTTGTCCATCATTGACTTCGGTATAGGTTTTGAATGTTGTTTTATCATAAGATATATGCACAGTTGCACATGTGTCATACCACCATCCTTGCACTTTGCCTTTGATTGCCATAATTTCCCATACCATAGCGATTATGTCGTCATCGGCATGAACAACATTGACCTCATTTTTGGACTTATTGTGCCTGCAATCTCGAGCATAATGTCCGGGTTTGCCACATACATAACAACCATTTTTAGTACCTTTTGGTCCGCCAGAATTTTTGAACTTGTTGTGTTCTTTCCTTGGGCCGAGATGGTTTTTCATGCCATCATATTTTTTCTTTCCTTTAGCGGCAACAGCATTTGCTTTAGCAAATCCATCAGACTCAGTTTTTTCTCGATCCTCCGTTTCCTCCTCGATACGAAGGTGTTTTTGAAGTTTCTCCAAAGAAAAGTCCTCGGAACTATGCAACAATTTCTTTCAGTATCCTTTCCACGAAGGTGGCAATTTTGCTATTATTGCACCGACTTGGAATGCTTTAGGAATGTCAATTTTCACGGCTTTTATTTTATTTACAAGAACCTGTAAGTCGTGTACTTGTGCAAGAATCGGCTTGGAATCCAACATCTTAAAATCAATGTATTTAGATATTAAAAACTTTTTCGTACCTTCTTCTTCGGCCTTGAATTTGAATTCGAGTACGTTCCAGATTTCCTTTGCGGATGCAATATTGGTGTAGAGATCATAGAGACGATCAGATAATGTGTTCAAGATGTGTCCACGACAAAGCAGTTCATCTTCTTTTCATTTCTTTCTCTCCTTTTTTACTTCATCAGTGTCATTCTTAGTTGGTTCTGGAATTGCCTCCAGATCAGGATCCAAGACATATTGAATTTTCAGGGCGGTCAGGAGAAATGTCATTTTGTCTTGCCAGCGGGTATAGTTTGTTCCATCGAAACGATCTAACTTAACAAGGTCCTGGTTCATCAGTTTGATACTTGAAACAGAAGCGTCGGTGGTCATGATTTGAGATACTATAAGACTGTTAGAAATTTCGGAAAGATTAAAGGGATCCAGGCTTGAATCGTGAACACAACATTTTCCTTATAGTATTTCAAGCACTCTCGATTGTCTTAGAGTTCTGATGCAGGAATACCCAGGATAATTCAGCCTTATCGAGTTTGCGTAAGACCGGCGAAAACCCGAATGCAGCGAAGAGCGTCTGGAATTATTTAGAGGATTTTCGGATTTTGTGTGTTGTATTCTGAATCCGGATTTATGCTTTTATAGGTCATGTTGATATTGTTTCACAAGGTAGCGACCCTTGGTGAAGCATTGTCCTTTTCCAATAAACATAATGGTTGGCCTGCAGCATGTTTCACCAACAGTTGCATGGTTTCGCCTTTGCAACATCTCATGAAGAGTTACAATCTCCGAATTCAAAGTTCAAATCGTAGGCACCGACCAAAAGGGAACAACGACAATATCCCGGCCGAAGGCCGGTCGACCGCCGGAGCGGCACCGCCTCATTAATGCCGCGAATAGCCCGATTGCTCCGATGCGACGTGCCTAAGTGCTCAAGTGTCGTCTATAAGCCGCCACTAGTGCCTTACGCCCACGGACCCGATCCTGGTCCCGGAGTCGGTGTCGCCAGTGGCGACACCGGCGAGTGGTTGTAAGGTTGGGACAAGTGGCATAATGCTTGGGACCACCATATGTGTTCATGTGGCACTTTATCCTCTTTTGTCCTTTTGTTGAGTTAATGATATTGACTCTTTATAAGGACTTACAAAGTGAGTAAATCTTCCAATGTGGGACTTTATCTCATGCATTTATTAGCATTAACTCACTTCCACCATTTTTCATTTTGGAACACACTTGTATTTAATAAATTACAACAATCCCCCACTTGTTCTAATAATGACAAATCCAATTCCAGAATATAGAAAGCAAAAAGTGTTAATACAGTTAAGTATCTTTCGATTTAAACTTAACCTTAGTAAAGACAACGCAAAGCCTAATCGGAACATTAGGTAGCTATGCTTTGAACCATTATCCCATGTGATCAGACCGGCGTTGCTATACACACACTTTTAGAGGTTCTTCGCCTACATATCTCGCCTAGCACTATTTATGGCCATGTGCTTTTCTTGTTTTCATGAATTTTTCATGAGAGAAACTCTTACTCTCACCTTAAGACGACACCATCTTGAAGTTCATATAGGTGAAGTTTAATTCGTATCTATGTCTTGAGATACGTATCCTCCTTGATATAGAACTTCATTAAGAGTTTCTTTGAGAACTCAACCCTCAGTTTATAATTGTCAACATTATCGTGGAACGTTGCATAACCTTCCGAATCAACGACTTGTTGTTACCCATTGAATCTTAGGTTAAGGTGTGTTAACTTCAGATTGGGTTACTATCATTGTCGGAACCCTTATTCAAGGAGTTTTAATCCCATACCTTTCGAGGTAGTCTTTACTAAATCTCTGGCTAGTGGTTTAGTAAATGGATCTGCCAAATTATAGCTTGTTTGTATATATGTTAGTGAAATGATCTCATCCTTTATCATTTTTCTCACGAGAGAGTGTCTAAGACCTATGTGTCTAGACTTTCCATTGTACACTTCACTGAACACTCTAGCCAGGGTGGCTTGACTATCACAATGTATAAATACTTTTGAAACATTGTCTTTAGCTAACGGAACCTCGAATAAGAGGTCCCTCAACCATTCTGCTTCTTGTCCAACAGACGCAAGAGCCACAAACTCTGATTCCATGGTTGAGAGAGTAATGCATGTTTGTTTCTTGCTTTTCCAAGAAATCGCACCTCCAGCTAATGTGAATATCCACCCAATTGTAGATTTATAATCTCTAACACTTGATATCCAACTTGCATCGGTGTATCCTTCTAGTACGGCAGGAAACTTACCATAATGAAGGCCAAGATTTTTGGTCTTTAACAAATATCCGAAAATCCTAGTTATGGCCTTCCAATGTTCATCATTTGGATTGCAAGTAAATCTACACATCTTACTAACTGCAAAAGCTATGTCAGGTCTGGTGCATTGCATTAATTACATTAGACGTCCAATTGCAGTTGCGTATTCCAGTTGTGCCACGGTTCTCCCATTGTTCTTTTGAAGTTTGAAACTAGGATCGAATGGAGTGTTTACTTCCTTAAAGTTTAGGTGTTTGAATTTTTCCAACATTTTCTCAATATAATGTGTTTGATTAAGTTCATAACCCCCACTATTTCGTTTTACTTTGATCCCTAGTATAGTGTCAACTAGTCCAAGATCTTTCATCTTGAATGTGGAAGTCAAAAATTTCTTTGTTTCTATTATTCCATTCATTTCATTGTTGATAATCAACATGTCATCAACATATAGACATAGAAATATCACAACACTTCCGCGCACCTTTGTGTACAAGCATTTGTCACAAGAGTTTGGAACAAACCCATTTGAAATTATGGCGGTGTCAAATTTTTTGATGCCATTGTTTTGGTGCCTGTTTTAAACCATATAAAGACTTAACAAGTTTGCATACCTTTTGTTCATTTCCAGGAAGCATGAAGCCTTCTGGTTGCTCCATGTAGATCTCCTCATCGAGATCTCCGTTTAGGAATGCTGTTTTAACATCCATTTGATGAACAATAAGGTTATTCAAGGAAGCTAGTGCAAACAGGATTCTAATTGTCGTAGTTTTTGCTACCGGTGCACATGTGTCAAAATAATCGACACCTTCCTTTTGTCTAAATCCTTTTGCTACTAGTCTAGCCTTGCAGGTGTTTAATGTACCGTTACTATGATACTTTTTTCTAAACACCCACTTGCATCCAATGGGTCTTGATCCCTTCGGAAGATCAACTAGTTCCCAAGTATGATTTGACATAATTGAATCCATTTCATCTTGGATAGCATCTTTCCAAAGAGAAGCGTCCCTAGAAGCCATTGCTTCCTTATATGTTTTAGGATCATCTTCTACTTGAAGAATAATAGGAATTTTATGAACATCATTCTTGCTATTTCCTTCAACTGATTCCATCTGGTCCTAGATCCTTAGTTTTTCGTGCCCTTTTTCTTTTCCTTGGTTCTGATTGTGTTTCAACAATTCGTGTCGAATCTTTGTCACGAGATTCTTCAATTGTAGGATTTTCAGGTCCCTTATCCTTTGGGATGAGATTTTCAAAGAATTCCACATCTCTGGATTCAACAATTACATTAGACTCTAGATTTAGAAGTCTGTATGCTTTGCTATTTGGTGCATATCCTATGAAGGCACATCTGATTCCTCGAGGACCCAATTTTTTCCTTTTGGGATCCATGTTCTTATAATAAGCTACACACCCCCACACTCTGAAATAACCAATACTTGGTGGTCTTCCTTTCCATTTCTCATATGGAGAAATACCAGTTGTTTTTAAAGGAATCCTGCTCATTATGTGACATGCGGACAATAGTGCTTCACCCCATAAATTAAATGGTAATTCTGAATGCATTAACATAGCATTTATCATCTCTTGATATGTTCTATTTTTTCTTTTGGCCATGCCATTTTGTTGTGGTGTGCGGGGCGCAGAACATTCGTGTATGATTCCATATTCTTCACAATATGCATCAAATTCTGCTGAGAAATATTCTCCGCCTCTATCGCTCCTAAGTACTTTTATAGTTGTACTTAATTGATTTTCTACTTCTGCTTTATATGTCTTAAAGGCATTAAAAACATCATCTTTATGCTTTAAGAGATATACATGTGTGAACCTAGAGCAATCATCGATAAACGTTATAAAATAACGGTTTCCCCCACGGGTCAACATACCATTAAATTCACACAAATGAGAGTGCACAAGATCTGGCACGTTTGTTTTTCTTTCAACACTTTTGGAAGGTTTCTTTATCATTTTTTATTTAACACATATTTTACATTTTCCGAAATCATGAATGTTGCATGATATCAAACCGGATTTAATTAGTCTATTCATAGTACTAATACCAATATGTGCCAATCTAGAGTGCCATAAAGAAGACGATTCAAGCATATAAGCAGAATTAGAAATTTCATTAATAATATTGTCAGTAGTACAAAGTTTGATCATTCCTTCAGCGGAATATCCTTTTCCTACAAATATACCATTACGGGTCAATATTAATTTGCCCGATTCATATACAGATTTAATACCCGATTTTCCCAATAAGTCCCCACTAACAAGGTTTTTATTCATATCAGGAACATGAAGCACATTAACAAGAGTGACTTTCTTTCCGGAAGTGAAGTTGAGTTCGACGGATCCTGTTCCAACGACTTTAGATCGCACTTCATTTCCCATTTTCACTTCTTGTCCATCATTGACTTCGGTATAGGTTTTGAATGCTGTTTTATCATAAGATACATGCACAGTTGCACATGTGTCATACCACCATCCTTACACTTTGCCTTTGATTGCCATAATTTCGCTTACCGTAGCGATTATGTCGTCATCGGCATGAACAACATTGACCTCATTTTTGGACTTATTGTGCCTACAATCTCGAGCAGAATGTCCGGGTTTGCCACATACATAACAACCATTTTTGGTACCTTTTGGTCCGCCAGAATTTTTGAACTTGTTGTGTTCTTTCCTTGGGCTGAGATGGTTTTTCATGCCATCATATTTTTTCTTTCCTTTAGCGGCAACAACATTTGCTTTAGCAAATCCAGCAGACTCAGTTTTTTCTCGATCCTTCGTTTCCTCCTCGATACGAAGGTGTTTCTGAAGTTTCTCCAAAGAAAAGTCCTCAGAACTATGCAGCAATTTCTTTCTGTATCGTTTCCATGAAGGTGACAATTTTGCTATTATTGCACCGACTTGGAATGCTTTAGGAATGTCAATTTTCACGGCTTTTATTTTATTTACGAGAACCTGTAAGTCGTGTACTTGTGCAAGAATCGGCTTGGAATCCAACATCTTAAAATCAAAGTATTTAGATATTAAAAACTTTTTCGTACCTTCTTCTTCGGCCTTGAATTTGAATTTGAGTGCGTTGCAGATTTCCTTTACGGATGCAGTATTGGTGTAGAGATCATAGAGACGATCAGATAATGTGTTCAAGATATGTCCACGACAAAGTAGTTCATCTTCTTTTCGTTTCTTTCTCTCCTTTTTTACTTCATCAGTGTCATTCTCAGTTGGTTCTGGAATTGCCTCTAGATCAGGATCCAAGACATATTGAATTTTCAGGGCGGTCAGGAGAAATGTCATTTTGTCTTGCCAGCGGGTATAGTTTGTTCCATCGAAACGATCTAACTTAACAAGGTCCTGGTTCATCAGTTTGATACTTGAAACAGAAGCGTCGGTGGTCATGATTTGAGATACTATAAGACTGTTAGAAATTTCGGAAAGATTAAAGGGATCCAGGCTTGAATCGTGAACACAACACTTTCCTTATAGTATTTCAAGCACTCTCGATTGTCTTAGAGTTCTGATGCAGGAATACCCAGGATAATTTAGCCTTATCGAGTTTGCGCAAGACCGGCGAAAACCTGAATGCAGCGAAGAGCGTCTGGAATTATTTAGAGGATTTTCGGATTTTGGGTGTTGTATTCTGAATCCGGATTTATGCTTTTATAGGCCATGTTGATATTGTTTCACAAGGTAGCGACCCTTGGTGAAGCAATGTCCTTTTCCAATAAACATAATGGTTGGCCTGCAGCATGTTTCACCAACAGTTGCATGGTTTCGCCTTTGCAACATCTCATGAAGAGTTACAATCTCCGAATTCAAAATTCAAATCGTAGGCACTGACCAAAAGGGAACAACGATAATAGCCCGGCCGAAGGGCGGCCGGCCGCCGGAGCGGCACTGCCTCATTAATGCTGCGAATAGCCCGATTGCTCCGATGCGACGTGCCTAAGTGCTCAAGTGCCGTCTATAAGCCGCCACTAGCGCCTTACCCCCACGGACCCGATCCCGGTCCCAGAGTCGGTGTCGCCAGTGGCGACACCGACGAGTGGTTGTAAGGTTGGGACAAGTGGCATAATGCTTGGGACCACCATATGTGTTCATGTGGCACTTTATCCTCTTTTGTCCTTTTGTTGAGTTAATGATATTAACTCTTTATAAGGACATACAAAGTGAGTAAATCTTCCAATGTGGGACTTTATCTCATGCATTTATTAGCATTAACTCACTTTCCACCATTTGTCATTTTGGAACACACTTGTATTTAATAAATTACAACAATCCCCGACTTGTTCTAATAATGACAAATCCAATTCCAGAATATAGAAAGCAAAAAGTGTTAATACAGTTAGGTATCTTTCGATTTGAACTTAACCTTAGTAAAGACAACGCAAAGCCTAATCGGAACGTTAGGTAGCTATGCTTTGAACCATTATCCCATGTGATCAGATCGGCGTTGCTATACATATCTCGCCTAGCACTATTTATGGCCATGTGCTTTTCCTGTTTTCATGAATTTTTCAAGAGAGAAACTCTTACTCTCACCTTAAAACGGCACCATCTTGAAGTTCATATAGGTGAAGTTCAATTCGTATCTATTTCTTGAGATACGTATCCTCCTTGATATAGAACTTCATTAAGAGTTTCTTTGAGAACTCAACCCTCAGTTTGTAATCGTCAACATTATCGCGGAACGTTGTATAACCTTCCGAATCAACGACTTGTTGTTACCCATTGAATCTTAGGTTAAGATGTGTTAACTTCAGATTGGGTTACTATCATTGTCGGAACCCTTATTCAAGGAGTTTTAATCCCATACCTTTCGAGGTAGTCTTTACTAAATCTCTGGCCAGTGGTTTAGTAAATGGATCAGCCAAATTGTAGCTTGTTTGTATATATGTTAGTGAAATGATCCCATCCTTTATCATTTTTCTCACGAGAGAGTGTCTAAGACCTATGTGTCTAGACTTTCCATTGTACACTTCACTGAACGCTCTAGACAGGGTGGCTTGACTATCACAATGTATCAATACTTTTGAAAGATTGTCTTTAGCTAACGGAACCTCGAATAAGTGGTCCCTCAACCATTCTGCTTCTTGTCCAGCAGACGCAAGAGCCACAAACTCTGATTCCATGGTTAAGAGAGTAATGCATGTTTGTTTCTTGCTTTTCCAAGAAATCGCACCTCCAGCTAATGTGAATAACCACCCAGTTGTAGATTTATAATCTCCAACACTTGATATCCAACTTGCATCGGTATATCCTTCTAGTACGGCAAGAAACTTACCATAATGAAGGCCAAGATTTTTGGTCTTTAACAAATATCCGAAAATCCTAGTTATGGCCTTCCAATGTTCATCATTTGGATTGCTAGTAAATCTACTCATTTACAAACTGCAAAAGTTATGTCAGGTCTGGTGCATTGCATTAAGAACATTAGACATCCAATTGCACTTGCATATTCCAGTTGTGCCACGGTTCTCCCATTGTTCTTTTGAAGTTTGACACTAGGATCGAATGGAGTGTTTACTTCCTTAAAGTTTAGGTGTTTGAATTTTTCCAACATTTTCTCAATATAATGTGTTTGATTAAGTTCATAACCCCCACTATTTCGTTTTACTTTGATCCCTAGTATAGTGTCAACTAGTCCAAGATCTTTCATCTTGAATGTGGAAGTCAAAAATTTCTTTGTTTCTAATATTCCATTCATTTCATTGCTGATAATCAACATGTCATCAACATATAGACATAGTAATATCACAACACTTCCGCACACCTTTGTGTACAAGCATTTGTCACAAGAGTTTGGAACAAACCCATTTGAAATTATGGCGGTGTCAAATTTTTTGATGCCATTATTTTGGTGCCTGTTTTAAACCGTATAAAGACTTAACAAGTTTGCATACCTTTTGTTCATTTCCAGGAAGCATGAAGCCTTCTGGTTGCTCCATGTAGATCTCCTCATCGAGATCTCCGTTTAGGAATGCTATTTTAACATCCATTTGATGAACAATAAGGTTATTCAAGGAAGCTAGTGCAAACAGGATTCTAATTGTCGTAGTTTTTGCTACCGGTGCATATGTGTCAAGATCGACACCTTCCTTTTGTCTAAATCCTTTTGCTACTAGTATAGCCTTGTAGGCGTTTAATGTACCGTTACTATGATACTTTTTTCTAAACACCCACTTGCATCCAATGGGTCTTGATCCCTTCGGAAGATCAACTAGTTCCCAAGTATGATTTGACATAATTGAATTACTACTTGAAGAATAATAGGAATTTTATGAACATCATTCTTGCTATTTCCTTCAACTAAATAAAGAGAAATGAGTTGGGAATTGATTTCATTTGGATTCAACAATTACATTAGACTCTAGATTTAGAAGTCTGTATGCTTTGCTATTTGGTGCATATCCTATGAAGCCTTACGCCCATGGAACCGGTCCCAGAGCCTTACGCCCATGGAACCGGCGACACCGACGAGTGGTTGTAAGGTTGGGACAAGTGGCATAATGCTTGGGACCACCATATGTGTTCATGTGGCACTTTATCCTCTTTTGTCCTTTTGTTGAGTTAATGATATTAACTCTTTATAAGGAGTTACAAAGTGAGTAAATCTTCCAATGTAAGACTTTATCTCATGCATTTATTAGTATTAACTCACTTCCACCATTTGTCATTTTGATATACACTTGTATTTAATAAATTACAACATATTTTTGTAAGCAAACAATTAAAACTCTATAACAAAAACAAAGTAAATTAAGTCAAATTAATGGTGTATATAAATTAATATAAATAACTTTACTTTCAATTATTTTTTAATCAAAATCAATTCATTTAAAATTGCTTTGAAATTTGAACCATGATCACGATCAATGGTATGGAACATCTACAACAGCTGGAATCCAAAACTAACTGATGATAGAGACTGTAATGGTTTTCGAATAATCCTAAAACACTAGGATACACTATTACTCTATGATCAACTCAAATTTGGAAGAACCTCTATACACTGAAAAAGCCAAATGCATGTGACAAAATCATTTATTAAAAAATAAATAAATTACATGTTAACATGCGAAAAACAAAGCTCGTAGATATGACATGAAAGTTGAATATGTTTAGTTTGAAAAGAATAACACAGGACGAAAATATAGGTAATTAGAATTTGAGAGTTGAAAGACATAAAGATGATTTGATACTAACATGACAAACAACTTTGCCAGAAAATCTAACAATTTAAGTGGAAGCAGGAGAGGAATTTGGACTTTTTCTACAACTTTTTTTTAATAATTTTTATTGGACCTGTTACGTTGTACATACATATATAATATCAAATCAACAATTCTATTCTCTACTATTTAAATTTTGATATCATGTGCTGTACATACTGTTCTTTTGTCTTATGTTGCTTTTGAGATTTGTTTGGTTGAAAGATATGCAATATATGTCTTTGTGTGAAAGCTCCGATGGTGAATTGTTTATTTTTTTTCCAAAAAGCTTTGGTTTTTAACATAGCATTATAAGTAGAAAGGAGATTTCAAACTAATAAATGTGTTGAGTATTCAGTCAAATCACTAAGTTATATTAAAATTAATTTGATGAAATAAAATATTATTGTTTTTTTATTGAACAACATATCTATTAAACTCTTTATATGTTATTCAATAATTATTGATATAAGTGTGTCATATTTAACTTTTCAAGAGTATTCCTTTAAAAACAAGTTTATGTAAAAACAGTGTAAAGAAAACATGGAAAAAAAGAAAGCGCTATATGTTATGAAATTAATAAAAAATATATATAATTGAAGAGTTGAGACGAAGGAGAGAAAGAGAATAAGAGAGTTATATAATATTATTCTTATTCTGAATGAGTGATTCAAATATAATATGAGTCTTATTTATAGGATATATATAATAAATAAAAGATCAATATTGTATATTCTAATTGATGGACATCCATAATCATACCATTTATAACACTCTTTCTTGGATGTCCATAAAAAATATACTTTGTTAAAACCTTATTAGAAGAGTTTAATGGAAAAAAAATTAGTGAAGGAAAAAGAGTACAACATTCTTTATGAGGGAACTACCTCATTCCTAATCAATACAAATTATTACAAATAAGAAAGAAAATTATATGGAAATAATCATCCATTATTCATAAGAGTAGTCTCCTTTGTATGTTTGTTCAGGATATGTCTCGTTAAAACCTTACTAGAAAAAATTTAGTGGAAAAAAAATCTAGTGAAAGAAAAAGAGTACAATATCCTTTTAAGAAAAATTCATTTCTCCCCTTCAGTTGAACGATCATTTCTTCAATGATGAAGACCAGTCTTCTGTACTAGTTAGTTAAAAGTTCTATTGGGAGTGACTTTGAAAAAATGTCTAGAAGATTATGACTTGAACGAATTTGTTGGATGCTTATATCATCCACCACCTTTGGGAAGATCATGAGTGAAAAGGAACTTTGGAGAAATATATTTTGTTTGATCTCTTTTAATGTAATCATCTTTCAGTTGAGTGATGCATGCAGTATTATCTTCATATATGGTTGTTGAATTTATTTTTCCAGAACCCAAACCACAAGTATTATGTGTGTGTTGAATTAGGGACCTCAACCAAACACATTCTCGACTTGCTTCATGTAGTACTAAAAGTTATGCATGATTAGATGAAGTTGATATGGTTTGTTTCACATATTCCCGTTAAATAGTTGTACCACCATAAGTAAACAAAATAATTTGTTTGTGATCTTCCATTATATGGTCTAACGAGTAACATGCATTTGCATAACCCGTTAATTCTAATTTGGATACTTTGGAATAAAACAAACTCATGCCCATTTACCTCAAAGATAACAAAGTATATGTTTGACTCCGTTCGATCTCTTCGTGTAGTTGAAGAACTATATCTTGCTAATAGAGTGATAGAAATTGATATATCATGGTGTGTATAATTAACATGATAGATAAATGCTTGAATTACACTGATATATGGTACTTCATGACCAATTAGTTTTTCATCCTCTTCTCGGGGTCTAAAATAATCTTTTATACATCCAATGTTTTAACACCATATGGATATACGACATACAAGATTTGTTCGTGTAGGAAATTTTTTAACATTTTTTTTACATAACCTTCTTGATGTACAAATATTTCTTTATCCAAATGCTCAATTTGTAAACTTAGACATAACTTTGCATTTTCTATGTCATTTATCTCAAACAGTTTCTTTAAGAGATTTATAGCTTTTGGAATCTCTTCAGGAGTTCCAATAATATTTATGTCATCGACATAGACAAATATTATAGCAAATTATTTTCTAGATATTTTCATAAAAATACAAGGACATATAGAATTATTTGTATATCTCCCCTCTTATAAAATATTCACTAAGATGATTATACCACGTGCATCTATATAGTTTTAACCAATAGAGAGATTTATTCAATTCGATGAAGAGGCTTTCTTGAGATCCAAAATTATTTATCTCTAATATATTAAATCTTTTAGGGAGTTTTATATAAATTTCACTATAAAGTGTGTCATACAAATAAGCTGTTACAACATCCATCATGTTCAAGTTAAGTCTTTCATGTGCTACATGGCTAATTAAATATCAAAAATTAAATTGCATCCACTGTAGGTGGATATGTTTCATCAAAATAAATCTTAGGTCTTTGTGAAAATTATTGAGGAACAAATCAAGCTTTATACCATTCTTATTTTTCTTTTTCACAAAAATTCATTTGTATTCAATTGGTTTCATACCTTGAGGTGTTCTGAATACAGGTCCAAAATCGAGTCACTTATAAAGTGAGTTGAATTCTTCTTCAAATGAATATGTTCATTTTGGTCAATTCTCACTTTGTCTACAATCTTTGGTAGAATTTGGCTCACGGTCTTTGTTATCATTTATCATCTTTAGTGTTATATTGTATACAAAGACATTGTCAATATTGACTTTATTTCGGTTATCTTAATTTCGATTCCATCGCATTTCATTCATGACATAATTTATTGAGATCTCTTTATTTCACATTTCAAGTACTTGATTAGTTCTTTTGGAACTAAAAAATAAATTTTGTCAAAGTGCTCTTAGAATTTTCATATCCTCACTTGGATTATCTTTTACTTTAGTTTCTTCTCTTGGTAGAGAACTTTTAACTTTGAAACCGACTTTCCTACCACTCTTCAGGTGTGGCTACAACTCATTTACAATATTGGATTATCCAATAGAAGAATCCACTTTGATGGAGTATTAGCGACTGATAATTTGTTTTATAAATTTGAAAATGAATTGTATTTTGAACTTCAAGGATCAAAATGATATAATAATATTTTATTCCAAATTATTAATTTGAACTTTTGGTTCACACTTTTAGATGCTTATTCTTTCCCCTTAATATTGAGAAAATTAATTTATCAATTGATAATCAGTCTACTGGGCTTCAAACAAGTATCCAATTATTGGATCAAGATATATCCTAAAATACGGGGTTCATATAAAATACATTTTCTCAAAATTCTTTCAAAACTCATCTTAGCATACTATATTGGAGCAATTGAATAATCACAACACATCCAAAAGTTTACTTAGATGAGGAGTATTAAATTATTAACCTAAAATAATTTGTAAGTTAAGGGGAGAATTATCATATACTAACTTGTTGGCTTAATGCGAATAAATATCTTAATATCATACTTTGTGTGTTTCAAATATCTAATTTAGAATTGACGATCTTACAAGTATCAACTATATAACTAACTTTAGACGTCTAAAGAATGGATCTTCAAGTACATTTTTTTATGAACATATCCTTCAAGATGTTTAATATTAATTTTAGTAATATATGTGATACTTATCAAGGAATTTCTGAAAAATCCATAAAACAAGATCTTAGTCTAATTAGTTGAGAAAATAATTTCACATACTTTTGACTGTGAATAGACATATGCATGATCTTTTAGTTGATCCAACAATTAATGTCATAAAAACTCAATTTCTCAAATTTTTCTTTAGGAACACACATATTTTATTGGATTGAAGAAACTTCTGGTTTTTCAAAACTAATTCTCACATCATAATAGATCTGAGATGACCCAACTAATTTTGCCAACAACACACTTCAGTGTGATTTGTAACTCGTTTACAATAATACATATAATTATATTCTTCTAGTATGTTTTAAAACATTTATTTTAAAGGATTTCTACTTCATATAAAAGTGTTTAAAACATATTTACAAAATTTAAAAAATTATCTATTTTAAGAATGTTTTTCTTAAACATAAATGCTTTTAGAAAAGACATCGTTTATCTCTAATAATTATTGTAAATTTGTTATAAATAAATAATAAATGGTATCAATTTTACCAATATTTTTTATTTAAAAAATTTCTTAAATTTAAGGTTTTACTTATAAAAAAACACTCTCCTTTTATAAGCACGTGATATTTTTAAAGCACGTGAAAAATGACCGTGTTTTTTTTAGTACTAAAATTGCTCTTCTTTTTATTCCAAATATTTTATTAATGATCTCACTCATATTTACGCATTAAGAAAGCAACGAACACTTTGAACAATACATGATTGCGGCAAAAAAGGAAAACAATGATCAAGGGTTATCATCCTAATCTCATTGCTTCATTTTCATATTCATGCATCCAGAAGACCATGAATATGAATGTCATTTTGCTTCATTTATCCACTATTTTTCATAGGTTTTTATTTTCTCCTTATTTATCTCACGTGTTTAGTTTTTTTTTTGAAAAAAAAATAAATCTATTAATTTTTAACGAGATTCCTATTGGGCTTTGACCCATAATCTATACATATCAGATTTTTGTCCTCTATTATTTTTTTGGAAAAATAATGGGTCATGGTGTTGTTCTCTACTAATGTATGTAAGAGTCCAATTGCTAAATTTCATTAAAGTATTGTAAATCTTGTCTACCAATAACCCTAAATGAGATTTGTCATTATTTGCATGTGTCGCATCACATGTGTTATCTCTCCCTTGAGCTTATTCGCAATCATCGTCCATTTCATCTTCCTTTTTGCTTCTCGTTTCATTTTCCATGCGAGGCTCTGTCTCGTTTTTCTTCCCTTTGTGATTTATCTTCTTTTTTGTTTTATCGTTGTTTCCAAATCAATTCCAATTTCTCCTTTTTCTATCAATCATGTCCACCATGATTTTGCAATCAAATTTTATCTATGTATCTCTAACATTTATCTTCTTAGCCAACATTATCGTATTTCATATCGCTTTACATTCCGCAACAAAAGGATTATTATAGCCTCATTGGTTCCAAGCAGTAGTCGCAAGGGTATCCTTGTTCTCATTTTTTATCCAAGCCCCCATGTTCCACTCACCTCATATCGTTGTGTTTACATTGATGTTCACGATGATCTTGACATTTCCCAAGTAGTATAATTTTCCTTCTTATTATTGATCTACCTTTTTTAAATTATTATTCCTCTTTAAATATTTTGTATGGCTATGGTTGTTATCGTTAGTGATGGTTTTTCTCTTGACTTGTAGATTTTTATCCTCTCTACGATTCACAGCTTCATCCCATGTAACGTTTTTACTATCCTTAGTTTTATTGTTATTCCTCTTTATGCTTTTTTATAGTAACTACCTTGACGATTTTGCTTATCGTTGCTCTCTTGATTACTATGAGGAGACACCCTATTGGACTTTACGTGTATGGACATATTGATGTCCGTATTCTCCCTCTCTTTTCCTAACTTGTTCTTATTATTTCTTTTCCAGTCCTTATCTTCATTATTATTCTCTTTTTTGTGATTTTCGTATAAGGTATCCCTTTTTTCTAGTTATTCCTCTCGTTGTTGCTTATGATTTTCCTACTCTGTAAAGGGGCTTTATAGGAGCATTCCCCTATCTCCCAAGTAGTATTTCTATCGTGAAGAATCTCTTGATTGTTCTCTTGAAGAATGTTATTCTTATTGAGGCCTTTACTTTTATTTTCATGTAATTGATTGGTTTCTTCATATCTGTAGTTTCCAGCTTTATCCTTTTTTTTGTTCTTATGATGGTTAGGTATGTGGTTATTCTTCTTTCTATTAGTTTTCCCTTTATATATTTTTTCTCTACCAATACCTCCCTTAATTTAACTATTGTGGGTAGGTATAATCCTCCTCTGTTTGGATGAACTAAAGCTTATTATGATTGATTTTCTTGTGCTTCAAGTTGGTATTACTAATCCTAGTCTCTTTAGCATCTTGCTTCTGATTATTATCCTTAGTCTTCACCTGATTGGTTTGTTGAATATACATGTTACTGTTCATGCCTCTGTTTTGATGCCTATTGTCTTGCTTGATTTACTGATTTTGGTTGATGTGAATATGAGTAATGTATGTACGAACAAGTTTGATTCTACAACTATCCTTGAGTTTTTATGATAACAAAGTGTAGACAAAAAAATTGTACTATAACTAGTTTGTTGTGTGTGTAGAAAATAGAAAACAGACTCAGACTTTGAAGACGTCCAGACTCTGAACCAAAGGTTAAGAGTATGCCTACAGACAAGTCAACTCTGAAGTATCAAGTCAAATTTGATATGTCAATGTCAACATTTTTTAAAAGAAAACATCCATCTAGATAGTCTCTGATATAGTTTATGACTACCAGCTTCTGAAAGTCTCAGAACCCTCCAAGAATCTGAAGTCTTATCAAGTTCTAAAGACATACTCTAATATCTACTCAGGCTTCATTAGCTTTCATAAGAAGCCTCTAACTAGAAGATTTATATCAAAAGATTAACAACTGATTGATGTGACAGAAGTACAAAATCAAATATACTTTCTATGTAAAGTATTGTGCTTTGTACCAAAGAAACTTCTCACATCCCATCATTCTCACCAACTCTCTGCTACTAGCGTCACTCTAATGTTGCATATGAAGTGACCTTCATACAATATTTCCCTTGAGGATACTCCAACTTCACCCTCCAATGGATCTATTTTGCTCCTATATAAAAAGGCATGTGAAGATTGGATAAAATAGAAGCACTAGAGTGATATCAATGCTTACACTAAAAAAAGTCACGTGAATAGAAAAATAAAAAGAAGTGGTTCTCACACTTATACACTTAGAACATTTTTCTTTAATATTTTTGTTAAATGTATCATCTGATTTAAACTTATGTATTTGCTTTGTTGAAGCATCTTATAACACAAAAGCTTATTATCTTAACCCTTGGTTAATTTTCTTGAGAGACTAGGGTATAGTCAGAATTCTCAAGAAGTCATTAACAGTTAGTCTTTGAGTTATTTTCCTTGAGAGACAAGGGTATAGTTAGAATTTATAAAGAAGTCTTAGACTGTGTGTCTTTGAGTTTGTTGTAATCAAATTGATTATTGGATTAAGTCCTTATTGAGAAGGCAAAATCACTCAGGCGGGTGGACTGGGCATAGCTTCGTCAGAAGCGAACTAGGATAAAAATACTTTTGTTCATATCTTTACCATTTTCATTATTGTTTGATATATTGAGTGGCAAAATTTTTTTAATCCAGAAATCCAATTCAAACCCTCGTTTCTTGTGTTTCTTGCATCTTCAATTGGCATCAGAGCTTCGGTTCTGGTTTTTAACTACTTTGTGTCAAAGACTTAACTGTGTTAGATAAAGATCCATTCTTTTTTAAGCACATTATGGCACAAGCAAACACAAACAATGATAAATATCACTATTCTGCAAAACCTCCAATCTTTGATGGAGAAAAGTTTGAGTATTAGAAAGATAGAATCGGAAGTTTCTTCATAGGTTATGATGCTAACCTATCGTATATGGTGTTAGATGGTTGCACACAGCCTGTAGATAAAAATGGCATTAAGCTTGAAAGAAGCAAAATGCATGATCAGCATAAGAAGGATCACAATAACCATCATACATCCAGAACTATAATGTTGAATGTTATTTCCTACTCTGAGTATGAAAAGATAATAAATAGAGACTCTGCTAAGTCTATATTTGATTCTTTGAAAATGACTCATGAAGGAAATGAACAAGTTAAAGAAACTAAAGCCTTGGTTTTAATCCAAAAATATGGATATTTTAAAAAGGAAGAGGAAGAAATGATTGAGGAAATGTTCTCAATATTTCAAACTATTATGAATGGATTGAAAGTCCTAAACAAAGGTTATACTACTTCAGATCATGTTAATAAAATCATTTGTCTGCCTAAGAAATGGAGACCAATGGTGACAACACTGAAGGAGTCAAAAGATCTGAATAAAAATACTATGGAGGAACTTATAAGTTATCTGAGGAGTCATGAGATTGAACTTGAGGAAGATGAGCCTCAGAAAAACATTAATAATGTGGCTTTAATATCCAAAGACAAATCTGAGAAGGGAAAGGCTCTTCAAGCAAAAGAAGACGAGTTTGGAGAAAGTTCATAAGAAGAAGATGAGATGTCTCTACTCTTCATAAGGGTCAACCAACTCTGAAAGAAAAGACAAACAAAGTTCAGAGGCCACAAAAGAACAGATGGACATGTTGAGTCAACCTTTGGGAAAAAGAAGTCTGGAGTTCACAAAGAAGTCACTTGTTTTGAGTGCAACCAGCCTGTGCATTACATAAATGAGTGTCCTAAACTCATGACTAAAAAGAAATTATACAGAGAAAAGAAGAAGGTTCTTATGGCTACTTGGGATGACTCAGAAGCTTCAGAGGATGAAGAAGAGCAGGCGAGCATGACACTGATGGATAACTCAAAAGAGTCTGACTCTAGATCAAAATCAGATTCAGACCCCAATGAGATATGGATACCTATAGATAAAATAATATATGTTGCAGACATCCTTAGAAGCAAAGTTAAAACACCAGCCATTGTACCTGGACTCTGGATACTCATAAATGACGAGAAGAAGGCATATGTTCCAAAGTATGGAACTTAAGCCTAGAGGCACCGTAGTTTTCAGAGGCAATTAAAAGGTTAAGATTATTGGCTCTGGAACTATTGGTAATGGCTCGCTCCCTTCTATATATAATGTTTTACTTTGTAAAGGATTAACGCATAACTTATTGCTCATAATTTAATTAGGTGACCATGATTTTGATATTATCTTTAACAAAAAATCTTACAAAGTTGTTAGTCAGAAGGATGGATGTGTACTCTTCAATGGTAATGGGAAGAACAACATTTATAAGATAAGACTTTCTGATTTAGAAAAATCAAAATCATAATTGCATCATGCATGTGAATGGAGATTAATGGACCTAGCATATACGGTTAGGCCATGTTAGCATGAGAAGGATCTCAATGCTTAACAAGCTAAACCTAGTCAGAGGCCTTCTAAATCTAAATTTTTCTTCAGATGCTCTTTGTGAAGCATGTTAGAAAGGGAAGTTTTCTAAAACTTATTTTAAAAACAAAAATATTGTTTCAACCTCTAGGCCTTTGGAGCTTTTACATATTGATTTGTTTGGGCCTGTGAAAACAGCCTTTGTTAATGGTAAAAAAGTATGATTCAGTCATTGTTGATGACTACAGCAGGTGGACATGGATCATGTTTCTTAAACACAAGGATGAGTCACATGTTGTGTTTGCTACCTTCTGCTCCCAAGTACAAAATGAGAAAGACTTTAAGATTGTTAAAATCATAAGTGGTCATGGTGGAGAATTTGAAAATAAAGATTTTCAAAAACTCTTTGATGAACATGGTATTTCATATGATTTCTCTTGCCTTATAACTCCTCAGCAGAATAAAGACGTAGAGAGGAAAAATATAACTTCACAAGGAATGGCAAGAACCATGATCAATGAAACAAGTGTTGCAAAGTACTTATGGGCAAAAACAGTTAACAGAGCATGTTACATTTAGAACATGATCTCTATAAGACCTATTATGGGTAAGACTCCTTATGAATTATGGAAAAACAGAAAACACAACATTTCATATTTTCATCCTTTTGGATATTCTTGTTTTATTCTGAACATTAAAGAAAACTTAAACAAGTTTGATTCTAAAGCACAAAAGTGTATCATGTTAGGATACTCTGAACGCTCAAAAGGGTACAAAGTATAAAATATTGAAACAAGAATTAATGAGGAATCAATTAATGTTAAGTTTGATGATAAGCTTGACTTTGACAAGTCAAATCTAGTTGAAACGTTTGTAGACTTGGAGATTAGCTACTCCAATTCTGAAGGCAAGGAATCTCAAGTTAAAGACTCTGAAGACTCTCAACACAAAAATGCTAAACCTGGATCAGAAGCAGCTACCTCTCAAGCACCTTTGAGGAAACAAAGGAAATTTTCTTCACATCTTGAGGAATTGATTATGGGTGATAAATTAGAACCTATCAGAATCAAATCTTCATTTAAACCTTCTAAAGAAATGCTTTTAGGATTGGTGTCTCTAATAGAACCTACTTCCATTAATGAAGCACTTCTGAAAACAACCTAGATTCTAGCTATGCAAGAAGAGCTAAATCAATTCTCCAGAAATGATGTATGGGATCTTTATCCCAGGCCCAAAGGAATCCATGTGATAGGAACCAAACGGGTCTTCAGAAACAAGTTGAATGAGCATGGAGAATTGGTAAAGAATAAAGCCAGATTGGTTGCACAAGGATATATTTAACAAGAGGGAATTGACTATACTAAAACATTTTCACCAAGAGGGATTAATTATTGGATTAAGTACTTATTGAGAAGGAAAAATCACTCAGACAAGTGGACTGAATGTAACTTCGTTAACACCAAACCATGATAAAAATACTTGTTTTCATATCTTTATCATTTTCTTTTCTGCTTGATATATTGGGTGGTAAAAGTTTTCCAATCCATAAACCCAATTCAAACCCCCTTTATTTTATTTTTGCACCTTCACTGTATTTATGGTTTTGTCTATAGTTAGACTGATTTTGTTTGTTGTCTTGATGTTGATTGTTTTGCTTATTGTCTTGGCTGATAACATCATTCTTGTTGATATGACTAATGTATCTAATAACATTCTTTATGGTTATCTCCTTGTCTTTAAAAATGAATATGTTTCTGGCCACCATATGTCAGAGATAATGTTCATAGTATACTTGATGGTCCTCTTGTCTTGGTTATTAATCTTATCCCATAACCAACCTATCAACCTTTCTTGATGATATATCTCAAAATTGATGTTGAGACCAGATCTGAACCTGACTTTTTTAGGCATATAGGGCGGAATATAGGACAAATGTACCTCTTTTAATCAATTCTCTTCTGACTGGAATAACTGATGTAGCCGCAAGTGCACGACTGTCACGAAGTAATAAAATGGATGTCGAACCATAGAGACCAATGGTTTAAGTACCAAATTCTTGTCTTATCGGTGTATATCTATAGAAATAAAAAGTAGGGATTTTAGTAATCAGCTTAACAGATAAAGCAATTAAATAGAAATAGCTTAACAGAAATATCACTTAAATCTCAAATTGGGACAAACAAGACCAGGGGTTACAATTTAAACTTCTAATACAATTTTACGGTATTTGTCACGTATATTACAAGAAATTTACATAAAGTATAGAAAATAGATAAAATTGGGCACTACTTGCTTTCGCTAGCGCATTGCCCATATCATCGATGAATAATCTCTCGGCTTTTGCATCGTCCATATTATTATTCGACGAGTCATTAATTTTTCATAGCTATATGTTTTCTCAAATTCATTTGTGTGCTTTCTCTGCCCCATATTAGGTTGTTTAAAAATTTGCGCTCCGGTATCGACACATATCCTTTCAGACAACGGTCGATACCTGAGAACCACTTACTTTCATAACGAAGTTGCAAAGCATGAACTCAGATTATAAAATAAGTTTAATTAAAATTCCTATAACCCCTATTCCTTAGAGAACTACTCATTCATGTTGAGGGTAAAAACAATCACAGAGGTGACCAAAGCATAAAACATGGTAATTGGAATTAAATCGAATGAAATACGGTAAAATACTAAGACAAAATGACTATAAATAACTATGCAAATACCACTTATTGAAATCCTCCAAACTTAGACGGTTGCTTGTCCTTAACAAGCGGTCAACATCATGATAAAGTATACAAAAACAAAGTCAACGGTACTCATACGTGAGTCTTTTTTCCGATCGGCTAGGCTTAGTTCTCTTGGTAGTCATTTGTCAATGAAGGTATTCACAAGAACACTAACCGTGGTAAATCCATGGACCTAAGTCTCCATTTCGGACACCTCTCAAAGTATGCTTTGGGCTTAAGTCTCCTTTTTCCGATTTTTCCCTTC